>NC_053501.1:32506394-32823894 GCF_905171775.1 Rana temporaria | reverse complement strand
TATATACAACCATTTAACACCGGGTACACCCATGACATTGGGTTCGAAAAGCATTACAAGTTTTGCTAATAAACCACAAAGAGGAAAACTGTTTGCCTTCAGACTCTCTGAAATTGGATATGATTGGGCAAATGAGGAATGGTGGGTAGTTACTCCTATTACTTAGCTGCATGTGTGATTTGGAGCATTGGATTCTGAACTCTGTAATGAACAAACTCTCTTGGAAAAAGCAACAATGCCACTTGCTGGTTGTAATATTATAATACTTAATGCTTATATGCAACATAAACATTCTTCATGTACATAAACTCTTTATTTTACAACCAATTAAAGTTGAACAAAAGGCATTTTTTTTTGTTTTAGATAGGGATGGATTAGATGCCCTGTCAGTTTTTATTGCTGTCTGTGTCCCCGCTGGTGATATTCACGCTCTCTCTATTTGTCCTGTTTTTTCTATTATCAGTGAAAGTAAAAGAAAATGAAAAATTTGGGGTTGTCCCCAGAAAATTAATGGAAGGGAAGTTTTCCAATGGGGACGCTTGTTCTGGTCACCTGGGGGTCCCCAAGGATTTCCTTTCACTTACTGTTTGGCTATGGGACAGGAAGTAAGGGAAAAACTCTGCAAAGGAGAACAGATGGTGAAAAAAAATCTGACAGGTTTTAACCCTCTCTTGCGCAAAATGAGGACACAATTTTTGCCTATAGTTTTACTTTAACACTGTGTACACCCATGACATTGGGTTTAGAGCAGAAGTGGTTTGCCTTCAGTCTCTCTGAAAATGCATATGACTTGGGCCAGTAAGATATGGTGGATAGTCGCTCCTATTACTTATTTAGCTGTGTTTGCAAATCTGATTTTTAGCTGCTGAACTGTGAAGGAGCAAACTCTTTTGGAAAAAAGCAGTAGTGTCACTTACTGATTGTATATTAGAATACTTAATGTTTATATGCAACATGGACATTAATCTGACTAAAACAAATAGTAATTTTTTTTTTAGTCCTGACCATTAAAAAAACAAAGTAAAAGTTGTAAAAAAAAAAAGAAAACCCCAACAACTATATACAGTATTTTCTTTGTGTAGTTATCGAATTCCTCAAGCAGTCTTGGTGCATTGTCTGTGCTATTAGAGGACTTATATAGAGGACACATATGTATACACACATTGAGACTAACTATGATGGTGCACAGATTTTTGGATAGTGTAGTGTGATTGTCAAGTGAGGACTCTGTTTTATCGCTGTCAACAAAGATCATGAACCTTTGCTCAAGTTCTTTTTCTGATCCACAGGAATTTGTCGGTGAGAAACAATTCATGGTTCATCTTGAAAATGCATTTCAAAAATTCAAAGAACTACATAACCAACTTCTGACTACAGAGGAATATTGTAAGTGCATACTTGACTATTTTACATTTCAGGCATATAACAGCAATCCACATAAAGAAAAAAAAAGTGCAGTTCTTGGTTCAGAGTAGGTCTGGACTGCTCCAAATATGTTCCTCAGCAGAATTTAGCCTCCTAAGATTAAAGGGATTTTCACTTTCATCTTATGACCCGAAGAGCACTATACATGGTGGATATCCACACCATTCATGTTAATTAGCCTCTTCCTGCTGCCGGTCCCCTCCACATTGTTAATTTATCACCATCGAAGGAGATGAAGGTCAGTGAACAGCTGAATGGTGAACAGCATTTGGATGTAGCTTTAATTTTTTTTATTAAAATAAATGTCATGCATATTTATAAGGGTAAAAGATAGGGGGCGCTTATAATAAAGATAACAATGAAAATCATAGGACTGCACTCCTGAAGTCACTAATCCTTATCAAATAAACAAATGTGCACAAAACATTATCAAACAACCTATGATTAAAAAATATTGTGAAATATCAATTAGTGCAAATAATATTTAGTCCCAATCTTAAGCACAAAAAAATATTATGATAATAAATCAAAGTCCATAAAACACCAAACGTCCATTCCGTGCTTGCTGTGATATACTGATAGAGAAGTGATCCTTCACCAAACTTGAATAAACACCCAAAGTGACTGGATAAGTAATCTGCTTACCAGAGCACATTGACTCCTTTGCTCAAAAAGAGAGTCAATGAGAGCTTGTGCAGGATAATGCCTGCTCACATAGGCTAAAATGGAGATATTAGGCAACTTGCTCCTTAATGGTCTCGGCCGGATATGAAATAACAATGGAAACATCCATAGCGTAATTTCGTTTATTAAAAAATGAGCAAAGATAAAACCAAATGGCTACTCACATTTAAAAGTGCCTATCCCGGCACTGGGGCTGCTGGCTCTAATCGGCAGTCAGGGGATCTGCCGTACTCCCATCGCCTCCCACCGCACTCTGTCCGTGGCGTGTGTTCCACCTCACAGGAACCAACAGCAGGGCCAGTCAAGCTATGTACGTCATTTCCGACCCTGCTGTTTGTTGGTTTCTGTGAGGTGGAACACACGCCACTGACAGAGTGCGGTGGGAGGCTGTGGGAGTACAGCAGATCCCCTGACTGCCGATTAGAGCCAGCAGCCCCAGTGCCGGGATAGGCACTTTTAAATGTGAGTAGCCATTTGGCTAAGTTTTATCTTTGCTCATTTTTTAATAAACGAAATTACGCTATGGATGTTTCCATTGTTATTTCATATCTGGCCGAGACCATTAAGGAGGAAGTCGCCTAATATCTCCATTTTAGCCTATGTGAGCAGGCATTATCCTGCATAAGCTCTCATTGACTCTCTTTTTGAGCAAAGGAGTCCATGTGCTCTGGTAAGCAGATTACTTATCCAGTCACTTTGGGTGTTTTTTCAAGTTTGGTGAAGGATCACTTTTCTAGCAGTATATCACAGCAAGCACGGAATGGACGTTTGGTGTTTTATGGACTTTGATTTATTATCATAATATTTTTTTGTGCTTAAGATTGGGACTGAATATTATTTGCACTAATTGATATTTCACAATATGTTTTAATCATATGTTGTTTGATAATGTTTTGTGCACATTTGTTTATTTGATAAGGATTAATGACTTCAGGAGTGCAGTCCTATGATTTTCATTGTTATCTTTATTAATTATTAGTGCCCCCTATCTTTTACCCATGTCACTAGGAGCATTCACTCTTTGAGGGGAGCAGCTTATTTTATTTACTGCTATATATTTATTCACTCGGCGCAGAGTTTTCACCCTTTATCATGCATATTTATAATTTTGACAAGATAAATAACACAAAAAATTCTGGCATGATCTATTCTTGGAGTTTTAGGGTAGACCAGAAAAAGGTAAATCTCTCCAGAGAAAGGATGCCGTTGTTGAGCTGTGATGCCAACTCTCTTGCCTCAATAAGTTGGTAAAACCAAAACAAATATGCAGCAAAAGCTGAACTCCAGGAGAACCAACAAGTGAAGAAATCTCTACAAAGTGAGGGGCATTGCCCTGTCAGATAGTTGACACCAGAATTCCTGCATTTGGTGCATATGGCCCTGGTACCGAATAGTACATCATCCAGCCGCATACCTCTGCCCAGTATTTCAGCCCGAAGGATTGATGGTAGTGAACCATATGCTTTACCTGTCCCTCCCGGGTGCCAGGTTTCAACACTATATGGGCTTAAGCACCCATGAGCATGAGGTCTAATATGTATGTATGTACTGTATATGTGTGTGTATGTGTATATATATATATATATATATATATATATATATATATATATATATATATATATATATATATATATATATATATATATATATATATATATATATATATATATATATATATATATATATATATATATATATACTATTTTTTGTTTTGATGTGTTTTCTACCAAAGGATTTGTTTTTCTGTCAATCCAGTTCTGATATTAACCCAGCTTTGCCCACAGCAAAACCCTGTGCGGCACATATCTGATTTTTCTCAGTTACAATTAAGTAACACAGAACATTTTTCTACATCAACCTGTGACCAGGTAGTGAAAGGACACTATTGAGCACATCTCATCTCACTGCACTCTTCTTCTAGAAGCATGCGCTGTAGCTCAAGTGATTGGCTCCTTGTGTTGCATTCCTTAACCCAGTGTGACTGTGATGTACATTGGAACTGCAATCAAACTTGGGTCCTTACAATGGTTGCAATAAAAAAAAGTATTTTTTTACCTGCAAAAAATGTGCATTTATTTTTTTCAAGAGGTGATTTTGTCCTTTTTAAAGCCACAACTTTCACTGATCCATCTGCAAAAGGCAGTCAATAATATTTAAACTTCAGGTTACTTCAGTTCATATCATTATTGCCATTTATACTCCCTGACCAAACAACCCCAATAACACTCCTGACCTGATAGATGCTGATGCAGCCTGTGCAATCTGTTTTATTTTTGTCCGTTTACATTTTTTTGGAGTATGGTGGGGGTCGAAAGACGGTATAATCCTTTTGACATTTTTAATATTGTGGGTGCAATTAAATAGTGCGCCCCTGTCATGTTTACAGTATGTGACATAAATGAATACAAATAAAAGATTATAGGTAGATTGTAGGTCAACAATTTTGTAAGCTCTGTAGTATCATTCTTATTATGCCAAAAAAAAGTTTTTCTCTTCTAACTTTGTTTTTGATTTTCAGCTGATGATTCAGAGATTGCAAAACAGTACAAAAAGATCGAGTCAAAGTACGAAACATTTGTTACATCAACTCAAGAGGTGCAACCTGTTTTGGAAAAAGTTCAAACCTGCTGGATTCAGTTTGAGAATAATATCAGCCTTATTACAGTCTGGCTGGATGAGCAGCACAAGATGCACCCTGGCCATGTATGTATTCTCAACATTAAGAGTGCTTTTATGTATTCTCTATAACAGATTACATCATAGGCCAACCAATCCGTGCCTTCCTTTTTGGTTTGATGTCTGTTTTGTGCGAATTGTCTTATGAATTTATTGGCAGATTGTGGCACCTTGCCCCCTGCTCTGTAATGGAAGATGCTCTCAGTTGAGCTGTGTCGGACGACACCAAGACCAATATGCACCCAAATCCAACCTCCTCGCCCCATGTTGCTGACCTGTTTGGGCCCCTTAAGCAGCTGAGCCCCTCTTACAGTCATCTGCAGGTGGTTTGAGATGTGCTCTGTGGGCCTCTATCTCTTTATAGAAAATGTCCAGCCCACATTGGAAGGATTGATATTCCCCATGATAAACCCATAATTGATTATGGCTCCACCCAGTCTGTTGATGAAACAACCTATCACCCAGTTTGCTTTATTACTAGCAGTCTTAATGCTGCTCCCCTCCATGACTTTCTGCTGACCAGAATATCTTGACGGCCACCACTCCAAAGAAAATAGTGTACACCGGACCACGAGATCTTGTGTTCTGTCATATGGAAATTGTGTACAATAGTCATTCAATACCTACATCCTTCCTGGCATAACGTACTCCAATTACATTATTTGATGGCCGTTCTCCCAGGTCACTCTTCATCTGGACTCCTAGCATGTATAATGGTTTCAGGGTTTGTTTGTTGGTGACATAGTTTAACAGTGATGTAAGGCATAGATAAGGAATCAAAAATTCCACACAATGACAGCAGTATCTGTTGTTTAAACATTGCTGCATCCTGGTTGCTGCTTTTCTAGACGTGAGTAATATTTTGTTAAACAAATCCAGGTTCCCATGGAGATTCTGTCCAAATGGAAATCATTGCACAAGTCATTAAACAGAGATGCCAATTTCTTGATTGAGAAAACCAACGAGAAAGCAGCTTCCAAGTTGTCCCACAGGCTGAAGTCTTTCAACAACCGATGGACCAAATATGTATGTAGAAAAAACGGGAGTATTTTACTTTAATTAACAGAGTATTGTGTACAATTGTCTTAGTTCACAAAGCTGTAACTCAAGAATGAGATTTTTTTTTAAAGTGTAAGCAGGACCAAGACAAGGGGCGGGCAGGAGGGGGTAGCTGCCCCCTGCCCCTACACACATTCTACAGCATTTATTAACATTGGGGAGGAGGCACAATTCTGGATCCTTGTCTTGAGCACTGGGCATGGTGAACTAACACCATAGACCCAAAACCCACCCACCCTGGTCCCCGCTGAACTTTATTTTGTGGGCGATTTAGCTACCACTGCCCATAGTGTAGTGATCTGGGGGATTTGAAAGCCCCACTTTTCTTCCCCTTGTTTCATTATGGCTTTTTGGACAGATCAGAGCAATTCATTTTGGTCACGTTCTGGCACATGACCACTTTGACTAATCGGAATCGCTGTGTACAGGGTTAGTACACCTTTTTAGTTTTTTTTGTTTAAAGGTGAACTTACAATTTATGAATTAATGCATGCGACTATAATTTTCAAATCCCTTTTTTGAAAACAAGGATTTTTGTTTTGGTGCATTGTCTTTGTGAATTTAAGATCAGTTGAACTCTTAGTTTAAAATGGCGAAATATATTCCAGGAACCTTAAAGTGGTTCTAAAGGCTGAAGTTTTTTTTACCTTCATGCATTATCCTCCATTCAGCTCCCCCCAATACTTACCTACGCCCAATCCCAATCCAGCTATGTGCATGGGAACCAAGGCTCTCCTGGGTCTATCCTTCCTGATTGGCAGAGATGCAGGAGCCATTGGCTGCTGTCAATCACAGCCAGTGAGATGGAGCAGGGGGGGGCAGGGCTGAGCCCACGCTCTGTGTCTTATGGATGCAGAGAGCTGGCTTGGGAGTGGGCACACACGAGTGCCCCCACAGCAAGCGGCTTGCTATAGGGGCACTCAGCAAAGGGGGAGGGTTCCAGAGTGCTAGCAGGGGGCCCCGCAAAGAGAAGGGTAGGGGGTGCTCTGTACAAAACCACTGTTTGTAAAGGAAGATTTTTTTTAGTTAAGAAAATAACAATCACTGTGAAACAAAAGGTGGTTTGTGTCTTCCAGTTTATTTTCTGTCCAAAGCAGCCACGGCCTGAGTAGAAAAGTCCACTACCAGAAACTGTAAAGTAGGGCTTATGCTATATGTGGAGAAGAAGTGGTCTACCTGCAGAGATCCAACACGCCCCTTCTAAATCAGACCTATATCTTTGCAGTCAGCAGAGCACATGCTTCCTACTGATTGGAGAGCTCTGGTTCTTACACAGGATGGGGTGCGTTGGACCACTCAAAGAATCCACTGCTTCCCCACAGAGATCAAGAGGGTTGTTAGGACCATTGCCTCTGCTTCTAAAATGTGGTGAGGTTAGACCTGATTCTTTCATGAGTGGTTTCACATATTTAATCTTGGTAGAGCCATGTTCTTCCTTTTTTAAAATTTTTTTTTAATTAGAACTTCCAGTAATATGTTCGTCACTCCATCACCTCTGTTCTCAGTTAGCATTAAAACCATTATTGTTCTTTCTAATATTGAGGTAGTAGAGTAGTGAAAAGGTTAAGAATCACTGATGGTATAGCATCATAAGATAATCTCAACTTTTGACCAGCTTGATTTTTGTTTGCGGATAGCAGTCCCCGGGACATTGTTCTCTATCACCAAGTTGCCAAAGTGTAAACCCCCCCCCCCCTCATTTCCAGGCTAAAAAAGGATAAAGCTATAAGGACTGCACATTCACACATACAGTTCTGATTTCAGTACAGCATCACAGTCCGCTTTCTCAAAATGCTTTAAAATGGGTTTTCCAAGAACCCTTCTGGAAATTCTTGTCCACAATGCCTCGATTGACAAATGATGGCTCCTTACTCTAGTTAGCTCTTTGTCTTTTGCCTTTTTCAATTTCCTTTGCAATGCAACCTATAATTACTAGTGGGGAAAATACTTTGTGATCATGATTTTGATTCTGTGGTCTTATTTGAGAAGTATGATTTGCTTCTAGATATTAGTCGGATGTTTGTCACTTTCCTCCAATGTACAGTTTTTTTTCCCCCATATTATTTTAGTTGAAGCTGTATGAGGAAGAGATGAAAGAAGGGATGGGCAGTGAAGCGCAAGATGACCAGCCTGATGGCTCACATGCAGGAGATTTTGCCAAACAAACAGAGGTCTCAGCTCGAACTCTGAGAACATATATTCAGACATTGCAGGTCAGATGTTTTCTTTATATTTTAGTTATAAGTTACTTACTACACAGCATTTTTAGTACACCAGTGGTAAAATCTTCCTTGGGGTCTTCCTGTCCCTTCTAAAAGGTATGCATACTGTTAATATGAAGGTTATTTGTTTACATATGTGGGTTGTGGTAGTTGCGTGCTATTACAGTTAAGTTAATATGGATTAATAGATAAATATAACTTTCTGATACACCGTATATACTCAAGTATAAGCCGAGTTTTTCAGCACATTTTTTTGTGCTGAAAATGCCCCCCTTGGCTTATACTCGAGTCACCTTTTTGCGCCCAATCTCCCAGACTTTGGGACCCCTGGACTTGGCACACATGTAGCTCCACTCTTTCTCTACAAGTGTGCAAAGTTTGTTGTCCGAAGGACCTACGGCTGGGGAGCACAGATTTTTCAAAGTTGGGCACCCCTTCCATAGATTCCCATGTTAAACGGTAATTTCTCCGGTGATTTTGGGGACCAGGTACCGGCCAGTCATGGACCCGGAACTTGGCACACATGTAGCCCCATTTCTCCTCAACAAGTGTATAAAGTTTGTTGTCTGGGAGATCTACGGCTAGGGAGCACCGATTTTTCAAAGCCAGGCACCCCTTCCATAGACTCCCATGTTATACGTCAGTCTAGGCATGGGCACAGTGAGGCATGGGCACAGTGAGGCATGCACATGGGCACAGTGAGGCATGCAGATGGACACCCTAGGCTTATACTTGAGTCAAAAAGTTATCCCAGTTTTTTGTGGTAAAATTAGGTGCCTTGGCTGATACTCGAGTATATACAGTACTTTTATAAAATAAACCTTGCGATACGAAAAATTGTGATACAGATAATTCCTTTTTTTTTTTTTAAATACTGCAGCTGCTACTAATGTGCTCCCACAACAATCAATGTAAACTGGTATAAGGTGTAGAAGCGCTGTATAATTAGAGCTAAACAATATACATGAAAGAAAAAAAATCAAATGGAATAACATAAAGAAAGAGTCCAAAAAAGCATAAAGCAAATATATTCCACGTTGTGCAAAAGATGACTTGTGTGATGAATCTTCAAACAAACTCAGAGGGAAATGTGATCCCACCACCACATAAATTGCTCGTTCACCTCCTTGAAGTGACCCTAAGAGGGTCAAACACGCCTTGCACTCTGTGCATAAATTCCCTCCAAGGGATTGTCAGAGAAAGTCAAATACGAAAAGAAAAGTGCCTCCTATAGTGCAGCATTCGAGGGATTAAAAATGAACCACTCCACCCCAGCTTGCATTAAACGCACATTTAATAAATATTTAAAAGCATATAAAAGACATGTCTCACTCGGTAGTAAAGAATACACTGCCAGGCTCCACCTCACCCCACCTTATTTGCTTACAAAATAACATAAATTCCAGGAGATGAATAATATATCAAGTTAAAAATGTTATAATAAAAGTGAAGCACTACCTCTCCAGATATCTAACACACACATATATACAAAGTAAAAGAATACTGTACTCCTGTGATGACAAATGATAATGATACCTAGGGTATCTGAATACGAATGAGACCGATGGACCGTTTTCATCGGTTAACCGATGAAGCTGACTGATGGTCCGTCGCGCCTACACACCATCGGTTAAAAAAACGATCGTGTCAGAACGCAGTGACGTAAAACACAATGATGTGCTGAAAAAAACAAAGTTCAATGCTTCCAAGCATGCGTCGACTTGATTCTGAGCATGCATAGATTTTTAACCGATGGTCGTGCCTACTAACTATCGTTTTTTTCCCATCGGTTAGGAATCCATCGGTTAAATTTTAAAACAAGTTGGCTTTTTTTAACCGATGGTTAAATAACCAATGGCGCCCACACATGATCGGTTTTGACCAACGAAAACGGTCCATCAGACCATTCTCATCTGTTTAACCGATCGTGTGTATGCGGCATTAGAACTTTCCCAGTGGAGACAGATGCTAAAAAAACTTGGTAGAGGGTTTAGCCCTGACATTCTCATGCATGGTTCTGTGGAACTCAAGTCCCTCCAGAAGTTGCTAGGGGTTCCTTGAGCTGTGGCTGATTGACCTCCAATTTGATGGTGCCTGCAATATTCCAGGACCAATGCCACCTGGCAGAGCCAGCGACATGACTCCAGTTAGCTTTTTAGCTGTCTTTAAAGCCATCCATAGATGTATCGAATCTCGGTCAGTTTAACAGGGACCTGCAGAGATTCAATCCATCTATGGGCAGGCTGGTTGTACTGAAGTTGTTTCATTGGTTGTCTTCAGTGCAACCAGCCTTTGTTTTCTTTCAATCACTGCCGGCGTATATATCAGCTAGCAGTGATCACTGTGTTCTGCCAGCAGGGAAGTCTCCCAGATGACGGAACACAATAGCATGGCGGGAGGCATTTCCCTTCCACCCATGGTAGAAGGAAAGAAAAATGCATAATCTATGGGCTAAGGAGGAGTGGCATTTTGACCACCACTGTACAGGGAGCTTTCTTTCCACTGGCTACCAATGTAAGGGGTATTTTTCTCACTGACCTACAATAAATTGGTTTTGCAGGGGTTCCCAAAACCTAAAAATTACTTCTAGGGTTCATCTGGTGTAAAAAGGCTGAGAGAGGCTGGTCTAGCCTTTTATATTCTTTCATAGGTGTTGGTTTTCATACTGCAATGCAGTTTATTGAATGATACAGATGCTTATTGTATAGGTCTAGGAACATCTTTCAGGTAACAGTGCTGAAATAATGTCTGGTCATTGTGTTACAGAAGAGTACAAAGACGGCTGAGTCATTAAAACCCTGCATAGAGATTCTGAGCAATCTTGAAAAGCTGGAAAAATTGTCTGAGTCAGTAAATGTATGGGCTGAAGGTGCGGAACAGGTCCTCACCACCACTCACCCACAGGAGACCCCAGAGGAGACTGTGAGGAGCAATATTCAGGTAAATCCCTCATACTGAAAGAACCAGTGCATAGCTGGTTAGCTTCTGTGTCATTGGTTTATGCTCTGTGTTAATTATTCATTTGTGAAATAAAATTTTTATATGAAGAGGTAACAAAATTTCTCCAGCATCCTTTTAATCTAAGCCCATCCTCTACTCTCACGAACATTGCTCTATTTGGACATCAATTAGGTCTTGGCGTAGGTGTGCCCAGGACATTGCATTAGGTGTGCCCCCCAAAGCTCTACAGCCTCGGCTGCACTGGACAGTGAATGAATGGGTAGTGCTCTGTGCACTAAATGAAGCATAGTATCCAAAATTTACAATGCATCAGTTATGATTTAACACAGTGAGAGTGTGTTCCTTTAGAAAAGGAATGGGTCAGTAAATTACATATTGATTAACCCACACAGTTTACTATGCTTCAGTTATAATTTAACAGTGAGTGTGTTCACTGTGCTCATTTAGAAAAGGAAGGGGCTGGTAAATGACATATTGATTACCCCTTCCCCACTCTCCATCCTGAACATCCCCTGCAGCAGCCGGAGGGAGAGGAAAGGAAGGAAAATGGCACCAGTGGGGGGGCAGGGGAAGCCTGGGCAGTAGTGGAAATCGGCACCACACAGACTGATTAAGGTGTGCCGAGGCAAACCTGGCACACTCCCTGCGCACTCATATGGATCTTGGCAATGCAATTCAACTGCCGGTGTGGATATCCACAAGTCCAAAACAGCTGACAGGAGCTGATGACAGACATGGGACACCTGGATCCAAAAGCAGTGTGGAGTGAAAGTTCGTTCCATAGTCCTTGCTGGGCACGGTTTCTGTAGCATTTTATAGTGTGTGAATCAACTGTGTCCATCTAGTGGAGATATAATAGAGTAAGGTGATACAGGATACCATTTTCATCTCAAATCGGATGCCATTAAAACAAAAGAATGAGAAATGGTCTGTGCAAACACCACACATGGAATTATGTAAATGGTATACATATAAAGTGCACTACCAACTAAATAATTTGATAAGTGCTGCGAAAAAAACACACCATGGTGAACCCAGGATGCTGCACATTTCAATAATATTTGGTGGCTTGACTTGTTCTTTTTGGATGTGTTTTTTATTTTATTTTTCTTATTCTACGTGCTATATAGTATCTTTGGACTGTTCACATATATTTTATGATCAGCATTTAACACATTTTTAAAATTTTTAGTACACTTTATATGTAACCTATTCTGCATTTTTGGATTTTTCACACTTATTTGTTTTCCAGCACTTCTCAAATTATTTATCTGGTAAGCACACTTGTTCTATGTACAGTGATTGAAAAACGTATTTGATACCCTACCTATGACAAAGAAATGTAGTCTATCATTTTTTAATGGTAGGTTTATTTTTACAGTGAGAGACAGAATAACAAAAAAAAATCTAGAAAAACGCATTTGAAAAAAGTTATAAATTGATTTGCATTTTAATGAGTGAAATAAGCATTTGACGCATTTCAGATGTGAAATGGGTGTAACTTTGGTTATAAGTAATCACACTGAGCGCAATTCCTGTCCTGTTTTTGGACAATAAACATCTGCACATTCTATGATGATTGGATCAAGGTGTTGGTACTACCTGTGTTGATTTGAATGCTGGGTATGTGCCTGACACTGGGAATTGAAATAGCGGTTTGGAGGTGCTAGGAAACACTTGCAGCATTACAGAACAAGTCCAGATAAATGTGACTACTACTACTAGAGATAAAAGGCCCAGTTTTGGATTGAGTATCCTTTCCATATTGTATAATTCGTTTTTGATCTTTCCAGGATTTTTATGAGAATGGGATTTTTCATCAAGAGGAACTTGCCGAAGCTGAAATGACTGTCCATGCTGTGGCCCATCTTATTCTCACTCATAGAGACTTGCAGCGTTTCAGTGTTGATGGCCTGAAAAGGAATATCGTCCAAGCTCATGAGAAAGTTCAGGTAATTTCAATTCTGTCTAGTTCAATCCACTAATACCTTGTGTTCAGAAACAGGGGCCCCAGAGTATTGCTTTTGCCCAGGGGCCCATGATGCTATTAAGATGGCCCTGTCGCTAACAGTTTGTGCAGCGCTTTACAACATTAGGACAGCCAGTACAATTCGATACGGTAGGAATCGGAGGGCCCTGCTCGTTGGAGCTTACAATCTAGAAGGGAGGATCAAGTGCTAAATATGTCAAGCTGTGCTTAATAATTAACTTATCTTGGTTTTATTTTACATTTTGTATCAGACGGTAATATAATATATACAGTGTTTGTAGTAAGAATGGACCTTGAAGTTATAACTAAACATTTCTCATTCAGGAGTTGGTGTCCAGACTGGGGTTTGCCCTGCACCCTCCAGAGAAACATTTGCTTGAAAAAGACATCAAAATAAATTTTGAGAGGTCAAAGGGGGACCTGGAAACCTATATAACAAGCGCGATGGCACTGCTGGGACAGAGAGTCGCCCCAGAGGAGTTCATTTCACAGTATGAGGTTTGTGTTTCTTTATCGTCACTCATTCTTTTGTATTTTACCACTGAAATTTATGACCCTATAGTTATTACCTTGCTGGATTTGGTGATGTTAGTGAGTTGCCTAGCACTGAATATATTCTTTGCTTTAAATAGAACAAACAGTAGTTCCCCCCTGAAATGGGACTTTAGTGTTAAAGTAAATCTATAGTCAGTCAGTTAAAACTGTAATTTCTTAACACCTTAGTTTATTTATTTTTGGCTAGGAAACTGTGGGCAAGTTTAGCGTACGAAACCTTGAAAAATTCTTGAAAGCGGCAGATCAAATGAGAACCATTTCTTCCGATAAGGAGAAGCTGGCGGTAGATAAGGTCAGCGCTGATCTTCGTCACAGATGGAAAGTGAGTACCGCTTACTGCTCATTCTGACTACTAACTAAACTAATCGCTTAACCGCTCTGTAAGTATCACTAGTAAGATGGGTATACACTTCTAAACCTAAAATGGCATTGGCTCACATTATTTTTACAACACATTGGGGTTGGTTTACTAAAAGTGGAGAGTGCAAAATCCTGGTGCAGCTCTGCATGGAAACCAATCAGTTTCCACATTTTAATTGTCAAAGCTTAACCGGTTCCCGACCGACTCGTGCAGATATACTGAGGCAGAATGGCTCCCCTGGGCGAAATCCCATATTGGTACGTCCTTCCCTTTTTCGGCCACCAGAGGGGACCCGATGTGCGTGGCGGGGGACTTGATGTGCGTAGCTCAGGTGTTAATAAAGCCTAAGGACCTGTTCACACCTGAGCGATTTTCTGCTTGAAGCTTGTAGCTCAAACGCTCAACAAGCCAAATCCCATTAATTTCAATGGCCCCTGTTCACATGTGAGCGTTCTTTCACCTAAAGCAAAAATGCCTGAGACTCCATTCACACCTGAGCTTTGGAAAATCGCTCTGGTGTGAACGGGGCCTGAAGCTCAAACAAGTACATGAGCTTCTCTTTGACAGATTTCAAGCGTTTTTGCCCCCATAGACTTCATTAGAAATGCCTGACTTGAGTGTTTTACGAGCGTTATGTCGCTCGTTTTCTGTTCAAACAGCAGCTCTCCACCCCTAATTTCCTCTCTCTCCTCCCTCAGGTGCTTTCTATTTGCTAAACAAAAATACCTGAAGCTGTGAAAAAATCTTGTAATATACTTCTAAAGCACTTTATAAAAAGCTTATAAAAAGATGCAAAAAGCCCAAAAAAAACCACCAGTAAATCGATAAGCTCAGGTGGGAATAGAGCCTAAGGGTTATTGCCTACATATTGTAATAACTGGCATTGTGTTGCCCACATATTGTCACATTTGACCAAATCTTATGCCTAGTACACACGACCAGGATTCCAGACGGGAAAAGGTCTGTCGGAAATTCCAAGGGGAGAACCTACTCTCGACTCTTCCCCCGTACAGACGTTCAGTTTTCCCGTTGGGAAAACTCAGATGAGAGCTTTTTCTCAGTAATCCCATGTGTATGCTTCATCTGAGTTTTTCCCAACAAAAAAACTGCCAAAAATGTCAGTTTTCCGTCGGGAAAAAGTCTGCAGGGAATCCCGGCACGAAAAAAGAGAGAAGGTTCTCCTTTTTTTTTTTTTTTTTTTTGGTCTGGTGGTTTTTGGGCAGTTTTCCCGTCGGAAAAACTGCGAGGAGCATACACACGGCCGGGATTCCCGGCCAAAAGCTCTCCTCGCAGTTTTCCCGTCGGGAAACCCGGTTGTGTGTACGGGGCATTGTCGTGTAAAACTGGCATTTCTAGAAGAAGGTCAACAATAGCAAATTTACAATTTTCTCCCAGTACAGGTTTCCTTTCACCTATTTGCTGGTGCTGCCATAACAATTACATCGGCAGCAGTGCTGGCATGTAAACAAACTCACCGCTGCTATAGCACCTAGGAGTTGGTTTACATTTTATTTTTATTTTTTTGAAGATTATGTAGTAGAAGTGCACCATTTCAGGCAGCACTCTGCACGGCATTTTCGGGCGTGACACTATAACTTGCATTCATCGATAAGATACGTTGGGTTGCCATTCAGAAAAAATGGCACTGCATCACACCATTTGCTGTGTATTGCAGAAATACAATATTGTGAATAGGTCCTTTAAAAGTTTTCTGTTCCTCCTCTTCCAGATTGTCCATGGTGAGCTGGAGTCCTATGTCAGTGAATTAAAACAACTCATCCAGAAGCAAAAATATGTTGATCAGTCCTGCAGACTGAAGACACAGGTATGTGAATAGGGTGCTGCAGGTGAACAACCTACTAAGCAAGCAACATAAATTATTAAGATTTAAGTTTGAGGTCAGCTAAAGCAGTGGTCCCCAACCTTTTTGGCACCGGGGACCGGCTGCATGGAAGAAATTTTGCCAAGGCCCGGTTGGGGGGAGGTTGGGGATGGCATTCGGGGGGGGGTAAGCGATTTTTCGCAGGCAATTTGTCAGCGCATTATTTCTATTTATTACATTGTAGTAATAAATAAAGTTAAACCCACCATAATGCAGAATCAGTGGGAGCTTTGAGTCTGTCACTTGCCACGCTGCTTACCACCAGATGCGGATTGTCACTTACCATGCTGCCTGCCACTAGATGCGGATTGTCACTTGCCATGCTGCCTGCCACCAGATGCGGATTGTCACTTGCCATGCTGCCTGCCACCAGATGTGGTAAGGCCCCAACAGATGAAGCTAGTGCCCCCACTAGGCCCTGCTCACACTCACCCTGTCACTGGTAGTGTTGTCATACTCTGGGCTCCCCCATTAACAGTACTGTCATCTGCCCCTATTTATATCATAACCCCACATTACAGTCCTCAGTCCCCCCCACACATTACAGTCCTCAGTCCCCCCCACACATTACAGTCCTCAGTCTCCCCCCACACATTACAGTCCTCAGTCTCCCCCCACACATTACAGTCCTCAGTCTCCCCCCACACATTACAGTCCTCAGCCTTCCCCCCCCCCACACATTACAGTCCTCGGTTCCGTCCCCCACACATTACAGTCCTCGGTTCCGTCCCCCACACATTACAGTCCTCGGTTCCGTCCCCCACACTTGGGGACAGATCGGAAGGAGGCACAGCATGAGGAGAAAAGTTGCAGGGAGGGAGGCGGGACAGTTCTGGATGGAAGGCCGAGGTAACAAACAGGTGATTGGCTGGTAGGATAAAGGACAGTCCTAGCATCCAATCGCCTGTTTGATAACCTCGGGCAGCTCCGCCCTCCACCCAGAATTGTTCTGCCTCCCGCTGTCGGCTCTATGAGCGACGCAGGAGGAAGAAAAGTCTCCTTGCGGTCCGAATGGCGGAGTGCCGCGGTCCGCATGTGGGGCTCTCTCATGCCGCCTGCTCGCGGCCCGGCTGCAGAAGTGCCGCGGCCCGGTAGTGGGCCGCGGACCGGGGGTTGGGGAACACTGAGCTAAAGGGTTTAGGTGGCAAAGTAGAATATAAAAATAAAAAGCATATATTGCCAGTTTTTGCTGCTTCTTTTCTACAGTTCTTTGATTTGGAACCTGGCATCAAACACTGTTGCTCGATTGTTCTGCTAGTGTGTATGTGATCAGCTAACGTGTATGGCAAGTTTTCCGGTATACTCTGCACAGAAGCAGTGCACTACTACTGGGAGAAAAATATATTTTTTTAAGACTCAAAGCACCTAGAACGAATTTTTGTAATAATCCTAACAACTCATCCCCACCTCATTTGTTTAGCAGTAGTTGTAAACCAGACGCTAATAGTCTGCACGTCTCTGGCACCCGGACAATTCATCCTTACTGTGTGTTTTTTGCGTTTTCCGTGCTTTCTTTTTGCAGGCAGTTTTAAAACTGACATTCACCTCCTGCTGATCTTACTGAAATATTTTGCTGTGTTTGGTTTACTTGGAATCTGTCATAAATCTGCTTTGATCTATACAAAAGACTTCAGGCTTTGAGTCAAAACAAACTGGCTCTTCCAACTTCTAGTTTGTTATTTGGGAATCGTTCTTGGCAGTTACAGTGGAACAGTTTGAAACTGTGTAATGCTGCAGAGCTCTTAAAAAATTCCAGATGACTAAATTCAAAAACACTATATTACCAAAAGTATTGGGACACCTCCCTTTACACTCGCATTAACTTTAATGGTAACCTAGTTTTAGTCCATAGGGTTCTCTATTGAGTTGCAGCTATAACCACTTCAACTCTTCTGGGAAGGCTGTCCACAAGGTTTAGGAGTGTGTCTATGGGAATGTTTGACCATTCTTCCAGAAGCGCATTTTTGAGGTCAGGCACCAATGTTGGACTAAAAGACCTTTCTCGCATTCTGCGCTCTAAATCATTCCAAAGGTGTTCTATTGGTTTGAGGTCAGTCAAGTTCCTCCACCTCAAACTTGCTCATCTGTGTCTTTATGGACTTTGCTTTGTGTACTGGTTCATTTAGTGGAGGGGGGATTATGGGTTTGGAGTTGTTTTTCAGGGGTTGGGCTTGGCCCCTTAGTGAAGGGAACTCTTAAGGCGTCAGCATACCAAGACATTTTGGACAATTTCATGCTCCCAATTTTGTAGGGACAGCTTGGGGTGGGCCCCTTCCTGTTCATACATGACTGCGCACCAGTGCACAAATCAAGGTCCATAAAGACATGAATGAGCGAGTTTGGGGCGGAGTCCTGACCTCAACTCGATAGAACACCTTTAGGATGAATTAAAGCGGAGACTGCAAGCTTGGACTTCTCGTCCACATCAGTGCCTGACCTCACAAATGCCTTTCTGGAAGAATGGTCAAACATTCCCCTGAAGACAGCCTTCCCAGAAGAGTTGAAGCTGTTATAGCTGAAAAGGGTGGGCCAACATAATATTGAACCCTACGGACTAAGACTGGGATGCCATTAAAGTTTGTGTGCAAAAGTAAGTGTCCCAATACTCTTGGTAATATAGGGGTAGATTCATGTACAGCGGCGCATATTACCGCCGGGCGTAGCGTATCTAAGATACACTACGCCTCCGTAAGTTTTTTTTTTTTTCGAA
Organism: Rana temporaria; assembly: GCF_905171775.1. Classification (NCBI taxonomy): domain Eukaryota; kingdom Metazoa; phylum Chordata; class Amphibia; order Anura; family Ranidae; genus Rana; species Rana temporaria. The sequence goes on along the minus strand of NC_053501.1, from coordinate 32,805,369 downwards.
TCCTCAAAGAAATTGCGCCGTAAGTTACGGCGGCGTAGTGTATCTTTGGCGGCGTAAGGGCACGGAATTCAAATGGATGTGATGGGGGCGTGTTTTATGTAAATACGTCGTGACCCAACGTAAACAACGTTTTTGTTTTAACGGCGCATGCGCCGCCCGTGGGGGTATCCCAGTGCGCATGCTCAAAATAAAACCGGAGCAAGCCAATGCTTACGACAGTGACGTCATTCTACGCAAACAACGTAAAAAATTCAAAATGCGAGGCGGGAACGACGGCCATACTTAACATTGAATACGCCACCATATAGCAGGGGTAACTATACGCCAGAAAAAGCGGAACGCAAACGACGTAAAAAAACGTACGTTCGTGGATCACAGTAACTAGCTAATTTGCATACTCGACGCGGAAATCGGCGGAAACGCCACCTATCGGCCGCCGAAAAAAATGCACCTGAGATCCGACGGCGTACTAAGACGTACGCCTGTCGGATCGATCCCAGATGCCGTCGTATCTTGTTTTGTGGATACAAAACAAAGATACGACGCGGGAACTTTGAAATTACGCGGCGTATCAATCGATACACCGGCGTAATTCTTTTGTGAATCTGGCCCATAGTGTATATCACTGGCTATTGTAAACAATACCTAGTCATTGCTTGGTATTAAGAGAAAATATTATATACCATTCCTTGTGCAGTTTAGACTCCATAAAGTAGCTAATTATTACACCCAAATTATTTGGATTTCTAAAACCCCCTAGCTAGCCTGTACCTATTTGTCTAAGTAGGGTTATCCTTAAGTCCATGGCAACTTTCAGCTGCTGAATGAGAAGCTTAAGGCTTCCGGAGGTTCATACACTGCATCCTATCCTAGGTTTTTTCAATTGCTGATTAATTTAAAAAGATCGGTTGCTGTTTTCAGTGTTTTTTTTTTTTTTTTTTTTCTTGTGTTGATAATTCAGGTTGCTGCTGCTTTGTTCTCATCCTTGTTCTTTGCTCCAATATATAAAGGCATATGCTCATGTCAAGATATTTTCTTGAATTTTTTTATATGCCAATGTGTTTCTTTGGCTGATGCCCATTTACACAGGGACTTAGACTGTTTATGAAGACAGATGGTCTAAAGCATGCTGTATCTGTTGAGTTTGCTCCCAATCATGCAAGCGCCTTGTGTGTGTCAGTGTTAATTTTGGCTGCAAATTTCAATTTAGTTTTCGTCTTAGGACTAAAATGGCATTTTAGTTTTAGTCCCATTTTAGTCTTCTGCAATTGTTTTAGTCGTATTTAGTAGACGACATCTCCAGTACATTTTAGTCTACTAAAATGTCGTACGTTTTAGTAGACTAAAACTAATTTTGGTTGTCTAAAATGTAATGAGTGTAATTAAATTGTAATGCATTAGTTAACATTTCTCTACTATTTCCAAACTCATTATATACTGTTGGAGTGAAAAATCCAATATCTTAATTATTGAGGTATGAACATGCACTACAGACCAGTGTTAATTTTGAAGTCCTATTTTAATTTAGTTTTAGTCTTGGTCTTTTGACTAAAATGGCATTTTAGTTTTAGTCGTATTTTAGTAATCTCAATTGTTTTGATTTTAGTTGACTAAAATGGTATTCATTTAGTCGACTAAAATGTTTTAGTCGACACAATTAACACTGGTGTGTGTAAACTATAGGGAAAGGCAAGCCATTTCTTTGTAGAGAAAAAAAGGAAAGATTTACCAGTGAGTTGTATTTTTAACATGCATTACCTATTTTATTCTCAGATTTCTAAGGCTGTGCACCAGAATGGAGACAGTATCCCAAAAGACACTGAGACAAATGGCTCTACCCTAGAAAAGCAGCTACAGATGTAAGCAGATGTTGCAATGTAACCATGCAAATAAAAAAAACACAAAATGTGTGGCCTGCATATTGACTTAACCCTAATAATGTGTTTGCTCTTACAAATCAAATCTAAACAATTAAATCGGGCATCAGCAATGTAATGTGAAGACGCAGTGTAAATAATTAATCCAAACAAGTTTTATCCAGTCAAGTTGATTCTTATGCTAAAGAATTGTAGGTAAATGTTGACGGATCAAGCCGCCTTTAACTTTCCACTATGTATGACCAGCATTGGGTCTAACCCATAGGATATTTGGCCACTTTCTGCGAAATGTTGAATATTCTTTAAAAATTAAAAGAATGTTCAACAAATATTTATAGACGTGATCGTGTGGGCCATGTAGGAACAAGCAACAATAACTCAAGTTGAGCTTTTTTTTTTTTTTTGTTACTTGTATGATATTGCCGAGTTTGTACTTTTTACCTTACAACAGTTTGGTCTTGAATTATTATTATTTTTTATATTAGTAAAATACCTAGAAAATTGGGTTTTGCATTCCACATACATGTCTATGGGATTGCAAAATACACTTGGAGCAGGTCCAGGTGAGGTCAGAAGGAGGTCAACTGCCAGTCAAATGCAACTGTCATTGAATTCTGAAAAAGTTAGAAGCATTTCAAACTGATGTTAAACTGATGTCATTGATACAAAACTAAGACCCCATTCACACCTGAGCGTTTTGTAGCTTGAAGCCTGAAGCTACAAAACGCTGGAGGGGAAAAAATCTATTATTCTCTATGGAGAAGCTCCAAAACGCCTGAAGCTCAAACAAGTTCTGGGACTTTTTTTTTAGGCAGATTTGGGCGTTTTTATGCTTTTAACATTGGTGACCCTAGACCTGTCCAAAATCACGGTAAAAAACGCGGAAAATTCTACGCTCAGGTGTGAATGCAGCCTTGGACTCCTTTCACACTGGGGCCGCGGCCATGTTGGCGCTAAAGCGCCACTCATTGTAGTTGCACTTTAACGCTGTTTAAGCAGCGTTTTTCAGCTGCTAGGGGGCGCTTTTAACCCCAAAGAAGGGGTTAAAAACTCCCGTGTTGCGGTGCTTTTAAATCGCTTTTCAGATGCTTCGGAAGCACTGCCCATTCATTCCAATGGGCAGAGCGTTTTTGAAGCGCTAAATACAGCGCTTCCAAACCGCCTCAAAGATGCTGCTTGCAGGACTTTTCGGAACGTCCCACAAGCACACCGCCCCAGTGTGAAAAGACACACTTGAATGAATGGTAAACGGTTTTTCAGGCGCTTAGTAGAGGCTATTTCCAGCGTGTGAAAGGGGTCTAAAGCTTGTTGACACAGACCATTAAGTTAACCACATAAAGATAATGGTCTAAAGATGTATGCAATTTAGGTCAAATGGTTGTTGGTCATTTAATGAATGAAATATCCCTCTTAGCTAGTCACATCACATTACAATCTGTGCAATCTCCTTTAGAGTTACGAGTAAGTATAATTCAGTAAAAATATGTTTTAGTAAAACAGTGCAAAGTTTTTTATGCTGGTATCCAGTCAGGATCTATGTAAAGTGAATTCTGAATGGTTACTATGGGTAACTGTGCTTTAACCCAACCATTTTCAACCAGGGTTTCATGAAACCCTAGGGTTCCTCTAGAGGTGGATAGGAGTTCCTTGACCTGTGGCTGATTGACCTCCCATTTGATGGTGCCTGCATATTTCTAGGGCCAATGGCACTTGGCAGAGCCAGAAGCATGGCACCAATGCTTCATTTTTTCCCCGTTCAACCAGCGGGTTGAATGAACAAAAAAGTCAGGAATCGGGTCCTTCCACCTTCCATCCAAGTTATTGTATTCTGATAGTGGGGAGACTCCTGCTTTAGCCAGCATCACCGATCAATCTGGAAAATTCTGACATGCTGGTTGTACAGATTGGTAGATCGACTTCTGTACACCCAGCCTGCCCTTGCATGGATTGAAATTCAGCTAGTCCCTGCTGAACAAGCCAAAATTTGATCCATGTATGGCCGGCTAATACCACGTACACACAATTGTTTTTTTCCGTTGGAATAAACTCTGACAGGTTTTTCCGATGGAATTCCGCTCAAGCTGTCTTGCACACACCAAATTCTGACCGTCCAAAACGCGGTGATGTACAACACTACGACAAGCCTAGAAAAAAGAAGTTCAATGCTTCCGAGCATGCGTGTTTTTTTTCTCCGTCAAAGTTTTATACAGAGGGATGGAATTTCCAATGGAAATGTTTTCCATCACATTCTCTTTCTAATTCCGTCGGAATTTCTGACCGAAAAAGTCAGATGGGGAATACACACTTAGTCACATGCCGTGTAACGCAACGCGTGGGGGAGGAGCCTAGTGATGCGATCGATGGACATCTGTTCATATGAGGAGATCGCCGCACTGAGCGGCATGAAAGGCTATCTAAAAGCTGTACTTTGATCTGGGGATTCGTGAGTGTAATTGCATCATCGCATTTATGTTCTCCCTTTGACCCGCATTATTGCACCATATATTTTTCTCCTTTGTGTCTTTTTCATGAGCTATGTCATCCTGAATCACCAGAGCATCAGCCTGAACTAAAACAAGCACTGTGAAAACTCCCAGTACACCATAGGATTGTTCCTTCTCATTCCAAGTCAATTTGCACTGGTCTGTGTGTGGAAAAGGGGGATGTGTTTCTGTGTTCGTTTGTTTTTACACAATGTTTTGTTATAATTTTGCCTCACATTGGTATCACTAGCACATGTTGCTTACTGTATTTTTTTTTTGTTTACAAATAGTTTTATTTGAAATAGAAAACACTCGGTAAATACCGAAGACATAGGTGAACACATACAGCAAAGTGGTTTAAGCAGCATTGACAAAGTATGCATGATAAAAACTATACATCCAGTCTGAAAACCAAAAGGAATATCATATAAACTCCTACCCAGGGCCCTGGGAGGAATCAGAACTCAAATACTCTGGAAGTATTCCAAACTAAACCCGTACAACATATGTGGCCTACGCCAAGGTGGAAAGAAAATATTATATAAGAGGAAGGAAAAATGCCCATTTGGAAATAATAAAGTGAAATAAAATAAATACCAGAAATGAGCAAGACACAAAAAAAAAAGAAAAACAAATCATAATAAACTAAATTCAGGGTCAGTTATACCTGTAATCTATATAGAAACCATGGGTTCCATTTGGCGTCATACATTGGGATCGTATCATGTAAAGTATGAAAAATTTTCTCTGAGAGCATCATCTGGTCTATTCGAGTAACTATAGGAGCGAAAGGGACCACTTGCTTTTTCCAGTGAAGAGCAATAGCCCAATGAACCGCGATACAAATGGAGTGTATCAACCTAACCATATGTTTGGGAGTATCACTAACGTCTTGGAACAGTAAGCAGTGTTTAAAGGTCAGGGTGACTTGTTCCCCTGCCAACACGTCAATCATTTCCCGCACTGCCGTCCAGGTGGGTAACAATTTCTCACACTCCCAAAATAGGTGGATAAAGGAACCCTGTTGTGGGCAGCCCCTAAAGCAAGTCGAGGAAGCCTGCGGAAACATTTTACTAAGTCGAAGGGGGGTGTAATACCATCTCATCAAGAGTTTAACTGCCGTTTCTCTAACTGTCAGAGACTTAGTGCATTTGCGCATGTTTTGCCATCCTTTGACCCAGTCCAGGGTATCCTCTTCTAAATTCAACTCTCGCTGCCAGTCCCTTCTATATTTCACTAAAGTAGATTCTGTCACTGACTCTAAGAATCTATAAACCAAGGAGATGAGGCCTCTCTGTCTAGGGGCTGAGGAACAGATATCTTCATAAAGGGAGGATGGGCCGGAACTTTGGAGGGGGTAATGTTGTTGGAAAAAATGTCTGATTTGCAGGAAATGATAAAACTCCCTAGTGGGTAAAGGGTAGAGCAATTGTAGATGCGAGAACGTGACAAACTGTGAGTTCACCAAGAATTTATCTAGTTGGGTCAGACCACAGTCCCTCCAAATGACAAATGAGTCCGGAGAATTGAAGGCAGAGGGGAATCTAGGATCTCCGAGGAATGAAGCACCCAGTGGGGCCGCTGAGACCAGTCTAAGTTTATCTTTATAACCTAACCATAGTCTCAAACTGTCAGCTACAATGGTGTTCTTTAAGTGTAATCCTGGCCATGATTTACACGAGGACCATAATAGGGAGGGGAGAAAAAATGGGGAGATGGACTCCCTCTCAAACCTGACCCAGGGGACTCTTGAATTTGCTATATTCCACTGAGCCTGTTGGGTAAACCTGCTGGACAGATAATAGAGCCAAATCTGAGGTACCCCTAAACCCCCCTGGGCTGCTGGACGGTATAGTACATCTCTGGAAAACCTCGGGGGCCTGCTTTGCCATATAAATTTGTTGAAGTGTGACTGGAGATCTAGCAACAGGGATTTAGAAAGTCTGACAGGAAGGGAACGGAACAGGTAAAGGAGTTTGGGCAAGATTGTCATCTTAATAGCTGTGATCCTGCCGAGGAAGGAAATGTGTAACGGGGCCCAGAGCCTCAGAAGCCCCTTCAACTTAGCAAACATCTTGGGGTAGTTGGCTTGATAGAGTTTGCAGTGGTCACCGGTCAGGCCAATGCCCAAATAAGAAAGGGAGTCCACCCTCCAAGAGAACGAAAAACTCTGCTTCAGGTGATCTATCTCCGCAGGGGAGAAACCTACCGGCAGAGCCACTGATTTTGTAACATTGACCGTGAGACCGGAGACCCGCGCAAAGGCAGTCAGAGTGGACAACAGCGGGGGCAAGGTGAGCAAGGGGTCAGTGACAAACATTAGAACATCATCCGCATACATACAGAACTTGTATGTGGAAAAACTTTTGGTATATCCTCGTATATCAGGGTTATTTAAAATGGCAATGGCCAGGGGTTCAAGGGCTAATGCAAAGATAAGAGGGGAAAGGGGACAACCCTGGCGCGTGCCTCTTCCTAAACTAAAAAAGTCTGAGCTGCACCCAGGGATTCGGATTCGTGTTTTTGGGTTCCGGTACAATGCCTGAAACGCATGAAAAAATTCCCCCTGGAAGCCCATACGGGGCAAAAGCGTGGATAGATAGTTCCAGGAGACACTATCAAAGGCCTTATGTATATCCAGGCCCAATAAGAAAAGTTTACGGGAAAATAAGTTGGCATCCTGTATAATGTTCGTGGCTAAGCGGATATTATCTGTGATAAGCCTATGGGGGATAAAGCCTGACTGATAGGGGGAGATAAGAGAGGGGATAACTCCTGCTAATCTATCGGCCATGATCCTAGAGAAGATTTTAAGGTCATTATTAATTACCGATATGGGCCTATAATTCTGGGGGAGAGCATGATTCTTATTGGGTTTAGGGATCAAGGACATGTTGGCGAGCAACATTTCTTCAGGGAAGCTACCACCTTGCAAAATTAAATTAAACAATTGGGCCAATCTAGTGGATAGTGGTTCAGAGAATTTTTTATAATAAATTGACGAAAACCCGTCGGGCCCCGGGGCTGAACCCGATTTCAATGATTTGATCACTCTCAGGACTTCAACCGGGGTGACTGGTGCATTCAATTTATCTTGTTGTAAGGAGGAAAGGGAGGGAAGGGGAAGGGCCTGGAACCAGGGATCATTCTGCACTGAGGGTTCCGAGGGTCTGGCTGCCAACAAAGTGGAATAGAACCGCGTGAAGTGCCGAAGCACCTCCTGCGGGTGGGAGGAGGTACGGCCTGGGCCCACATCTAGTCTGTAAACATGTGGAGGGCGCGTCTGCTGATTCAATTTCCTAGCAAACATGGAAGAGGCCGTGTTGCTATGAAGCAGAAACCGCGCCCTCGACCATCTCAGAGACTTTTCAACCCTGTCCGAGAGCAGAGTATCTAATTCCAGACGTTTCTGGTCTATCGCCTGCCTAGTGGAGTCCAAATGCAGAGAATCTGCTTTTTTATAAAGAAGGTCTAACTCTGACGAAAGCGACAGAATCTTATGTCTGTTCTGTTTGTTACGCGCCGCGGAAATTCCAATTAGTTTTCCACGGATCACCGCCTTATGGGCGGCCCAGACCGTAGCAAACGGGGTTTCAGGGATGGCGTTATATGTGAAATATTCCAGTATGGCTTTCTCCACCTCTGGCTGAACTGCAGCATCAGACAGAAGTGCTTCATTAAGGCGCCAAGAATAAGGGGAAGCGGGGAGACCAATTACATTCATGGTGAAAGAAACTGCATGGTGGTCCGACCAAACGCAATTGTGTATCGAGGAGGACGAGGAGTTAGCCAATAGAACTGGAGATGCGTAAATATAATCCAGCCTAGCTGAGCTATTGTGAGGGTGGGAGTAGAAGGTAAACTCTCTAACGCCCACATTGTGTGCCCTCCAGGTATCCACCAATTGGTGGTCCAGAAGACTTCTTGTCAGTGTCTTAGGAAAAGCTCTGGCATTGGCAGCGGTGGTACATCTGTCTAAGTTAGCATTGGCCACCATATTAAAATCCCCCCCAACTATCATATGCGAGGACTGGTACTTGGACAAGGTGGCAAAAAAGGAGCTAAAAAATGAGACAGGAGCATCACTAGGGGCATAAACACTGGCAATAGTCAGTTCTTTGTTATTCACCAGACCCTTGATTATAACATACCTACTCTCAGAATCTTTTACAGTTTGCTTAACCTCCATAGGAAAGGACGAGTGCAAGAGTATGGCAGCGCCCCTAGATTTAGAGGAGTGGAGAGAGTAGTAAGCTTGAGGGAATTGTCTGTGAAAAAATTTGGGATGGGAAGAATGAGCAAAATGGGTCTCCTGTAGAAGAATGACCTTGGCACCCAAAGATTTATACATGCCGAAGGCTTTACGCCGCTTAATCGGGGAGTTAAACCCCTTCACATTATGTGAGATACATGTGACAGGCATAAGGGGAGAAAAAGGGAATTATAATTTGCAAGTGTAAATTAGAGCGAAACGCCCTTTGTGGGAATGACCTAAAAGTATTACCTTCTAGGGGCGCCACCATAATCATAGACCCATGAACATAAAAATAGCGCCAGGGAACTTCAATCAAAGCCCACCTCCGTGGAGCACATAGTTTAGCAGCAAGACAGGTATTTAAAGTATAAGTATAAAATCGCTGACCTGAAAAAAAAATATATGAAAACCAGAAATAAAAATAAAAAAGAGAATAAAACAAAATGCAGCACCTAAACATTGGGTCAGGTAGACAAGAACACAACCTGACAACAAGAAAATCAGAACAAAACGAGACAACTCGGTCTCGAGCCCAGCTGGTCCAAAAACGTGTAGTGGAAAAGATTCGACACTAACACAAGAAAACAAAGGAAGTTCAATGTAGCTGGGTGGGGAGGACATGACACGGCTCCGCGGGACCAACTCCCGGGGGAGAGCAATATAGATGGATGGAGGATCAAAGTAAATAGCCTAATAAAAGAAAAACTTGTAAACTGTTCCATCGCAGAGGGTAGTGGTCGCCAAAGAGGAAGTGTAGAAATGTCCCATGCGGGGCTACAGGTGTAGTTCAGTTAGGATTTCTGTCCCCAGGATCGTACCTGATTCTCCTTCTGTCTCTGCGAGGTGTTTGCCAGATCGGAGCAGGTCTAGGTGTGGAGGGTGGGCGACGGATCGCGGCCGCGTCCAGGAGGCCCAACTTCACTAAGATTTCCTGCCCCTCCAGTAGGGAAGTCGCGATGTAAGTTGTACCGTTGTGGGGGATCGACAACTTAAAGGGGAATCCCCATTTATAGCGGATCCTGGCTGATTGGAGAATCGCCGTGACTTCCTTCAGGCCCCTGCGTCTGTCAAGGGTGGCTGGGGAGATGTCTGGGTAGATCTGGATAACATGCTCATCTAACACAATCCGTTGTTTCAAGCGCGCAGCCCTCAGGATCTCTTCTTTAATAAGGAAGTCCTTCATACAAAGGACTATGTCCCTCGGGGGTTTGTCCGGGGGTGGCTTAGGTCTCAAAGCCCTGTGAATGCGGTCGCAGGTGAATGCCGCCGAATCACAGTTAGGGAGTAGGGACTTAAAGATCTTGATGGCCGTGGGAATAAGTTCCGCTTCTGATTCAGGGACCCCCCGCAGGCGTAGGTTATGGCGCCTGTTACGATTGTCCAGGTCCTCGATTTGGGACTGCATTTGTATAAACGCTGTGGATAGTGAGTCATATTCCCTGCTTAGGTCTCCATAGGCCAACGCCAGCTCGTCGTGCTTAGTTTCCAGGAGATCGGTTCTCGAGCCGAGGGCCGCGATCTCCTGCGACAACGTGTGGGAGGTTTTGTGGAGTTCCGTTTGGAACTTGGAGGCCAGTTTCTCGTACATAGACTCCAAGCTGGCATCAAGATCAGCCTTAGATAATCCGGCCTGGTGCTCCCGGTTCGTCTCCAAACCCCATGCGGGAGACCCACGCGGTGGTGAGGCTAGCAGTGGAGCGAACTGTAGGCCCGGATCCTCGGCGGCGCCATCTTGCGACATGTTGTCCTGCTCCCGTGCACGGAGGAGATAGTGCGTCAACGTGTGCTGAGCCGGGCCCTTGGACTGTTTCTTCCTCTTCGGCGGCATGCACTACTAGGTTGCGGCTTGAGGGGTGTCAAAATTGGGGAGAAAAGTTTGATCGTATGGCCCTCTAGCAGTGATATTGGTCCGGAGTGGAGCGGAGCTACAGCCTCAGGCGTCCATCCCGATCAGCGCCGCGCATGCGCCCCGCGGCTTACTGTATTTTAACAGCAACAAATGTTGGTATTAGCGCATCACTTTTATCTCGTTTCACTTATATTGTTTCACTTATATTGGTTTTGTACACCTTTCTTTGTATGCAGCTTTACCATTTGGTTATTTTTGTTGTTTTTTCTTGCTTATTATTAAAGCGGAGGTTTACCCAAAAATCCACTTTTTGACATTAGCTCCAGCATACTGCTAACATCTGCGGTATGCTGTTTTTTGTTTTTTTTTCTTGTACTTATCGTTATATGAGACCTTGTTATCCGGCTCCGAGCGGGGAATTCTGCGGGGAATGGGCGTTTCTAAGCAAAGAGGAGTTGATTGACGGCTGCTAAGGCGCGTCACGCCTGCCGAAAATACCCAAAGTGACAGTCGGGCGTTTACGGCGCCTGCACCTGCCATGTAGAGCTGACTGGGCAGGCGCCGTAAACACCCGAGTGTGACTTCGAGTATTTTCGGAAGGCGTGACGTGCTTTAGCAGCCCGTCAATCAACTCCTCTTCGCTTAGGAACGCCTATACCCGGAAGTAATCCCCCGCTCGGAGCCAGATAACAAGGGGTCGTATAACGATAAGTACAAAAAAAAAACAGCATACTGCAGATGTTAGCAGTATTCTGGAGGGATGTAGCTAATGTCAAAAAGTTTATTTTTGGGTGAACCCCCGCTTTAAGTAGTAGCGCTGTAGTACATCCTTATGTATGCCTGTATATGTTTCCAAGATTTCATTGTTTTGATGCTCTAAAGATCTGCATGTTGTTTTATTAGATATGAAGCACAGAAAAGAGACTTGGAACTGCTACTGCAGAGGTCAAGAGAGAAGCTTGGTGCTGAGAGTCCCCATGAGGCTCAAGATGTTAATGAACTCCAAAGCAGACATCAAGAACTAGAGGTAGAGGTTGCTGTGTTTCTGCTCTGTCACTTTATCTGGACATGTTTTTATTGGAATCGTAAGATCAGGATTATCATAAGATCCTTTAAATAAAGAACATGTCATAATTGGGCTTCTAAAGGATTGAAATCCTCCATCTTAGGCTCCATGTACACGGGCGCTCTTACTACTGCTCCTAAATGATTAAACTTGACAGATAGTAACGCACGTTTAAAAAGTCCGTTTCTTTATCGTACATCACGGGACACAGAGCGGCATATTCATTACTATATGGGTTATATGGAGTACCTTCAGGTGTTGACACTGGCAATCTTCAAACAGGAAATGCCCCTCCCTATATAACCCCCTCCCATAGGAGGAGTACCTCAGTTTTTACGCCAGTGTCTTAGGTGTTAGTCATGGTTTAGCTTGCCTCCGCATCCTTGGGATTAGGTGAGCTAACCGGTTCTGTCCAAAAAAGCCTCAGCGCTAAAGTGGTCAGTAACCGGACCCCAAACCCTTGGGGTATAGCCCATAATGCTTTTCTTTTTAGAGAGCTGGACCCTGGGCCCAGAACTTAGAAACCTTTGGGTGCCTAATGTTTCTGTTGCCAGAGTGCTATATGGGCCCAGGACAGTGGATCCTTCATAGGAACCCAGGGCCTGAAGGTCTAGACATCCCCACCGAGATGGGGGAAGATTGGGCCTCTTGCTTGGCAAAGTCCTGCGGCATGGAGCAGGTAAGTGAGGGGAAAACTTGCGGAACTTGGTTCTTAGCAGGTTTTTTCTGGGGGGTCACAGGGGACATGCCTAAAGTTATGCACTGCATCTGGCAAACTAGTCACATATCATAAAGATAGGATGGCTCTATATGTATTATTCCCCATAAGATGTGACCTCCCTTGTAGTGTTGGAAAAGCATTGAGTGGGGCCTGTGTGATATAAAAGTATATGTGTGTGTCAGAGAGCTGTGCTTACCTGCAAGCCTCCAGGCGATGCTCCATTCAGTCTTCCTCCTCAGAGCCTGCAAAGCAGGCAAAACGCTGACCTCCTCATGGTTGCAGGCTGCAGGCTGCAGTTTGCTGGAGCAGAGAGGTCCCTTCCTCCCAACCCCACCCCCCCCTGTCGGGAGGGGCATTTCCTGTTTGAGATTGCTGGGGGGGAAGGGCGGGTCAGTGGCTTAAGGAAGGGGCGGCCCTTCCTTGTTTGTTCCATATAGCTCATTCAATACTTTGGAACTGGGGAGGAAAGACCAGAACGGCAAGCACGGGGCGCCGAGGACACACAGTGGCCAGAAAGAATATTGCAGTCTTCAGAAAGACTGTTTTCAAGCCTAGGAATAGGCTGTTTCTTTTCCATCTCATAGTTTTTCTTGCAATACTACTCAGGGGGACAGAATGTTTTTTCTTTCCTAGATTTGAAAAAAAAAAAAAAAAAAAAAAGTGTCATCTAGGGGAGAGGAAGCATTTTTTTATCCCCCAAACAGGTGTTTGGGCATTTAACTATTTATAAGTTCCAGGTACCAATAAGTAGCAGGTGTACCTCGGTATTGTACCATGGCATCAAAAAACAAGGGTACAAGAGGTGGGGATTCCCCCAGAGAGTCTGAGGTCTCGGACAAAGCTATGCCGCTGCTTTCCCCACAGGGAGCCTTGGGGCCATCGGGATCTGGGGCTGGAGCTGACGCGAGTCAGTCCAACCCTAAGATGGTCACGGAGAAGGTATTACTCACCTCTTTAAAAGAGATGCAGAAAAGCATGGGAAAAATGATAGCCGCAGCTATGCGGGGCAGTAAGCGGAATAGATCTCCGTCGCCCGAGCGCGGACCCTCAGAGGAGGAGGTCCTTTCCTCAGGGGAATTGGACGACCTCTTGGACAAGGACCAAGTAGGTTCAGGGATCGAGGATCCGGATACAGAGGAGTCTGGGGCAGTCTCCCTGAGGGAGAGCTGGTGGATTCAAGGATTGTCGGACTTGGTCCATAAGGCATTCAACTTGCCAGTACCAGATCTCCAGGTATCGACGGTTTCAGCTTTGGGCTCACTGAGGGCGCCTCAAAGCAATGCTGTGTTTCCGATCCATCCTCTATTAGAGGGAGTTTTGTTCCAAGATTGGAACAAGCCAGATAAGATCTTCTTACCACCTAAAAGATTCTCTGTCCTATATCCTATGGAAGATAAATTTTCCAAAAGATGGGCTACTCCTGCAGTGGACGCAGCCATCTCATGTGTTAACAAATCGTTAACATGCCCTGTAGAAAACATACAGGTGTTCAAGGATCCAGTTGATAAGCGCTTGGAAGCACTACTTAAGAACTCCTTCACTGCTGCAGGGGCAGTAGTACAGCCAGCTGTGGCCGCGATTGGGGTTGCTCAAGCATTATCGGATCAATTTAAGCAGATGCTTAAACTCATTCCTGCTCAGCAGGCAGAAGAATTTTCGGATGTCCCTAAGGCCATATGTTTTACGGTAGACGCAATCAAGGATTCTATCCAGCAAGCGTCACGTTTATCGTTATCCCTTATCCATATGAGAAGACTCTTATGGTTAAAAAGCTGGGAGGCTGAGCCCCCATGCAAGAAGCTCCTGGTAGGGTTCCCCTTCCATGGAGGACGACTCTTCGGAGAAGACCTAGATAAATACATTCAGACCATTTCAAACGGCAAGAGTACTCTCTTGCCAACTAAGAAGAAGGTTCAGGGGCCTGCGTTTAAACGACAGTATTCCCCTGGGCAGGGGCCCTCTAATACTAAGCAGTATCGACGGCCTCCTGCAAAAGCAAGCTTCGGCTTCAACAGCAGATCACAAGGACAGGCTGTTAGAGGCAAAAGGCAGTGGTTTCGCAAACCAGCAAAACCAGCCCCCAAGCCAACCTTATGAAGGGGCGCCCCCACCCACGAAGGTGGGGGGAAGGCTGCGACTCTTTTCAGAGATTTGGGAAGCCAGCATTCCCGACGAGTGGGTACGGTCTTCCGTGGCCACAGGCTACAAACTAGATTTCCTAAGGTTTCCTCCTCCTCATTTCCAGGAGTCGAGGATTCCAAACGATCCGGAGAAGGGAGCCGCATTAAGATCGGCATTAGATCATCTACTTTCCCAGGAAGTAATAGTAGAGGTACCAGTCCTGGAACAGGGGCTAGGTTTCTACTCCAACCTATTCATCATCCCGAAGTCCAATGGAGATGTCAGGCCAATTTTGGACCTAAATATGGTAAATACATACCAAAGATCCGCTCATTTCGGATGGAATCCGTGCGGTCAGCAGCTACCACACTCCAAAAGGACGACTTCATGGCGTCCATAGACATAAAGGATGCCTACCTTCATCTTCCAATTTATCAGCCACATCAAAAATATCTACGCTTCATGGTGGCTTCGCGTCCCTTCCAATTCGTGGCGCTTCCCTTCGGGTTGGCTACGGCCCCCCGGGTGTTCACGAAGGTCCTAGCTCCAATCCTAGCCAAACTAAGGATCCAAGGGGTCACGATCCTAGCATACCTGGACGACCTCCTAGTCATAGATCACTCGTCTCCTGGCTTGGAGCGAGCAGTGGCCCTCACGGTCCAATACCTCGAGAGGTTCGGCTGGGTCCTAAATCGAGAAAAGTCAGCTTTCCTGCCCACAAGGCAGTTGGAATATCTCGGCATGAGATTAGACACAGAACAACAAAGAGTGTTTCTACCTCTGAGGAAGGTCAAAGCCATCAAGGAATTAATCCTACTGGTTCTAAGCAAGAAGGAACCGACTATTCGCCTATGTATGAGGTTACTAGGCAAGATGGTGGCCACATTCGAGGCGGTACCATACGCCCAGAGCCACACTCGCATCCTGCAGGCAGCCATCCTGTCAGCATGGAGCAGAAGGCCACAGGCCTTGGATATCCCGTTGCCGCTCTCATCAAGAGTCCGACAAAGTCTGTGTTGGTGGTTAGACCCTCAGAATCTACTGAAGGGGAAGTCTTTCAGCCCAGTGGCTTGGAAGATAGTGACCACAGACGCCAGCCTGACGGGCTGGGGAGCAATTTTGGATGGTTGCACTCGCCAAAGTACTTGGGCAACGCCAGAGAAGCAGTTGCCCATCAACATCTTGGAGCTCAGAGCTGCTCGACTAGCCCTCAGGGCTTGGACGTCAAAATTGCAGGGGTTCCCGGTGAGAATTCAATCAGACAAGGCCACGGCCGTGGCATACATAAATCACCAAGGGGGAACCAGGAGTCAAGCCGCTCAGAGAGAGGTGAGCTTGATTCTCCTATGGGCAGAGGCTCATGTGCCCTGCATATCGGCAATATTCATTCCAGGAGTGGACAACTTTCAGGCGGACTTCTTAAGCCGCCAGACTCTATTGCCGGGGGAATGGTCTCTGCATCCACAAACCTTTCAAGCACTCTGCCAAAGATGGGGAGTGCCGGACGTGGATATCATGGCATCGAGACTCAACAAGAAGCTAGACAGGTTCATGTCCCGCTCAAGGGATCCGATGGCCTGCGGAACCGATGCGTTGGTTTGCCCTTGGCATCAGTTCAAACTTCTTTATGCGTTTCCCCCGCTCCAGTTACTACCCCGCCTGCTGCGCAGGATCCGGGTGGAGCACATACCAGTCATCCTGGTAGCTCCAGCATGGCCCAGAAGGGCATGGTACTCACTAATCTTAAGGATGGTAGTGGGAGACCCTTGGACTCTTCCTCTACGGCCAGACCTGCTATCGCAAGGTCCGATCCTCCACCCTGCCTTACGGCATCTAAATTTGACGGCCTGGAAGCTGAATCCCTGATTCTCAGGGGTAGAGGTCTGTCTCAGAAAGTAATCTCTACCCTAATCAGAGCCAGGAAACCGGTCTCTAGGGTGATTTATTACAGGGTCTGGAAGGCCTATGTAGGCTGGTGTGAGTCCAAGCGATGGCTTTCTCGCAAATTCACCATTGATAGAGTTTTAAGTTTTCTCCAGCTAGGAGTGGATAAAGGATTGGCATTAAGCACAATCAAAGGACAGATTTCTGCTCTGTCAGTGTGGTTTCAGCGGCCGCTGGCCACCCACTCGCTGGTTAAGACCTTCCTTCAAGGGGTCTTGCGTATTAAACCTCCAGTTAAATCCCCGCTTTGCCCGTGGGATTTAAACCTTGTTCTGTCAAGTTTACAGAAACAACCGTTTGAGCCGTTGGCTGAAATTCCTTTGGTTTTACTGACAAGGAAGTTAGTATTTTTGGTCGCCATAGTTTCCGCAAGAAGAGTATCGGAAATGGCGGCCTTATCCTGTAAGGAACCATATCTTATTTTTCACAAGGACAGGGTCGTTCTCCGCCCTCATCCTTCCTTCCTACCGAAGGTTGTATCCAGTTTTCATTTGAACCAGGATTTGGTATTACCATCCTTCTTCCCTAAACCTACTTCCAGAAAGGAAGGGTTGCTGCATACCTTGGATATCGTCAGGGCCATGAAGGCCTATCTTAAAGCTACAAAGAAGATCCAGAAAACAGATGTGCTGTTCATATTACCGGATGGGCCCAAGAAGGGGCAGGCAGCTGCAAAGTCCACCATTTCTAGGTGGATTAAGCAATTAATCACTCAGGATTACGGCTTGAAAGGGTTGCCTCCTCCAGTATCATTAAAGGCTCATTCTACTAGGGCCATGGGCGCCTCCTGGGCAGCACACCACCAGATCTCTATGGCTCAAGTTTGCAAGGCGGCAACCTGGTCTTCTGTCCACACGTTTACAAAATTCTACCAGTTGGACGTAAGAAGGAGGTCTGATACAGCCTTTGGGCAGGCAGTGCTGCAGGCTGCAGTTTGAGACCCTCGGATTCCGGGGGCTCCTCTTTTTTGAGTTAAATTTAAAATTTAAGATTATTTTTCTCAACTAAGTTGGATTTATTATGATTTGAGTATTTCTCTAAATTAAATCCTTTTGTCTTGGAGATGTTCTCCCTCCCCTCATTGTGAGCATTGCTTTGGGACATCCCATATAGTAATGAATATGCCGCTCTGTGTCCCGTGATGGACGATAAAGAAAAAGGGATTTTTAATACAGCTTACCTGTAAAATCCTTTTCTTGGAGTACATCACGGGACACAGAGCTCCCACCCCTCTTTTTTGGGGACCATTTTGGGAGGCATACTGCTTGCTACAAAACTGAGGTACTCCTCCTATGGGAGGGGGTTATATAGGGAGGGGCATTTCCTGTTTGAGATTGCCAGTGTCTACACCTGAAGGTACTCCATATAACCCATATAGTAATGAATATGCCGCTCTGTGTCCCGTGATGTACTCCAAGAAAAGGATTTTACAGGTAAGCTGTATTAAAAATCCCTTTTTTGCTGCATTTACATGCCAAGTTTAGCTGCGTTTTGCCGCGTTTGGCATCTGAAACTTGGAAATCTTCTGCGTCTGAACCCATTTTTTTGCTTTCAAAGAACGCAACAACCTAAAAACGGCAATAAACGAGACTGTGTACATGGTCACATAGGATAACATTAAATGAGTTCAGGGGCAGTTGAAAAAAAGCATCCAACTGCCTCTGAACGTACGTTTAGCAGCGCCCTGTGTATATGGGGCCTTAAATGTGTTTTATTGTACTGGCTTATTTCTGTTTTTTTTTTTTTTTACAGATATCAATGTAGCTCTGACAATTTCCACAGTGGTTAACATATTGTACATTCACACAAGCCCTGCTCTCAAGGAGCTTACAATGTGAGGACCTTTTCTCACATAAATACATACACATACTAGGACCAAGAAACGTTTGTACTGTGGGAGGAAACCCAAGCAAGAACAATAAGAACATGCAAACTCAATGCAGGCAGTGTTGGGATTCAAACCAAGGACCTCAGTGCTGCAAGGCAGGAGTGCTACTCCCACTGTTGCTACACTATTGACCCCCCTAAATTCTCACATTTTTTTCCCTGCCCCTGAGTTGCATAACTATTTTAAATGTAGTGTCTCTTTATTTACAGGTAGCTGTTTGTAAAATGAGATGTAGAGGGGATAGAAAATATATGAAGCACTAGAAATATTGAATCTGCAAATTGTTTCTAATCATATTCTCAGTTATAAAATGTAGATACTTGATCAATGGCTATCCCCCAGCAGGGGTCCCCCAATTTTCTAATCAAGGGGCTAGTTTTCTGGCCTTTAAACTTTAGGGGGGCCAGACTGTTGCCAGAAAAGTAGATAATGTCCTGGTGTCACTGGAAGTACACAGTGCACCCTCTTTGTTATTAGGGGGATCACTGGGAGGAATAGTGCCCCATCATTGGTGCCAATAGGAGGAATAGTGCCCCGTCATTGAAATCAGTGGGAGGAATAGTGCCCCATCATTGGTATCAGTGGGAGAAATGGTGCCCCGTTGTCTGTGTCAGTGGCAGGAATTATGCCTCAACAGTCTGGCCCCCCATCAAATATGATGTTGGTATAATATATTCATGTGTTATGTTGTTTAACATGTTACATTCTCCATTTATTTTATATACATATTTTACCATTCTGAAAAAATAAGGAAAAGTAATACATTTTTACATACAAATTTTAGGTTTTACAAGTACAGCTAAAGAAATCCTGGAGACAGTTGGAGTCCACATCACAGGCAATGGAGAAAATGTTGTCTGGTGATCAAAAGGCAAACTGCTCTGAAACAATGTCTGCTCTTCAGTCTGGCATGAAAGAGGTTACTGAAGAAATTAATATCAGGTTTGTAGGAAAATCTCCATCAGATCTACTGTATAAATAAACTGGTGACATAGATACAGACCTATTTCTTTGAAACACAGTGCAGTCTTGTGTCAGGGAGGGTAACGTTTATACTGGGTGGCAAACTGCATTTTTATTGTCATTTCACATTTCTTTATTATGTAGCGCCTGGTTTCTTTTCAGAATCGGTGCTATTGAAATTTAGAGGGGTTAGAGAGTTAAGCAACTCTGACCATTGTTAATTAGTTCAAATTCAGAGCTTCTGTCCCGGCTTGGCTGTGCTGTGGGCTCATGCTGTTGTTCCTGGGGTGCAGTTCCACCCCAGGTTGGCAGGTGGCAGCAGTGGAGTCAAGGACTAGACACTTTATCCCGGTAGTCTTTCAGGAGGAGGCTTCCTCGCTGTGCATGCTGGCGAGGGGTATTTATGGGACAGACACCATTTTCCTGGGTCCTCTCCTCGTGTGGCGTCCACCTTTAGGGTAGCCACTCCACAGCGCCCAGGCAAGTGGCCTTCCGGACCGGAGTGCACGTGCAATGCAGAGATCCTGGCTTCGGGACCACGTTGGCCCGGAGCAATTGATATGCCGTTTAGGGACTCCGTAATTGACTGGGTCCCACCTAAAGAGGTTCTGGGCTGTCTGTCCTGTTGGAGGAAGCTGTACGATGGAGAGTCTGCCTGAGGAGTACCAAGAGAGGCTGGTGTTCCAATACGGGCCTGACCTTTCATCAGGGACCAGGGGAACCGGACACTGAGAGGCTGAATGAGAGGCTGAATGTTGGCCGCCTATCAGTCGGTACCCAAAACCTAAACTACCTGAAGGAGATCCAGGTGTCAAGTCCAGTTAAGGGGACTTCCGACCACTATTTTCTGCAACCATTGGGAGGGTCTGTGGCAGAGACTTAACCCCAAGTTTGAGTGTTATTCTGGCTGCCAGGCTTGTGAGAGGCCTGTCCAGGTGCGCTATACCCATTCCGGCTGGAGTGGCGAAGTAAAGTTTGTCATTGGAAGCAGGACTGTTTCCTTTTACCTACACCTGAATCTGTGTTCTCCAACTCTGCTATTCCTCTATTCTTCACCAAGTTCAACTGTTTTACCTTGTTGGGTAAATAAAAGCACAAGAAAAAGACACCTGCTGTGTGGACATTCCATTACTACGGCTCTCATCAACTACCCTAGACGGTGGAGTCACAGAGGTAACATGCCACCCAAAACAAACCAGCAGCTCCTCCGGGGGTAGTGCTACAACTACCATAGGCATGGCTTTTTTCAGCAGGAATGCAGTTCGGGCGCCTCCAATACTGAATGTATATAATGGCAAGGGGGGCTGCGTGGTGCTGGACGGTCCATTTATGCAGGATGCTGGGAAATCTATTGTTGCTGGGTGCGTTCTATTGTTAAAGGAGGAGTCTATTGTTGTGAGGTTGCCTTATGTTGCTGAGGTGGGTCATTTGTTGCTGGGGGGTGTCAATTGTTGCTAGGGGAGATCCACTGTGGAGGGAGGGGTCTATTGCTGGCTGTTGGAGGGTCAAGTGGTGTACGTTTACAACCACTTTAAGATAAAAAATAAAAAAAACTCCTGCCTTTACAACCACTTTAAACATGTGCTAGACCTTCCTGTCCCATCTCCAAGGATCTTTGGTGATCTGGTCATCTCTGTTAAAGTATGTGAAGTAAATGAGCAGTCCGACTGTGCCAGCACTTATAATTGCCCTTGAATATTTGAAGTTAAAGCTAAACATCGATAGGATATTATACATCATTTGGTTAAGTTATGCACTAGAGTAAGACCATTGAAGAAGAGGTAAATATCATGGATTTTAGTTCCGCTCTAACTTGTTCCTAGTGATAGGTTACAGAAATATCGGTTTTAGGCTGTGTGTCCAAATTCTCAGCAGGGCCCAAACTGCAGTCATCTTACCCTTCAGGACTCTGAGCTTCAGTGGTCGTAAAGGCATTTCTGCCATCATAGAGCCCCTAATTGGGAGGGGTGCCAATTGCTAATTTATTCCATTTAGGTCAATGACTCAGAAGTCACCCCTCAGTGTAGTGTGTACTTCTAAATTTGAAAAAGCATCTACGCCAGAATCCTAATATAACACTGAGCTAAGTGGTCAGCTAGCTGCTAATTTTATTTCTCTGTTCGACTTTCTCTGTGAATTCTATTCTTGGTTGCAGTTCAAACTAATACCTTGATACGACATTTAGATAATATTACTTAGTCACATAGTTCATAAGGTTGAAATAAATTCCAGTTCAACCTGTGTGTGTGAACGCATTTGTGTGATTTTTATTCTGTAGCAATTCCCATGGCTCTTATCTTCTGTTTCCTGAGGAAGACATTTAAAAGTATTTGGAGGTTGTCGACAATCCAGCTAGCAACAATTCCTGGGGAGGGAATTCCAGATTTAACTGCTCTAACAGTAAAGAACCCTTTTTTACAATCCAAGTTTAAGCCACCTTTTCTCAAACCTCAAAGGAGTCAGAGAAGGTTAACTGCAAGTTATTATTGCATTACAGAGAAGATAATGCATTCACAGAGCTGGAGCAGCAGCAGTGTCCCCCTTTATATTGTGTTCTGAAAAGTCTTTCACGTAAAATATAAGAACTGTATGAAAAAAATGTCATCAATGTATCCTATTTTTGTAGGGTTTCATTTTCATTTTGCATAATGGTTTAATGCTTTATTATCAATTTTTTTTTTTTGCCAGGATACAGTCTCTGTTGATTACGATAAATGTGCTTCTGCCTATTGAGCAAGATGTGTCTGTTCTGTGTGAATCAAACCTGCGGAGTCCAGTCCAAGAGATGGAAAAGTTCACTGTCTCCAGTATTGGTTCAGTGTATCAGGATCTCCAGGTAAACATGTGTTCAGTCTAAATTTAAGCTAGTTTTTCCCCTTGTAATTATTAATTATATAGAGTTGTCATTAGTGTGCACATCTTCTAGTTGCCGTGCCAAAATGGGCATTGCTTTCGGCAGCTTGGAAGTTCAGTGAGCTGCTTAGGAGAGAGGTTCCTTTTGGGTTTTGGCTTCCCCCCATCCCACAGCTATAATAGGATGATAGTACAGCTATTGTTTACATTGTTCATTCAACAGAAGTCCGACTACAAACATAAAGTGGAGTTGAAAATTAACTTTTATTTGTGCAATATTAAATATCACCAGAAGGTGGCACAGTTGTAAAGCCTGGAAGCTACTAGGAATTTGGGGACTGGGGCTGGATTCACACCTTTGTTTTAAGGCATATGCATTTCCTATTGAAATCAATAGATGTGCATGAAACAGCATGCTATTGTGAATCAAGAACATCGCAATGTGTTTTTCATGCATTGTCATTTATTTCAATTAAAACTCAGGTGCATTGTAGCCTGTTGTCAATTTTGATCTCTCCTTATGAAAACTTTAGCTGCCTGGCCTTCATGCTAACCCAATGTCTTCAATTCTTCCTGGGCCACTGACCTAGATCAAGTACTGTATGCAGATCAAGAGTTCTGATTTAACACTGGCCTCCCTGACCTGCAAGGTTGTTGCTGCTGCCTCCATTGGAGAGCTTTTAATTTCCTGTCTTTTTGACCAATGTCCAGACAGGGAGAATATTGATATCTCCAGCCCAATGCAGGTGCACATTCGCATGGCATTTTGAACACCCAGCTTTACCAGGAGGTAGGCGCTTTCTGAAAGCTTCACAAAAGATTTACTTTTAAAATGCTTTGTAGGCAATATGACTTTAGGGAAGAGATGGTAAGTTTCAATAGAATAGACCTTACTTTTTCATGGAAGGTTTGTTTTTAATAGCAATACAGATAACATTTAAACCTAAAAGAGGTTCTAGACCATGGTTTCTCAACTAGGGTTCTTCCAGAGGTTGCTGGAGTACTTAAGCAGTGAGCAGTTTCTGCCTCTCAGATAAGCTCCCACTGACGGCGGGTATATTTTCTAAATGATCACAAATATGAGGAGCATTCTTCCCACTGAACATCACACTAATGTATCATGAGTTGTAGATATAGTAATTTTTAGTAGGGGTTCCCGGAGACTGGAAAGTTGTTTCTCCGGGTTGCAAAGGGTGAGAAAGGGTGAACTAGTCCTTTAGACCTTGTCCAAAACTAAGCTAAATTAGGTTTGGATATAGTTGGGCATCAAATATGTTATTTTGTTTTTTAAAAAAAAACAAAATTAACAAATTAAATTAATCTCCCTAACATGTACTAATGTTTTATCACTTTGTAGGAGTTCCAGAGTTCTGTAGAAGATCAGATTCAGCGATGTGATGATCTGGAATCTTCTGCCGATGTCATTGACTCAGCAAGTCCTGTCGATATGCAAGCTGTCCAGTCCATTGTGCAAGACTACAAAATGCAACTAGGAGCAACAAGTGAAGCCATGATGGAACGTGAGACTCTTCTGAAAGACCTGGAGTCATTTTTGTCTTCTCTGAGATCAACTAAGTGGTCAATTCAGGCTGTAGCTGCTGTGAGTGAAAAGGACAGAACTATCATTCTACAAAAACAGAGGAATATTGAGCTACAAGAACAGAAAGTTCATAGACTGAGAATGGAGGCTAAAGAGCTAGATGACCGCTTGGTACCAGCAGGAATCTACTTGGAAGACCCAGAACATGGGGGAGAAACATCCTGCCTAAAGATGGTTGATGGATTTTTTGAAAAGCTAGAAATTGCTAAGCAAGCGGTTTTGCAAGAATTAAGAAACCTTGACACACAGGATTCTGAGATACCATCACTAAATGGTGCATCGTACAGCCATTTGTCATCTGATGATGATGTACCTTCAGGATTAAATGACTGTTATCAGGAAGAGAAGATGGAGACCTTCATGGCATCAAATATCAATTCAGTTTTGCAGGAAATAAAGGTATAGACACAGTGTGATTGATTGTTTTTTGGTAGAGTGGCAGTTTCATCAGTCATTATTATTTAAGGATCCAGTCATTGACAGCATATAGATTTACTCTCAAGTGGTAATGGGCACGTGTTCCTTCTTCACCATGGAAAATTATTTTACCAAATTACAGATTTCACTCTTTAATTTCGGACTTGAAAATAGTAACTTACAACAGCAATGGGGTCCACAAGGTGGTAAAAGTACCCATCAAGGATTTTAGCTGTGCACTATCTACCAACAACTGAATTATCAGGTTATGGGCGGACTTGCCTCTTGATTCCCAGGTTAATTGGCTTGGTTTATGGCCCAAAGGTGACAACCCCTTAATATTGCTTTCCAAGCCAAGGATAAACTGACGCATCATTTTCACTTTGACCAAACCTGCATGTTGCTTAATTGGGAAGAAAAGGTCCGCAAATAATTGAACCACAGGCATTGTCAGATGTTGGCACCAATAGAATTGGCCTTTCACATCTGCTAAATTAGGTTTTGAAGTGATTGGATCACTAGTCGTGCAACTTTGAAGCCGTGGCAGTGTAATCCAAGGCTTAAGCGCCAAAAATAAAGTAAACCCTTACTCTTGCTACCCTCTTTTAAGCAGCTACAGCAGCATTTTTCTTTTGTCGGAAAGGTTTAAACCATATAAATAAAAGCTAACTGTTGTAAATCCCCCAGCAGTTTTCTATGATTTGTCCCAATCTTGTCCCACTTTTGCTGGACAGCTTGATCTGCATTTTAAGGTGTAGATAAATAATAATAATAATAAAGGCCAATATATTTTTCTATAGGGGGCCTTTAAAGTAAAGTAAAACCTTGGATCGCAAGCATAATTCATTCCGGAAACATGTTTGTAATCCAAAGCACGCGTACATGAAAGCAAATTTCCGCATAAGAAATAATGGAAAACATTTATTCATAAGTCCTTCAGTTTGTAGTCCATATCAAAAGATTATAGCTATGTGATAGGTTGTGTAACCATAAAATGTCCATCTACAAATGGAAGCCTCCCCAAGGGGATTAGAAGCAAAATCCAGCAGGAGCTACAGAGTATAAAAGAGAGGAGAGGCGCCTCTAAGTGTAACAGTATATTTAGATTTAATGAAGGTACAACATTTAGTAACTTAATCATGCCTGCATACTTAGATGTGCCTCTTTTAATCACCAACCATATGAGTTGCTAGATGTACCTTCATTAGATGTAATCATATTGATACACTTAAGCCTGGTACACACGATCGGATTTTCCGCGGACAAAGCATAGGACTTTTGTCCGAAGGGCATTGGTCGTGAACTTGTCTTGCATACAAGCGGCAAAGAATTGTCCGCCAAGAAACACGAAACGATGTGTTTTTTAGCTATTTAGCGCCACCCTTTGGACAACTTCTGCTAATGTTGTGTTATGGCTAGCATTGCTTCTGAGCATGCTTGTTTGTACTTTGGATTTATTTTTTTAATGACTTCTGTACACACGATTGGATAATCCGACAACACACATTTGTTGTTGGAAATTTTTTAAGCATGCTATCCAACATTTGTTGGTGGAAAATCCGACCACAATTGTCTGATGGAGCATACAAATGGTCAGATTTTCCGACAACAGCCTGTCATCACACTTTTCTTGTCGATAAATCTGATCGTGTGCATGGGCCTTTAGAGGCACATCTCTTCTCTTTTATACTTAGTTGTGACGTGACACTACTTGTATTTCAAGACATTGCTCATTTATCAAGTCAAGAGTTATAAAAAAAATGTGCTGGTCTTGCAAAGTTACTCTCAATTGACGGTTTTACTTTTGAACTAAAGACATTCGATTAGAACACCTATGAAGTCTTTATTGCTGTTTGTGTCCCCGTTGGGGAGATTAATCTTTTCTGTTTGTCCTGTTTACCATTAAAAGTGAAAATAAAATCCCATATTTGGGATGTTCCCAGAAAAGTAACACAGGGGGAAACTTCCAATAGGGACAGTAGTTTTAGTGACCTGGGGGGCCCCCCAAGAGATTCCCTTAATTTGTAGGGATTTCGTCTCGCCTCCTGTTTTGGATATAGGGAAGGAAGTGAAGGTAAATCTCTTCAATATGACCAAAATTTCAAAAATAAACTTTACAGGGTTGTTGACCCTCCCTTACTCTATCCAAAATGAAATAAAAAATGTTTTGCCTATAGTTCTACTTTAACCACTAAGCGTCCGCGCTATAGCCGAATGACGGCCACAGCGTAGACCTCAATTGCCAGGAGGCCGTCAATAGACGCCCTCCCCTTCGCGTGCTCCTCGCGTGCTGTGATCACCCGAGTCGCTGAGACTCGGGTGATCACTGATCCGAGTAAGGGGCCGATCCCGACCCCTTACCACATGATCAGCTGTTAGCTAATGACAGCTGATCACGTGATGTAAACAAAAGCTAAGTAATCGTTTTTTTTTCTCCTCAGGCTGATAGCGCGAAGAGAAAAAAAAGCCGATCACCGGCTTATGTGCAAGGGACATCGGTCCCAAAGAGGTAGGAGGCACATCTGCCTCATCTGTGCAATCTATACCCCCTGCCAGTGCCACCTGCCATTGCCACCTATCAATGCCAATCAGTGCCACCTAGCAGTGCTGCCTATCAGTCTAACCTACCAGTGCCCATTATTGCCACCGATCAATGCCCATCACTGCCACCCATCAGTGCCTATTACTGCCACCTTAGTGCCACTTCTCAGTGCCCACCAGTGTCACCCATCATTGCCACCTCTGTCACCTCTCAGTGCCCACCAGTGCTGCCTTATCGGTGCCCATCAGTGCAGCCTCATCAGCATACATCATTGAAGGAGAAAAATTACCTGTTTGTAAAATTTTCAACAAAATATTAAAAAAATGTTGTTTTTAATTTTTTTTTGGTCTTTTTAATTTTTTTTAACAAAAAATAAAAACCGCAGAGGTAATCAAATACCACCAAAAGAAAGCTCTATTTGTGGAAAAAAATCATTTGGGTACAGTGTTGTTTGACCGCTCAATTGTCATTCAAAGTGCATCAGCGCTGAAAATTGGTCTGGACAGGAGGGGGTTTTAAGTGCCCAAGTAAGCAAGTGGTTAAGGTGTGTGTATATATATATATATATATATATATATATATATATATATATATATATATATATATATATATATATATATATATATATATATATATATATATATATATATATATATATATATATATATATATATATATATATATATATATATATATATATTTTATTATTTTTGTTTTGTCACAAGGCAACGATACAGAAAAGTATGGTATGCACAACAAAGAAAACATGTAAGATCAAGGGTTCAACAAAAAATAACTATGTTCCCAAGTAGTCAGATTGCAATAAGATACAATATCCAACAGAACGGCGAGAACCCAGCTAAGATGCATGTATAGTACATGCCAAATTACTTCAGGGGACCATAGGACTAGGCGATCGGTTGTCTCTGTACCTTGTGTAAGGTTCAACTTTTAATCTCTACACAGTACATCTGCTTTTGTCTTTCAGGAAGTTAAAAATACTTTTGAAAATGAGATCCAACACTGTGACAGTTTGGACTTGCCATCCACCGAGACTACTTTAAATCAGTATAAAATGGAATTGAAAGCCACAAACGAACTTATGAGAGAACGAGAAACAACCCTTAAAGCACTGAATAATTTTCTTTCCTCGCTTAAAGCGGCTAAAGCATCTATTGTTTCTGAATCTGCAGTCCTGGTTATGGAAAGGAAAACTCTGCTAGAGAAACAGAGGAACCTCGAAGAACTTGAAAAGGACATTTACCGCCTTGGCCAAGAAGCTGAAAAACTTGATGACAACCTGCAAGTGGCTGAGATCACTCTGGAAGACCCAGAGTATGGAGGGGTAACCTCTTGCCAGAAAATGATTAGCATGTTCTTTGACAAGCTAGAAAATGCACAACAAGCTGTTCTGAGAGACATCCAGAGCTTGCAGGAGAGTGAGGCACTGGAGATTCTAAACAACAGACAAAGAGCCCTGTGCAAAAATATTGAAGATATTCAGGACCAGATTGATAAAATTGGTCTTCGAGATCCAACTATTCATGCTGTCCAACAAAGGTACTGTATGTACTAATTTGAAAACCTGTATAAATGTATATAATCTCTATCCTTTATTTAGATAGAATTCTGTTTAAAGTCAAGTTTCACCTACAGAAGCAAACTCTGCATTGGATAGATGCTTGAGAAACTACTGTCTAAATCAGCCCCCTTTATTTTGTTGACATTGTTTACTTTTTTCTGAATGCAGAAGTCACTTTTTTTTCCCCTTCTTTTATCTCATTCCCCGATTTAATGAATACAGGTTCTTGTCTTTATACTTTACTCTCACGTAAAAATAGCTTTCCACCATCGAGGCTCTTGTAACAGTTGTGACTTGTCCTTGTTGAAAATGCTGAATAAGCTATCTTTGTCAGTTTTGGTCATGGGTACTGGTAATCTGCTCTCCAGGCACTCTATAATTTTATTAAATTACTCGTACTCTTTGTACAGACTGAAAATGACTTGCTCCTTGGGGCTTGCATTCACATGCATTTGGTTGCATCTGAGCAGTTGTTCTATTCCAAGTAATTCAACGTGTATGCAAAAGCAAATTAAAGCACTGAACTCATATGCAAGTCAAAAAGCAAGAAAAAACACCACAAAGTCATATAGGATTTGACTGGCTTCAGAGTCTGGTGCCCAATGCATTAAAGACTAGTCATGAACGACTCAAAAAGCTTAAATAACAGTGATGCTTTTCTTGACATGCTGACCTATTAAGATATATAATTTTTTTAAAACTAATATAAAATCAATAAAGGATTAGTTCACCTTTACCAAAAAACTGCCTATGCCGTGGAAGGAGGGACAGAGGGACGCCGTGGGAGGAGGGACAGAGGGATGCTGACACGCCGTGGTAGAAGGGACATAAAGAGATGCGGCATCTTTTGATTTGGGGGAGAGGGGGGTAAGGGGATATGTGCGGGGGGTGCTTTGAGAGTGGAGAACATATAGGGGGGGGTTGGATCCCCCCACTAGCACATGTCCTCTCCCCTTTCCAAAGCACCCCCCTGCACATATCCCCTTACCCCCTTCCCCTCACATCACTCCACCATGTGTGCGTTTGTGTTACCAGCCCCCCTCACAGTTATTTTGTCCCCCTCCACTGTATCCATAAACTATGCACAGACGTCAGATCATCAGCACAGCTCTTGCAGTGAAATCTTCCTCCTTCCCAGCGCCTCTTCCTGTTTGTGACCATCAGAACTTTGGAGCCGAGGAAGGGGGAGGAGGATCCTCGGTAAACTGTATCTGGCTGTCAGTAGGGAGAGAGAGGTGTCGGCTGCCACAGAAAGGCAATTGGATCGTTGCGTATGGGACCCCGGTTACCGGAGCTCAGTGCTGGAACTTGATGGTGGCTCTGTGTGCGGGAGCTGGGAGGAAGGGGAGGGGCTTTTTCATTGGGGGGGCCAGCTTTGCGGGGGTCCCCTTCGCAAAGTGCCGTTCTAGGCCTGGGCCTTGTCAGCCTAGGCCAAGAACAGCACTGGCTGTAAGATCAGCGATAAAGAAGATAGTGGACCACACATGTGCAGGGGTTTGAGAGCTTGTTCATGTGATGGTGGGGAGCAGTAATGACTGGGAGTGTCTTAGTAACATCCTAGCAACAAGAAAGGATGGAATTATGGCATCTCTGGGAGTCTTTCAGCCAGACTTTGAGAGGTACATAAACGCCTATAGCAAGGTCTTTTTATCTACAAGCCCCCTTGATCTGCATAGGCATTTTTTTGGTAAATGTGAACTAACCCTTTAAGTCTAAAGTCCACCAATCACAAATCTATGTATTTCAACAATCCTTTATCATATCAAGGAGGGAGAACATGTGGTACAAATAATAAAATCTCCTGGTTGACATGTTTCATCCAAACCCTGCATTTATCATTTCCATGGTGGCTGTAATTTAAGTATATTCAAACCAAAGAACAAAAAGGTAATATATTGCATTTGTTTTCTTTCATCGGGTTAAGTGCCAGCAATGCAGTGTCTTTATAACTTCCTGTGCTCCAAATTGAACTCTTACAGAGTGTTACCGGTCTGCTCAGTTCTCGCCATAAACTACACCGACACTGTTTACACTGTTATAGAGATGACAGGGGGAAGTGTTTGTAGTTCAAATTATTAGTGAACAGCCTAGGTTGCCAATGTTGCTCCTCCATACAGTACGAGGAAATGTGTGTAATTGGCAGGATCATCTGGTGAAAATAAAGGCTGAAACAAATAAGCCAGGAGTTTTTATATGTTGTACCTTGAAATCATTGTTGGACATTGATTTGTGGGTGCTGTTCTATGAACTTTAATGGAATTACACTCGAAAGGATGTTGGAGCACCACACTATTCAAGAATTTGTCTAAGGTGAAAGAAAGTTAGGTGGTACTGACTTTTTTTGCTTTGATCATAGAATTAAATCATTGATGCAGTTGGAGAAGAAGCTAGAATCATTCATAAATGAAAAGACATCCATTTCAACTGCCTTCCTGGAGCTTGTTCATACCGCACATTCCAAGGATATCTGTACACCTGACGAGTGTGATATACTGTGGGAGGATGCAATGCAGAATATCACTCACAGGTAGGTGAAAGTGTAAAAAAATAAAATCAATGTAATATTCCTCAAAGTTTCCCCACTTTACTGTAACAGCTGCCAATATCCTTCTGAAAATTCTATAGAAATGGATTGTTGTTAGTTTATGGTGTTAGGCAGGCTAGGGTAAGGATGAGGATAATGGTCAATTGTGTTAAAGTTCATTAATAGAGTCTCATAAATTGGTTGATAATAGTAGATGATAAGAAATGGTGGTCAATTATAACATAGCTGCAACTGTTCTAAAAGGGATTGGATTGTACTATAGATTGTTAGATGAAAATCAAACAAAATATTAAATGGTACCCCATTTATTGAAAAATTAAAAGCATGCACATAGAGAAACTGCTCAGCAGGGTTGCAGCCAGGTCAGCAGAGCTAGGCTTGGAAGCACCTGGAAGGATGATGTCAATCAGGCTGTGGAGGCACAGCTGATGGCAGCAGATTAGTCCCAAGGCAGCCGAGGTTAGCAGTGGTGAGTTTAAACAGTGTGGGGGGGTGGGCGACAATAAACCAGAGCCTAGGCAGAAAAGCAGAGAGGATCCAGAGGATGATGTGAAGAGCCCCTTGGCTAAAGCCTGAGGATTAGCCTGAAGAGCAAAGCAGCTGGCATTTTCAGAAAAAGCTTCGAAATTAGAACCTTTGTAAAGTAGAAGATATTTATTGTTTCCCTTCCATCAGAGTTTAAAAAAAAAAAGTTTTATTACTGTTACTTTGTCCCTGTAGCCAAATGTATACCAATAATCACCAATTTATAGCACACATACAGCATAATCTTGATGGGCCATTCTTTGGCCTATATCTGTACTATTATCCAGTGCTTCTGGATGTAAATTTCGCTACAGGGGCATAAAAGCACTATTTACATGACCACATCAGAACAGGTTTTCTTGCTGACATGTCAGATTTTACAATTTCCAATGGATTGGTGTTGGGTTTTATTTAGTGGAGTTGTTTTTATTTGTTTTGTTTGCCTGTAAATGTAAAAAAGCCAAATGGGAAATGTATGACTCTAAAATGTCTTTTACACATTTTTACCATTCAACTGAATTGTCAGTGAATAAACTTGATTTTCTTGCAGCAAGGAGCAGTGCGAGGCGGTAATAGAACTCCTCCGCAAGTTTCAGAGTTACAAAAAGGAACTAACGTCACTTATTCAAAAAGCAGAGACCTTATTGCCCTGCCAGTCATCTTACATAGGAAAAGAAAATCTTCAGGAAACCCTGAAAAAGGTAATTTTGCTTGTGCTTGTACTTTGTTGCATAAGGGCATTCTTTATTTCACCTTCAAAGTATTAGAGTTTTAGACCCCCTGTGTTGCTAGGAGCAATGGCTGATAACAGGCAGGTCACATGATGGAGCAGGTCAAGTCCACAGACAGTTGGTCAAAGCAAACGGACCGTAAATAAGTCAACAGACTGCTGCCATGTCAAGTGCTGTTAGTGACCATGTTTCTGACGGTGAAACTGAGCAATGATAAACAGCGGCAATGGTAACAGGCAAATGACCAGTATAAGCACAGACAAGCTGAACACAATAAGTCCAAACAATACACAGTAATAATCCAGGGTTTTAATGAAGCGCTACTCCTGTAGGAGCCACTTTTTTTTTTTGTAGGATTGCCCGGAACCTTTACTCGTTTATTTGTAGTTTCCTTGCATCAAAACAGAGTTCCAACCACTTTTCAGGTGCATTAACCAGTCTAGGGGTATGCTTTTTCTGATACTTTTAATAAAGCCGTGTACACATGGTCGGAATTTCTGGTGGAAAAAGTCTGATGGGAGCTTTTCATCGGATATTCCGACCGTGTGTATGCTCTATCTGACTTTTTACGTCGGAATTTCCGACGGACTTGGATAGAGAGCAGGTTCTCTATTTTTCCGTTGGAAATTCCGACTGAGTTTTGCCCAGTCAAAAGTCCGACCGTGTGTACGTGGCATTAGAATTTGGATAGGTAGTGGGTAATGGTAGGATACTCCAATAAACCTTAGCGACGATTTGAGGACACTGACCTTTCTCTTGTAGAGCTATGAGTCAAGCCTTTGCAGTAGCAACTTGAAGAGATTTATCTTCCTCTCTAGATACTAGAAATTATAAAATAGACTAAGCTCTTCAGGACATTGAGTACAATGTCCCCTTTTAAACATGCTGACTCTAGCACAAGGGATGACCTCCGCACACAGTCCCTAGGATCTCTCACCAGTCTGTACTCACGAATGTCCTTGGAAAATTGTATGCCTTCTTCCAGTATCCTCAAAACACTTTTACACCATGATACCTGACTATAGTATATCCTCAGACAATAATCTCTGTCAGCTTCAGCACCTCTCAGAAAATCATAGGCCCTCAGTCAGCCCAACTGACCAGGCACATGGTAGCAAGGCCTAGGGGGCTAGCAGCCCTTCTAGGCTGTGATCTCCTCAGGGAAAAAGACCCAGCTGCTCTCTGGCTCAGAGTATTTATACAGACTCCCAATCACCAACTGGGCACCTCTCCCCAGGGATTAGCCAGGACTGTATAAATATTCAGCTTTTGATTACTCTTCCTGCCCACTAACTTCTAGAACATTTCTGGACTGGCTAGGTCAAATCAGTCAATCCTGCAGTCACTTAGACATAGAACAGGTTGGAAGAATCAACAGTCACGCTGATTACAGTTAGCCAAAACTAAATTAACCTAACAACGAACTGCAGCTCCACGGAATACAGTGAGCCAGAACTAAATTTGCCTAATCCTAGCACCTATCTAGGAGAGTGATACATTAACCACTTCCGGACCGCCCGTCGTCATTTTATGTTGCTACATTAAAGAGGAATGCCGTTGTTATGGTAGCAGCTAGCTACCACAACCCTCTTATCCTCTTCAAGAGCGGGGAAGTCAGCTTTCCAATAAAAGTGGTCTTTGTGGTGGATTTGCAGCAAGATCACTTTTATTGGCGGCGGGAGAGGGGCCCCCCTCCCACCGAGCTCCGGTGCCCTCCACCGCTTACCGGAGCCGTCGGTAGTGGTGGAGGGTTTTTCTTCCTGTCTGGTATTGTGATGAATGAGGGGAAGAGTGTGTCCATTTAGGCACAGAAAGCTGCTTGTCCCCACCCCACTCTCTTCATTGGCTCACTGGCTGTAATGGACAGTAGCCAATGGCTACCACTGCTGTCTCAACCAGTGAAGGAAGGAGAGACCCAAGAGAGCCTCGGCTAGATCGGGATCGGGCTCAGGTAAGTATTAGGGGGGCTGCTGCACACAGGTTTTTTTTTTTACCTTCATGCATAGAATAAAAAAAGCCTTTACACCAACTTTAACGACCCAAAATCTTTTTATGAAATTGTTCATACAGGGGCTTTGAAAGAAACATGTGCAACCCCTTACACATAGTCTGCTTTACATAATTCTATGCATAATATTCTGGCATCTATTTATTGCAGTGTCCTTCCGTAGTGGAGACTATCCATGGTGCCTTGATGTATTATAGGTCTTCTGCATCTTTATTATAAATTAAAAGCAGAATGTTTGGTTTGTATTGTGCTCTATAATATGTTTTTCTGCAGGTAAAAGCTGTTAAACAGGAGTTTGATGATCACTCAGAAGAGGTTGACGAGATCAGCAGCACCTGCAAGAAGTTACAGTCTCAGATTAATCAGATCAAAAGCTTTGAAGAATCTCCCTTTCAAACTGAGGCCAACACAATTATTGATAAGTGGTTGGATGTAAGTATCTTATTGGAGTCTCTGGGAAGCCCTTAAAATTTGAATTTTAATTTCAAGCAGGGATGTAGTGAAGGAAAATAAAGTCATATTTTTAGCATTATGCCAAGGTTGTTTGGACATTTTAATTTGGACATTGTGGTGGCTAATGTATGTAACTGCAAGAACGCAAAGTAAAGTATAAGCATACTCAAGTAGATTGGCTGACCTAACTTTTCTTGGCATCAGCTTGCATGGGTTTGGGTATTCATAGTGATGCAGAATGTTTTATATAGTAAGAGACTCACACAGATGGACCAGTCCCCCTTATATAACTCTATTTTCCATTTCATCCAGTCAAGGTTTCAATGGATAATCGTAGCTCCAGGGGGCCCTTGGCTTGTCTAGCCACATGGCTAGACTGTTCTTGCCTCTTATGGATGCTTTGACCTCATCGTATCCAAGTGAATCAATAGGCTGCATGCTACCTTATCCACATTAATAGATTTTGTACTCTCAGTTGGGTATTAATTTTCATGGTAAAGTGGCCATAAAATAAGAAATTATATATTTTTTTCTTCTGCTTAATGGAAACAACTTTTAACAATTCTCCCTAAGCAGTAACCTGAAAATTACTTTTCTTGAATTCCTAAAAAATAGTGTACTTCTAAAGTCTAGACACTTCTATGTCTTAAGCATAGTAGCTCTATATCTGCAATCTGGGATCTGCGAAGGCGCTGTGCTTTTGACTGCTAGACTCGCCAGATTTGGTGATGTCCCTACTGTGCTGCTAACAGTTCTCCTTGCTGAAGAGAAAGCTACAGTTCAAGGGTCTCCTTGCTTCTGCTTTATTCATACCTCTCCTGCTTCTTAATAATTCCCATACCATTTGAGATCCCCAGTCATCAGGTAGGCAACTCTGACATGGGCAAGTAAAGCCCTGCCCTCTACCAAGATGGCCTTCTCTATACAGAAACATGGTGCAGAACAAGGATGGTAAGTCAGTAATGGGTTAAAGATCAACTGCAGGTGGTCTGCAGCAATATTAGTTACTACTCTTGTGGCCTCTGCTTAGCTTTGTTAGGCACAACTTCCACAGTTCAGGTCCTCTTTAAATATTTATTCATACATTTGGTCTTTCCATACAGATTACAGAGAAACTTGAAAGCTATAATGAAAACCTGAAGAGTGCCATTAGCGCGTGGAACAAAATCCAGCATTTCTTAGAGGATATTGAACAGTGGGAATTAAGAAAAAAAGCATTTGAAGCCAGTGATCTAACCAGGGAAGAAATTCTGAAGTTTAATGTAAGTGTGGCCTTTTCACATTGCTTAACTGCCCACCTTGTAACTAAACTAGTAGAATTCTTGTCTGTTTGTTCAGCTACGCCTTTTTTTTCAGAGGAGATAGTAAGGCACTAGTGCTACCCTCTGCAGTATTGTACTGTGAGCCGAGATTGACCTAGTGATTCACCACTAGGGGCTGGTTTCACAACACCCTGGGCTCATATTGTATCGAAAGCTGCATCTTTTTTTTTTTTTATGCAAAAAAAACTGGGTCCTTCTGAAGCAAGTGAATTTTCATGTGGACTTAGATGATTAAATCAATTCTGTTTTCTGTCAATGTTCCAGATTGAGGTTAAAAATCATGAGAAACATTTAGAAGAAATCAGCAAGCTCTCCAGAGAGATACAGAATCTTTTGCAAATAGATGAACTTCCATTGGAGTTGCAGGTACAAAGACTTGTATAATACCTTGATAACAGTGTGCCTAGTGTTCATTGTATAGTCTTTTTAGTGGTTCATCAGATATACATGTAAAAAGGAACTGATCTTTTTTATGTTACTCTATTTTTAAAAATGCTTCTATATATGGTTTGTCATACTGTATATTTCAGTTGGGGCAGCAATATTTGCTTTTGTATACAGACTCTGCTTCCAGCTTTGCGGTTCTGACGGTTGTTGGTTACTGCTTCCTCTCACAATGCAATCAGGCTTCCCCATGCAAAACAATGTGTGGCTGTTATGGTATCTAAGCAGGTGTTGGTGTATATAGACTAAGCTCCTTAAAGCGTTTGTAAACCTCAGACATAAAATATAAACAAAGCATCTCCCTCTAGAGCAGTGGTTCTCAACCTTCCTAGTGCCGTGACCCCTTGATAAAATTTACAAAGTTGTGGGGACCCCTAACAGAAAAAAAAATAATTGTAGCATGGCAAGTAATTTGCTCCCCTAACCCCTTCTACTGCACAATTTAGGATGTACCACTCTCTTTTATCTCTCTATCCTAATTTTTTTCCCCATCTCTCTCTCTCTAGTCGTCCTTGTTCTCTCTTATATTCTTTCTCTCCCTTTTTCTTTGTTACTACCCCTCTTTTCCTCTCCCTTACATGTATTCTCTCTTTATTCCTTCTCTTACTCTTTGTTGGGGGGGGGGGGAGAGGGAGGGTGGAGGGAATGGGAAGTGTAGCCATGCTGGAGGGAGTTCTGATCAACCAAATTAGGTGCTCTTGATCAAGGTCATCTGCTGATCTGAGAACTTTAGTGGGGACTTTTAATGGCAACTATAATCACAGGCAGTGTTACTCACTGTGTCTCCAGGTTCATGGTGTCTCGCAGGAGTGACCCATATGCCAAAATCAGGAGATGGGGTCTCCTCCAGCCCCTTCCACTTCACATTCCTCACCAGTCAGCTGACCTCTAGTCTCCGCCCCCCATCCATGCCGTGAACTGAATGGGCAGCTGCGAAGAGGCTGAGTGTGCAGCCGTGGGCTCCAGGAACAGCCCTGTTGGGTGGCCGCGAAAACGCTGGTAAGGCGGCGTGGGGTTCAGGAACAGCCTGGGATTTGCTGACCCCTGGCAAATCATCATTTGACCCCCGAGGGGGTCTCGACCCCCAGGTTGAGAACCACTGTTCTAGAGTATTATGTGTAGTTGTCTAGGTTAAGAACACCAAGTGTCATTTCTCTCTGCTGCCTCCTTCCTCTTCTATCAGCATGAGTCACTTCTGACAAGTTTTCCTGACACCAAGAGAAAAAAAGTGACGGGAGATACCTCTAGATTGACAGCCTCAGCTCCAGTGGCGGCTGGTGCTCAATATTTTGGGGAGGTTCCCGCTTCCTGATTGGCTAGAAGGAGAATCAGAAAGATAATAGCGAATATTATTTGCTATTTTTGACCCACCCTTTTTGAAGCCAATTAGAGCCTCAGGCTGTAATCATGTGCTTCAAAAAGAAAAAAAAAAGACCCCATTGAAATGCATGCGTCCGGCTCCCTGCATGTAGATTAGGGGACGGACGCATGGATTAAAGGGAGTGCTCCTGCGCCCCGTATGGATGGGCCGCCACTACTCAGTTCTGTTCCTGTGTGTAAGGCGGTGCACCCCTTCCCTCAAATCAGCTCTCGGAGCTCTCCTGAGCTCTGCAGTGTATAACTTCAGCTCTTTGTCATGTTTTTTCTGAAAGTGCAGACAACCTTAATAAATGCTGGACTTTGAATGGATTTGCAGAAGAGAAGACTGAAGATAAATAGGTCAACTTAAACTTTTGGGTGGAGCTCTGCTTTAGGTAGGAGGATTTGTGTCCTCTATATGTTATCACCTGAGGCGAGTCACTTCACTGGGTATATGTACGGGCTTACAACCACGTTATTATGGCCACTGGGCTGCCTTTGTTGGCCTACTGAATGAGCTTGCATAGCGGCTGACAATACTGCTGCTAATTGTGGCTTAGCGTTGTCAACCTTTAGCAGAAAATGCTGTTATTGCAGGATCTCCAAGTAAGAAACTTTTGAACAGATTTTCAAAATGTGATTTGCTTAAGAAAATTAAATTTTTTAACAAGAAAAGGGTTTACATACCTTTTTAAGTGAAAGAATGCTACTGAGTTATAATATGTCAATGTATATTTATCTATATTTAAACCAATAAAAAATATGGAAAATCAAGCTTGGAAAACAAACACTGCAGTTATAAGGCCAAATATGCACTCTGTGGATGTATACCATACTTTCCCTTTAATTTCTTAATTTTTACTATTGTGTCTTTCCTCAGGTCATTCAGAGCAATCTGCAAAGTAAAGTAACTTCACTATCCAAGTTTGCATCAGCAAAAGCTAACCTCTTGGAAAAATCACCAATATCTCCAGTCCTAAGCCCGCCTTTCACTTGTTCAACAGATGGGGAATTAGTACAGATAAACGCTCCTCTCACCGGGGACACGTCTCGGGTAACCTTCTTTTCATAACTACTTAACTTTTCCCTAAAAGCCAAGTGTGGGTTTAATGATAAAAAAAGAAAGTAATACTAACCTAGGTGGATGCAAGACCAATCACATTTGCAGCTGCCCCCTCTAAAACCGACAACTGAGAGATTAAAAGACCACTGATCGCTCAGTTCTCAGTCGTGACGGTCAGTCACTGGCTCTCTGCTCTGCCCCGCCAACACTCATTGGGGCACTGAACTATGCAGGGGGTGGGAGTGGCTGGCTCAGTCTCCCAGCGGCTCACTAAGAGGCTAGGCAAGCTGCTGGTTCAGGCATCTAAATGGATCTCAACTGTAAAGTTGGGATTGTTTCAAAGCCTGGGCTGGCTGAGTGGCATCAGCTGACAGCAGGCTTTAGCCCGCTGTCGGCTGAAAATGAGTGCAGAATGAAATGCACGCTTGTGATCCATAGGCAAAATAGGGCCAAAAGAGCTTTGACCATACTTCTTTTTAATATAGAAAAAAATATCTGTATTTGTATATATTATATTTATTGTATAATCTCGTCAGTGGTTAAAATGGCCACACAGTAATGCTGTCCACAAATGCATCTCTTTTTTTGCTTCTGTTTCTTAAAACTAGATTAGTTCAGTTGTAATTATCATTTGCATATAGAAGTGTTTAGTTGTGTGGTGCTGCTTTTTTTGCTGCCAACTTATACCAACTTTAAAATATTGGTGTCAAAAACACGATTGTACTGTATTTCCATAATATTTCTTGTGGGAAGTGCCGAGAGAGGTGGGGTTAGAGGGGGCAGCACCAAGTCTCTGTTCAGAAATTTTTGAAAACATTTTCTTATTTTTCTTTGTTCACCCCTGGACATCAGTCAGAAGACTCTTTACTTTTCAGTAAACCTGAAAACCACCTATTAAGTGCTCTATAAAGTAGCTTTGCATATAATGTAGACAGTAGGGATGAGCTCTGGCTTGTTCGCACAGTCCATGTGCAGAGCCCGCCAGGAAGTCTACACAGCGATGTGCTAATCACAGGCAGGGAGACATTTCCCGATCTCTGCAGCCGAGCATCAGGACAATGTCTCCCTGCCTGTGATTAGCGCCGTGCAGACTTCCTTCCGTGTGGACTGTGCGAACACGCCAGAGCTCATCCCTAGTAGACAGCACTCTGCATCAATTAGTTAATTGTAGCAATAACTGAAATAATTACTTGGCACAAAGGGCCAAAACGCCTTTTGGGCATGTCAAGGGCACCATGATGTCAAAATGTTGCCTTGTGCAAGGACCCGTTATTCCGTACACAAAAGTAAACATCCTCTGTTTCAAGCTAAAAGATTCATGATTATCATTACCATATGTCCATACATCTTCCATGGCCAATATGCCAAGACATTGATCTTCTTGATCTTGTGATAACCTAAGTAAACCTAGGTGATCTTGTGATAGACTAGGTAAATTAAACCCAGGACATTCCTTTTTTTGTAGGAACAGTGTGTAAATGGAGGGCCAGAGACTGAAAGAGGAGATGAGTGTATGGATGAGACCCAGCTGGGTACCAGGCAACAAGATTCTACAGCTTTACCATCAGAATCACAGAGGTAAAACATAATTTAGAGTATCTACTTAGTGCTGTACATTACTGAAATACTTGTAACTTGTCTTCACAAGATTCAAATTTTCTGCAATAAACAGGATTGAATACAAGACTGAATTGCAGTCCAACCTGTACGGAGTCCAGCAGAGTGAACAGTTAAGCACTCTCCATACCAGACTGTCAGAATTGAAGAAGAGACATGAAAACCTCAACACTGAGCTGCAGCCAGGGCAGAAAGAAAAGAGAAGGCAACCGGACAGCTTTATGCTTCTTCTCCAGGATGGTCAGAAGCTTGGTGTTTCACTGAAAGAGCTGAATGCAGAAATTATGGCTGCAGGCTCTGATGGGTCTACCCAGGGTCAGAATAGTCAGTTGCTGGAAATCACACAGCTTTATGACGGCTTTATGAAAGAATTGCAGGCAAGCTTTTTCAATTTTTATTTTTTTGCTTTCCTTTAATGTCATTAAAACTGGAACACTCAGACGCTGATTGGCCACCATGCAGCTGCACCAGATTCTAACTTTAGCTTGTTCAAATAAGCTTTGGCAATAAAATATGGAAGCTGATTGGTTTCTATGCAGAGATGCACACGATTTTGCATGCTCCTGTTTTGGTAGATCTCCCCCAAAGTGTTTCTAGAACCAGTACATGGCCCCTTCTTTAGTGTTCTGAAGATTAAACATCTCTCTAAGTAGTTGATAGATATAGGAGTAATTGTATATTATATAAACGGCATGCTTCAGCAGATATTTGTAAAAAGCAAGCCACTGTAGCCTGCAGTTTACATCCTATAAAATTACATCTGTAGCCTTCTACCCTCCCTCAAATCCATCATTTTATCTCCACCAGTAGTATTCTCAACCCTGATTAGGGGGCTTGTTATCCCCATAAAACATATTGACTTTTTATGCTGAAATATATATTTTTACCTAAATTAATGGTGTAAGGCTTCTGATTCTCCAGTCCGTTCTGAATTTCGACTCTCTGTGTTTGCTATATTACCTTCATCACCTTGATTTGCAAACCTGGCTGTACTTGAAGTGACAATAGTAGAAATAAGGGCACTGCAGTCAGCAATATCTGTTAAACCATGTTGGCTGTCAGGATCATCCTTTAGCTTTGCTATTTATTGGTTGCTTATGCAAATCAAATATGGGGCTGGGAGTTCGGTCGTCTTGCTGCACTTTGTGGGTGTATAGCTGCTCACCAAGTGAACCTGTAGGAGGAGACGTAAAGGCAATGGAATGAAAGTTTCCAGAAGAAGCCTATGTGAAAGTTATTCAATTTTAAAGGTTCCCTTTAAAGTACTTATCTACATTTAGAGTCACCCATACCCTGGTTAATATCCACATACTTGCACATCTGTTGCATTAGTATAGGGCTTTCACACCCTCTGTGCTCTGTTGCTGCAGTTCACTGATCTGTGAGTTCCACCATAGTTCAGTGACCTTTGACCTGCAAAGTGACACAACTTATTTTAAAGTGTATCTACAGTTAGAACTTTTATTTTAATAGATTTTTTTTCTTTTTTATCCGTGTCTGATTGTAGAGAATTTCATTATCTTCCTATGTGAGACACAACGGGAAGTAATGGAAATTTCCTCTTGTTTGTTACCAGAACAAGCGCCCCAATTGGAGAATTTCCTCTCTAGTCTCTACTCTTTTTCTCCAGTGACAACTCAAATATATTGGATTTCTTATCTTTCTGTCACCAGGACAAAAAAAAGAAGACAAAATGTACAGACAGCAATACAAACATAAATGTAATTCTAGTCCTACCTGACCCCATCCAAAACTTAATGTTTAAAAAGGTGCTGTAACCCAACCCTCTACCCACTACCCTTGTATGGACTTCACCATGAAAAACTAACTATTTCTGGGATATGATCTTGTATAGTTACATAGTAGGTGAGGCTAAAAAAGACACAAGTCCATGAAGCCCAACCTATGTGTGTGATTATATGTCAGTATTACCGTTTATATCCCTGTATGTTGTGGTCGTTCAGGTGCTTATCTAATAGTTTTTTTAAACTATCGATGCTCCCCTCTGAGACCACCGCCTGTGGAAGGAAATTTTACATCCTTGCCACTCTTAAAGCGGGAGTTCACCCATTTGTAAAAAAAAAAAAATTCTCCCCTTCGCTTCCTGCTCGTTCGGTCTAGGGGAATCGGCTATTTGTATTAAAATATGAGCAGTACTTACCCGTTTTCGAGCTGCATCTTCTTCCGTCGCTTCCGGGTATGGGTCTTCGGGAGCGGGCGTTCCTTCTTGATTGACAGCCTTCCGAGAGGCTTCCGACGGTCGCATCCATCGCGTCACTCGTAGCCGAAAGAAGCCGAACGTCGGTGCGGCTCTATACTGCG
The DNA here is from genome assembly GCF_905171775.1 of Rana temporaria. Taxonomy (NCBI): domain Eukaryota; kingdom Metazoa; phylum Chordata; class Amphibia; order Anura; family Ranidae; genus Rana; species Rana temporaria. The sequence goes on along the minus strand of NC_053501.1, from coordinate 32,762,819 downwards.
CCTGCGCACCGACATTCGGCTTCTTTCGGAAAATCGTGACGCGATGGATGCGACCGTCGGAAGCCTCTCGGAAGCCTGTCAATCAAGAAGGAACGCCCATTCCCGAAGCCCATACCCGGAAGCGACGGAGAGGATGCATCTCGTAAACGGGTAAGTACTGCACATATTTTAAAATAAATAGCCGATTCCCCTAGTAAAAACGAGCAGGAATCTAAGGGGGAAAAGTGCCCTCTAAGGGTGAACCCCCGCTTTAAGCCCCATACACACTATCAGTTTTCCTGCAGGTTTTTGTCTTCAGGTTTACCAAAACCATCTAATATGAGGTCAAACTTTAAGAGTTTCAATTCGTATGCAATCAGGCAGGCCCTTGCACTACATGGTTTTGGTAAACCTGAAGACAAAAACCTGCAGGAAACTGATGGTGTGTATGGGGCTTTACAATAAAGAACCCTCTACGTAGTTTAAGGTTGAATTTCTTTTTCTTCTAATTTTAATGAGTGGCAATGTGTCTTGCTAAACTCCGTTCCGCAAAAAAAGTTTTATCCCTATTGTGGGGTCACCAGTACGGTATTTGTAAATTGAAATCATATCCCCTCTCAAGCGTCTCTTCTCCAGAGAGTAATTTCAGTGCTCACAACCTTTCTTCATAACCAATATCCTCCAGGCCCTTTAATAGCTTTGTTGCCCTTCTTTGTACTCTCTCCATTTCCAGTACATCCTTTCTGAGAACTGGTGCCCAGAACTGGACAGCATACTCCAGGTGCGGCCAGACCAGAGTCTTATAGAGTGGGAGAATTAGCGCTTTATCCCTGGAAAAAATCCTTTAATGCATGCCAATATTCTGTTTGCTTTGTTAGCAGCAGCTTGACAATTGCATGCCATTTCTGAGCCTATCATCTACTAGGACCCTCAGGTCTTTTTCCATTATAGATTCCCCCAGAGGTTCTCCCCCCAGTGTATAGATTGCATTCATAATTTTGCCACCCAAATGCATTATTTTACATTTTCCTACATTAAACCTCCTTTGCGATGTAGTTGACCACCACATTCATTTGTTCAAATCTTTCACTCATTTTTCTCTTCTGACTTACAGGATACAGTGCAGATGCTGGAAAGCCATATCGAAGAAGAACACCGCTATGACAGTCTCTCCAGTGCCCTAAATAACAAAATGACAAGTTTCTATGAAGAGCTTGTTAATTTTACCGGCTCATCACGGGAAAACGCACCATGCGAACTGAAGAGGCAGAAATTACAGGTGCAATTTGTCTGAGATAATACATTTCTCCATAGAACATTGCTCAATTAGGAAGGCTCCTGGATCTATAACCTTTCAAATACGCTTTATTCAGGAAGAAAATTGTCTTGAAACAGGGCTAGTTAATTTTTTTTTTCTTTTTTTTTTTTTGCCAGAGAAGCCATTTTGCAATGCAACTTGAGTCATTTATCACTAGGAAGGAAACTAGTAATAAGTTCACAAAGGGGAGATTCTAATGTCTTATATTTGTAGAAAGGACCTTGAGAAGAAATCTTCCAAAACTCCTCTGAGATAGGGCAGTTATCCTCTTAAGCTATTCAGGTGGGCCCTACACATTGATGTGTGTCACTTTCATGTAGAACTAAAATCCTGCAAGCAGCCTTTTATAATACCTTCCTCATTCCCTTCACTTTTCTAACTTGCCTCTTTTTATTTGTGTCTGTCTCTTTTTTTTTTCGTTGCCTATATGAATGTTATAACCCCATTTTAAAAATGCCATCTCGTTAAATACTATACCATTCCTCCTTTTTTTTTTTTTTGTCCTCTGCATGCTTTTTCCCATTCTTCAGTGCTTGTTTCATTCTCTTTGTTTATCTAACTGGACCTCTACCTTCATATTCTATCTGGTTACAGAAGGTAGCCTGTTAACAAATTTTGTTTTTGTGTGTGTGTGTGTGTAAAAAAAAAAAAACGATCTTTTTACTTTATTTTTTTATTTTTTCTCGTTTCCCTTTGTTTTTCAATTCCCTTTCCTGTCTTCTTTCTGTTTAATTTTCCTGTCTTAGGCTGCATTCACACCTGAGCGTAGGTCGTTCAGTCGTTTTTTCCGGCGTTTTCATGCTTATTTGCGCGTTTGCATACAGCGTCGTCCGACGTTTTTGTACTTCGACGTTTTTTATTTTAGCCAATAGGAAAAATGATCATCTTTTGGTGGTAGATTTTTTTTATCTTCTGCCTGGGTGAAATGTTCTATTGATTAAAGCGACAAAACGCCCGTAGCAAACGCTCGTTGTCGCGCTAGTTGCTTGAATCGAGCGTTTCCATTACTTTCTATGGGAAATGGAAACGCTCAAAAACGCCCAAACCGCCCGATTTGCACGACAAAAAAGGGTCCGAAACTTGTTTGAGCTTCAGGCGTTTTGGAGTGGAGATGTGAACCATCTCCATAGGGAATAATGTATTTTTTCCCCTCTAGCGTTTTTGAGCGTCGCGCTTTAGGCGACAAAACGCTCAGGTGTGAATGCAGCCTTATCCTCCACTACATTTTCCACTGGGGCCTATTGAAACCTAATAGTCAGGTAATCAATATGCCCAAAGTATTACCTTGTTCCCTAAAAACAAAAACTGCTAATAACGGTTAAAACAACACTCATAGGTGAGAGCTGAAGTCCATATTTATATAATAATACCCTTCTAACTTTTGGGGTTCTCATGGAGGTTAAGAAGATATATTCCAGTTCCTCTAGGGACAAGTACTTTTTCAGGAGGAGATGAGAAGGGTTTTCTCAGCTAAGCACATTCTCCTGCATGCACACATGAATAAAGGGCAGATGGATTCCAGGAAGTGAATGCTACATTAATCATTTGCCCTTTCTCAAGATGGCCACGGCTGCAAATGCTAGGGGGGGGGGGGGTTCAAAAGCGATTTCTCAAAAAAATAAAGCATAGAGACATAGATGGATTGGGGGCTTTGCTTTGGATATTAACAATTAATTAAAGGAGTTGTAAAGGCAGAAGGTTTTTTTTATTTTGATGCATTAAGATAAAAAAACTGGTGTGTGTGTAGCAGCCACCCCAGCACCCCCCCCTAATTACTTACCTGATCCCCATCTCTATCCAGCGATGTGTCCACGAATATCTAAGCCATCCGGAACACTCCTGATTGGCTGATGCACAGCAGTGGCGCCATTGGCTCCTACGGCTGTCAATCAAAGTCAGTCAGCCAATCGGGAGAGAGGTGGCGGGTCAGGGCTCAGTGTCTGCATATGACTCGGCTCCAGTGCCCCCCATAGGAAGATGCTGACTGTGGGGGCACTCGATAGGAGGGAGGGGCCAGGAGCAGCAAAGAGGGACCCGAGAAGTGGAATATCTGGGCTGCTCTGTGCAAAACCAACTGCACAGAGGTGGTAAGTATAACATGTTTTTGTTTTTTTCTAAAAAAAAAACAAAAAAACTTTACAATCACTTTAGTCTTTTTGGTTTGTGGTGTTCAGATGCAGTGAAGATCCACTTTAAGAACAATAATCAAAAACATTTTTTATAGTAAAAAAAAGCTTTGTTATTTTATATATACCATTTACTCCTTTTCCCCTCTCTAGGAGCTACGCAATCAGTATGAAGGCTTACAGAAGGACTTCTCTGAGGTGATTCGGGTAGCAGAAGGTGTGAAGCAGAGTGCCTCTTCCCCTCAAGTCGTACGAATCCAGGAGGCTCTGGACATGCTTCAGTGTAAAATGAGAGGTTATTTGGAACGACTTGACTATCTGAAGGAAGCAATAGAACTACCTCCCCTGGTATATAAAAGCAAGAAAAAGGAACCTAAGAAAGGGACAAAGAAAAAAACAGGACACTCTATAAAATCCATATTAGAACCATCTTTACAACCTTTGCAACTTGCTGAAAAGCACACAGTGTCGCCTACAGCTGAGCCTTTAGTGGAATCTGAGAAGGCTGCAGTAGAACCTTCAGTTCAGCCAGCAGTTGATTTATCAGCACCTGCATCAGAGCCTCCAGTGCTTACTAATGTTGAGTTGCTAGTGCAACATTCAGTCCAGTCTACTAGTGAGCTTCGGAATAAACCTGGAACATCTTGTGAAGAAAAGCTAGCACTAGATCCTGTTTTAAAACCTGCATGGATGTCTACAGTGCAAACCACAGCCAAGTCATCAGTGCAATATGGAGGGGAATCTTCAGTGGTGCCTTTAGTGCAACCATTAGCAGAGCATTTGACCCATCCCGACAGTCTCTCCAGTGCCCTAAATACCAAAATGGCAAGTTTTTCTAAAGAGCTTCTTCAATTTTCCGTCTCATCACAGGAAAACACAGCACCAGAACTGAAGAGGCAGAAATTACAGGTGCAGTTTTCTAATATAATACATTGTTTTGTAGAACATTGCACAATTAGGAAAGGCTCCTGTATCTATAACCTTTCAAATGCACTTTATTCAGGAAGAAAATTGTCTTGCAACAGAGCTAGTTTTTTTTTTTTTTGCCAGAGAATCCCTTTTGAAATGCAACTTTATCACTAGAAAGGAAACTAGTAATGGTCACAAAGGAAGATTCTAATGTCTTATGTTTTGTGGAAAGGCACATGGGGGAAATCTTTAAATACTCCTCTGAGATAGGGCAGTTATTCTTGAGGGTTTCAAGTGGGCCCTACACATTGATGTCTATCACTTTCATGTAGAACTAAAATTTTGCAAGCAACCTTTTATAATACCTTCATTCCCTTCAGTTTTTTTAACTTGCCTCTTTTTGTTTGTGTCTGTGTCCTCTTTTTTTGAAAGTTATAGTAAAAATAGCCTTCTCTTTAAATAGTAAACTACTTTTTTTTATTGTCGATTCTGCATTATCTTTTCTATTTTTTATTCAGTTTTTGTATCTTAAGCCTCGTGCACACACTCGGTTTACTCGGCAAGAACCAGCAAGAAAACTGCTGGCAGAGCTTTCTTGCCGAGTATACCGTGCGTGTGTACGAGGCTTTCAGGTATCTCGTCAGGAAAGCTACCTAAAATCTCGACGAGAAAAATAGAGAATCTGCTCTCTATTTTCTCGTCGTGATTCTCGGCAGTGTTTTCCTGCCGAGAAACCCGAGAGTGTGTATACTTACCTGTATACTTGCCTGTCGCAGTGGAAACCCGCGCATACTCAAAATTACTTTACTTTGTCACATGTGAGGTAGCTTCCTAGGCATAGGTAGGGTGCAGCAAGATGGCGGCGACAGCATCGAATGTGATGAGTGCATGCAATGATATCACTGCGTTCTTGCCTTCCAAAAGAACCGCGGTTCTTTTGAAAGGAGTGTCTGTACACTCGGGCGGCAAGAGATTCTTGCCAAGAATCTCATCAGGAAAAACAACAGTTTTTTCCAGACGAGATTCTGGCCCATGTGTACAGGGCTTAACTCTTTGCCTTTTTAACCTGTCCTCTACCTTTCTATTCAAACTGTCTCATTACTAAAGATAGCCCATTAGCTGTTTTGTGTGTGTGACAAAATAATAATTATATAATCTCAAAAACAATATATATATATTTATATGTGTGTATATGTAAAATAAGTATTAACCAGGTCACCATTTTTCTAGGTAAATATATTTCTAAAGGTGCTACTGACATGACATTTTCACCACGTGTTGGTAACCACCCATGCAATCCATACAGACAAAAAATTAATAAAAAATAAGTTCAGAAATTAAGTTGTGTAATAAAATGACATGACACAGGGAAAAAGTATTGAATACACTAACTGAATTTAATACCATGTACAAGACCTTTGTTGGTAATGACCCAGGGGTCAAGTCCTGGAAAAAAAAAGTGTGGGAACTCCCACCCAAGATCCACTCCCCCACAAAAAAAAAAAAAAAAAAAAGATACGCTTATATGCATAATTACTAAACCACATGTTTTTTTTTTTTTTCGATCCACTGTACCTTAGTAATCCTTTATTTTACTGGCCGCTTCCTGTATAAGGATTCATCGGGTAGTGTGCGGGTTTTCCGTCACTTCCTCAATGCTGCAATGTCTCCTTGGAGCTTTTGTCATTGTTCCCAGGAGACATTACGGAGGTCTGCCGCGAGTTATCGTGGGATTTAGAAAGAATGTTCCGCAATATCTCCTGGGAACAATGACAAAAGCTCCCAGGAGACATTGCGGCATCGAGGAAGTGACGGAATACCCGCACACTACCCGACGAAACCATATACAAGAAGCGGCCAGTAAAATAAAGGATTACTAAGGTTCACCTGCCCCTGACATTGACTCGAGCTGGGATTCGCCGCTTAGTGAAGGATTGGCTCGGGTGGCTCGACTTCTCTCGGCTGCTCTAGTGCTGCAAAGGGAACTGCGTTCCTGCTGTGAAAAAAGTGCAGGAACTCCGTTCCCACGCGTTTCCGCAGGACTTGAGCCCTTTAATGACCACTTCAAGACGCCTCCTGTATGGAGAATCTAGTGGCATGTACTGCTCAGGTGTGATATTTGACCCATCCTTCCACACAGTCTTTAAATCTTAAGGGGTTCTGGGGGCCTCTTCTATGAACTCTGATCTTTAGTTCTTTCCATAGATTTTCTATTGGAGTCAAGTCAGGTGATTGGCTGGGCCATTCTAGCAGCTTTATTTTCTTTCTTTGAAACCAATTGAGAGTACTGTATGCTGAAAACAGCCCCACACTATGATGTTTCCACCTCCAAACTTCACTGTTAGTATGGGGGTCTTTTTGGGGTGATGTGCAGTGCCATTTAACCTTCAAACATGGTGTGTATTATGGTATCTAAGAGTTCAATGTAGTCTTGGGTGGTTAGCGTGCATACAGACCATGGTGGTTTAGTGCATTATCTATTGTTTTCATTGAAACAAGTGTACCTGCTAATTCCAGGTCTTTCTGAAGCTCTCCACACGTGGTCCTTGGCTGTTGGACAACTCTTTTGATAATTCTTTTAACTCCACTGTCAGAAATTTAGTGAGGAAATCTCATAGTCTTCTTTATTAGATTTACTACATTATGGCACCAACAGTGCTCACTGGAACATTCAGAAGTTTAGAAATCCCTTTGTAACCAATGCCATCAGTATGTTTTGCAACAATAAGGTTGCAAAGATCTTGAATGAGCGCTTTACCTATCATGAGATGTTTTTTGTGTAACACCTTGGTAATGAGGTACCTTTTTATAGGCTATCAGTTGAGACTGAACCAGCTGATATTTGTACTGAGATGCGACAGGATTGCTTTCTAATTATTTATAGATTTCCGATGGTGTCTTGGCTTTCCATGCCTTTTGGCACTTCCCTTTCTACATGTGTTCAATACTTTTTCCCTGTGTCATTCCATTTTATTACACATAGCCTTAATTCTGAACTTATATGTTTTGGTTTCTATGTATGGATGGATTTCACGTGGTTAAAATTTCATATAAGTAGCACCTTTAGAAAGATAATTACCTAGAAAAATGGAGATGTGTTCAATACTTATTTTACCTGCTGTGTGTATATGTGTGTGTGTGTGTGTGTGTGTGTGTATATGTGTGTGTGTGTATGTGTATATGTATATGTGTGTGTATGTGTGTATGTGTGTATGTATATAATATGTATATATATATATATATATATATATATATATATATATATATATATATATATATATATATATGTATATACACACACACACTGTTAATATGTTTACTGTCTCCTTATGGTGAACCTGCCACAACAGTTATAAACTGGCGCATTCTTTACTTTTTTTTTTAAATAAAAAAATCTGTGTTGCGCTATGAAAATAAATATTAATGCCTATTTAATGCATATCACAAAATGACTAAATACTTAAAAATAATGTGCAATAATGAACATATAAATAATAGTGAAAAAGCATAAAGTGCATAGATATTATAAAAATAATTCATAAGTAAGTCCCATAGACGAAAAGTGCAAACTCAGAGTCCTTTATGTGAATGAGTGCCTTCAATCAAGAAGAAAAGGACAACCCTAAATTATAAGATTCCTCTTTCATAAACACCCCTGTGCACCAAACCACCAGTGACACTTAGAGCCGTTTACCAGCGAGCTAGACCTCAAATTATAGGTCTAATAGCACTTGTAAGGAAAAATCCAGAGCATTGATGGAAGGGAGTTAAACCACCATTTCCGCAGCCAGCCACTGACTCAGGCCTCCAGCCACTGACTCAGGCCTCCAGCTTTCTCCATAGAAAAGTTCATGACTGTCTTTGGTTCAGCTTCCATCCAACCATGTTCTGGATTTCTCCTTACAAGCGTTGTTGGATAGGGTGATTTTTGCACTTGTAATCTCTGGGACTTGCTTATGAACTGTTAAATTTCATAATATTTATTCACGATATCTCAGGCACTTGATATTTTGTCACTATTATTTATGTGTTCATTATTGCAATTTATTTTTAAGTATTTATTCATTTTGTGATATGCACTTTATAAGAATTAATATTTATTTTAATAGCACAACACAGATTTTTATTTTGTATGTATTTAATACCAGGTGTGTAAGTATTGGTAATTGCTGCTGTAATTTTTTTATTTATTGGCACTTTTAGGGCAATAATTATTTTTGTAATGACTGCATAACAGGTTTAAAAAAAAGTCTTTTTGGCCTTTAAAAAACATTTTTTTTTTTTTTTAATAGTCGAGTTTTGCTGTTCTTTTGTGTGACAAACTGTTTTCTTTTGTTTCTCATGTAGGAGCTACGCGATCAGTATGAAATCTTGCAAAAGGACCTAGCTGAGGTGATTCGGGTAGCAGAAGGTGTAAAGCAGAGCACCTCTTCTCCTCAAGTCGTACAAATTCAGGAGGCCCTGGAAAGGCATCACTGTAAAATGAGAGGTTATTTGAAACAACTTGACCATCTGAAGGAAGCAATAGAACAACCTCCCCTGGTTCATAAAATCAAGAAAAAGGAACCCAAGAAAGGGACAAAGAAAAAAACAGGACATGCTGCAAAATCCAACTTGGAAACATCATTACAATCTTCTGTGCAACTTATTGAAAAGCACAATGTGCTGCCTACAGTAGAGCCTTCACTGGAATCTTCTGGGAAGGCTGCAGTCGAACCCTCAGTGCAGCCAGTAGTCGATCTACCAGAACCTGCACCAGAGCCTCCAGTACATTTTGATAAGTTGTCAGTGCAGCCTTCAGTCCAGTCTGCTGGTGAGCTTTGGGTAACTCCCAGACCATCTTGTGAAGAAAAGCTAGTACTAGATCTTGCTTTAAAACCTGCACAGCAGCCTACATTGCAAACCACAGCCGAGTCATCAATGTACTTGGAACACTCGGTGCAATATGAAGGGGGATTTTCAGTGGTGCTTCCAGTGGAATCTTTAGTGCAACCAGTAGCAGAGCATTTTACCCACCCTGCAGCTAAACCATCTATGATTCCCGTGGCCCAAAGTTTATTGCAGCCTGCACCAGAGCCTTCAGTGCAACCTACAGTAGATCTTACATTGAGACCTGCAGAAGTCATTTCAGCATTACCTGCAGGAGTACCTTCAGTGTTGCCTAAAACTGAATCTTCTGTGCAACTTGAAGCAGAACTTTCTATTCCACCTGCTGCAAGATGTATAGTGCAGCATTCAGGAGAACCTTTTGTTCAACCTGATACAATGCATTTAGTACAGCATACAACAGAGCTTACTCTTCAGCCTGGTACCAGGTCTTCAGTGCAGCCTTTAGAAGAGCATGCTAATTTACTTGATGCAAGTGTTTTAGATCAATCATCTGAACAATCCATATTTCCTGTGGGAGAACCTTCAGCTGAGCCTGATACAATGCATTCAGTACAGCATACAACAGAGCTTACTGTTCAGCCTAGTGCCAGGTCTTCAGTGCAGCCTTCAGAAGAGCCTTTTGTACCACCTGACACAAGTTTTTCAGTGCAGCTTACACCAGGCTTTACTGTTCAGCCTGGTGAAGGACCTTCCATTCACCCCTTGGAAGAGCCTGCTGATTTACTTGATGCAAATGTTTTCATTCAATCTGATGAACAATCAATGTTTCCTGTGGTCAAACGTTTATTACAGCCTTCACCAGAGCCTACAGTAGATCCTACTATGCGACCTCCAGAAGTGGCTTCTGCATTAACTGCAGAAGAACCTTCAATGTTGCCTGAAACAAAGGCTTCAGTGCAACTTGCAGCAGAACCTTCTGTTCCACCTGTTGCAAGACCTTCAATGCAGCCTTCAGGAGAGCCTTTTGTTCCACCCAAAGTAAGTTCTTCAGTGCAACCTGCACCAGAGATTACAGATTATGTCGGTGAAAGACCTTCGGTGCAGCCTTCAGAAGAGCCTTCTGCTTCACTTGATGCCAGAGGATTAATTCAACCTACTGAACTGTCCATGTTTTCTGGGGCCAAAAGTTCATTGCAGCCTACAGCAGAGCCTTCAGTGCAACCTGCAATGGATCTAACTATGAGACCACAAGAAGTGGTTTCAGCATTACCGACAGGAGAACCTTCAGTGTTGCTTGAAATAGAGTCGTCTGTGCAACTTGCAGCAGAATCTTCTGTTTCACCTACAGCAAGACCTACCGTGCAGCCTTCAGCAGAGCCTTTTCTTCCACCTGACGCAAGTACTGTGCAGCCTGAACCAGAAATTATTATTCTGCCTGGTGCCAGGCCTTCAGTACAGCCTTCGGGACAGTCTTATGTTCTATCAAATGAAATTTCTTCAGTGCAGCCTACACGAGAGACTACTGTTCAGCCTGATACAAGATCTTCAGTGCCATCTTTACTAGAGCCTTCAGAAGTGGCTTCAGTGCAGCCTTTAGTAGGCCCATCTATGCCAACTGTAATTGATTCTTTAGTACCACCTGCAGTGGAGCATACACTACATCTTACTGTACAACCTGCAGAAAGATCTTCAATACAGCATGAACCAGAACCATCTAGGCAAAATATGGTGGGTCTTTCTTTACAGTCTGCAGTGGAACTTAAAGAGCATAATTTAGTAGACCCTTCTGGTGTAGTAGAACTTGCCACACATTCCTTAGCTGCTCCTTCAGAGGGAGCTTTGCAGGCCAAAATACAGGCAGTGAAAACTTCAGAGCAAGATGCAGACAACCATGCAGCACAAGTTGTTGCGGAGAATGTAGTGCACAATGTTTTGGTGCAGGCGGTACAAGACCCAGTGGTACTTAAAGCCCAAGAGGCAGTGGAATTCACAGTACAAGTTAAAGACCAAACGCACCCTCATCCAGAAGTGTCTACGCTTTCCGACAAGCCTTTATGTGCATCTCCTGATCAGACCCCCGTGCAGCCCAGCAAGTCGGAAATCACAAAAGAAAGAAAAGGTTCCAAAGGAAAAAAAAAGAAAAAGGTAATTTTAAATGGATTTAATTTTACAAATTGCTTTTACAACAGCAAGGTGCTAAAATGTATTGGGCTATCAGATAAACAATTTGGGCCATGACAAGTGTGTTAATATGTAGGTTCTGATTGTTTTACTGTTTTTCCTATGGTTTTAACTTTGTGAACTTTGGGAATGATGTGAAAATGAAATTTTAACAGTTTTCTTTTCTTTCTTTTACTTTTTATTATAACTAGTTGATTGCTGCTTTGTACACTGCAGACAAGCAAACAGTGAATGGAGTTACTTCACCACCAGTAGAAAAGACTAGCATCTTGAATCACAGTGAGCAGGTAAAATGTTGGCGATTTTATAGTTTTTTCAGATCTTTATTATTCACTCGTACATGAATGAATGAATGAAAACTTATATAGCGCAGCACATGCGAACTTAATCGCCTCTGGGCCTCTGAGATTGTCTTAAATGGACCCTGGTACTATACAGAATTATCCAAGAAAAGGTCTGTCTGTAAAGAAGGGTGTTCATACTTTTTCTATGTGACTGATAACTTATCTAAGCTATTAAAAAGAAAGTTGGAGGTATTGTGATTGATGACCTACACTGAACTAGAATTAGCTACATTTAATGCCTTAACAAAATTTAAGTAAAAGCAAGCTTGAAAAACAATTGCTTTAAAATTTAGCTCCAAACGGCTAATTAAAACAGATAGTATAAATGTGTGTGTGTGTGATTATATATATATATATATATATATATAAATATATATATATATATATATATATATATATATATATATATATATATATATATATATATATATATATATATATATATATATATATATATATAAATATATATATATATATATACATACATACATTAGAAAATAAAGTGTAGCGCTTATAAGGTGAAATGAGGGAATTAACCTTTCAAAAAATTAAAATGCTATTATAGTGAACACAATGTGCTCATATACCCATTAGTGGACTCTTCATGCATCAAAATGGGAAGGGATAAATGAAATCCACATACAACGTGAACTCTCGAAATCCGATGTTGGTCCACCAAATTTTTTTTAATCAAGCATGGATTCCGCTGGACTTAAAGGAGTAAATCGCAGTAGAGAAGTTGTACTGATGTAACTAGTAACCTCAGATTTGTGGATAGTCGAGGGGAGCCACTGTGGTATCCAGACCGTCTGCTGGATCCTTGAGTATCACATTTATATTTGATGATTTATTTCATCTTTTTTATATTCATTTAGTTCTTGAAAATCACCTGCCTCATTTCACTCTAGCGGCTTAAGGCAGCTATTTTGATTTCACCTTTTTGCAGAGTTCACGTTGAATGTGGATTTAATTTATCCCTTCCCATTTTGGTGCATGAAGAGTCCACTAATGGGTATATGAGCACATTGTGTTCACTATAATTGTATTTAAATTTTTTGAAAGGTTAATTCCCTCATTTCACCTTATAAGCGCTACATCTTATTTTCTATTGTCTGTTTTAAATTTTTTGTCTAATTGTGGTGTTTAGCAGCTACCTACTTTTTACACTTGGCGCAATTTTCTGTACACTTTCTATAATATAATATATATTAGAGCTGGGCAATTTTTTATTTTTTTTATAAAAAACGAGATTTACGATTCAAATCGATTTTTATTTTTGATGGATACAGCGCCGGTCCTGAGGAGCTGTGGGAAGGAGTTTTTAGGCGAGGCTTCTGCCTGGTCCGCGGAATCCGGCTAAAAACTCCTACCTGCAGCTCCTCAGGACCAGCGTGGTGTCAGTGCCGTTCCAGGGGAAAAAATACATTTTAATTTTTTTTTTTTTATATATATATTAATATAAAGTGTGTGTGATATATAATGCTGTTTTACTGGCCAAAGGATTTGTATTTCTGCCATTTATACAGTACTGCCACATATCACAACCCTGTCTGGCAAGGCTTGAAGACCTGATTTTTCTCTGCTGCAGCTAAGCAGCCTTTTACAGGTCTTTTCCTTTTCCTAGTCTGTGACATCAGAATGAAAGAAGAAACAGCAGTCCACTAAGATAATCTGTCACTCTGCCCCTATCAAAATTTCTTGTTGGTACATGAGCAATACTGTACAACTGATTGGCTACTTGTGTTGATTCTCTTACATGTAATGGATCAATACAGAGCTGCATTAATCTGTCTTGGCTCTGGCTAGGGTTCATCTTTAAGGCCGCATAGACACGGTCGTTCCAAACTGATGAGATGAGAGATTTCCATCGGTTCACCCGCTGAAGTGGCCTGATGGTCTGATGTGCGTACACACCATCGTTCCAAAAACCGTCGACTTGATTCTGAGCATGCGCGGGTTTTGAACCGATGCTTTCTGTACTAACCATCGGTTTGGACCGAGCGGGCCATCGGTTCGATTTTAAAGCATGTTTTAAAATTTTGGACCGAAGGACAACAGACCGATGGGCTATACACACCGTCGGTTCGGACCGATAAAACTGAACCTCGGTCCGTTCTCATCGGTTTTGTCCGACTGTGTGTACGCGGCCTAAGGCAAACACTGTTGTAAAATATTAGCTTACTACAAATACACTTCAAATGGTTAGTATAATATTTGTTCAGCCCAAACTATTATTTTTCAGTGGTGAATAGGTTGGGGATTTTTTTTTTATCTACTTTTACTGCTGTTCGGTTCTAGTTTAGAGAATGTATTTTACGTGTTGAACAGCAGAGGGCAGCAACACTCCAGGCTAAGTTTGCATTGTAAAAATACAGAGTTTTAACCTTTTTGCTTATATAATGTAACCTTTACTTTCTTTATTTTCAACTTGTCTTGACTTTACTGAATAACTAGCTAAATGTACAAAGCTACATACAGCTATTTTACTTGTTAAACAGCAGAGGGCAGTAACATTCTATACAAAGTTTGTCTCCAAATAACAAGCATTTAAGCTATTCACTTGCTTTGACTTGAATAATTACACATAAATATTTACACACTATATAAAGAGCGGGGTAATTGGACATCAAGTGTTTTACCCCAATAGAGCCATGAGTTGGTTTGCCCTAGAAAGACATTAACCCATTTTTTTGGTTAACTCCTATAATTTCTATGTTTCTATCATTCCCCAATTCCTCCTATCATTTCTGTTTCCTAGACAGTCCACATAGTGAAAACTACCTTTAGAAAGAAATTAAGTATGTGAGAAATGTATTGTCTTCAGTTTTCATCATTTTATTTTATTTTTTTGCATCTCAGGCTGGGTTCACACTTTTGCGAATTGGATGCGAGTTACCACAGCCAATTCACATGTCAGGAGATTGTGACTATCTATGGAGCCGGTTCACACATCTCGGGAGAGGCTTCTGGCTTTTGGTCCATTTCAGGTCCGAATTCAGACAAAAATTTGGCCTGAAATGGTGAATGGAGATGCCGTGGACTCCTGCTGTGAGCCGCTCCGTGGTCCAGTCTGAACCTAGCCTTAGTGATGCGTATCTTTTCCAACCTGTTTCAGCCACTTGCGGTCATTCCAGTGTCGGCTGCACACCACTCTGGACCACTTGTATTCTCCACCAGAGGTGCATATGTTAGTGAAAATGTAGGAGGACAATTGTCAACTCATAACAGGAAGTTATGTTCATGGCAGGATCAAAGCATTTTTTTTTAACAAGGTCTACATATTTTAAATGATGAAATACAACTTCTGAAATTACATCAGGGGGGATTCTCTCCATCTGTTTAGTGGTTAAAGTTCTGGATTTTACGTGTTCACAGGTGCTGTCAATTACACCACTAATGGCATACAGGTTTTGTCTATTTGTTTAATTATCTAACTGTGTGTATATATAACATGTGTATGTTTATGTAGCACTTTAGCTATGACTAAGAACCGTGCCTGTGCAGTTAGTCTGTACCTACTGTGAGGGGTTAGCTCGGTAGCGGGGTGTGTGACCCCTTGCTTGGGTTCACCACACACTGATTTTATACAGACTGGCAGATGAAGACAGTTGAAAAATAAAGTTTTTGGTTTATTTTTCCATCTTGCTGGAAAATAATTGCAAGCATCCAAACAGCATAAACACAAAAAAAAAAAAAAAATCCTAGCCACTCTGGGCGTCTACCTTCCACACAGGAACCTATCTAAGGAGTCTGGCTCAGCCTAGCGCTGGGCAGACAATGCTGGTCATACAGCACAAACAATAGTCTTTTGATATAACACAGGAAAAAGTCAATGGTCTCCTCACCTCATCAGGAGACTTTCTGGCACTGCTCTCCTACTCACACAGCCTTAGGAGTGATGCAGCAACCAAGTGGTATCCCTCTGGCTTATTATAAAGGCCTTGATTGCTTCATTCTGAACAGCTGAAGTTTTTCAACAGCCTTTAGCCTTCCTCTGGGAACGTTTGTAGCCGACGCCCGATGACAATCTGTGTATCGTCTAAACAAGGCAGAAATGTATGTCCCATCAGTGACAACACCCACAGATTTACCTGACTTCCTGTCACACTACCTTTGATGCCTTGATTAAAATGTTTCATTAAAGGTGAATTTTTGGAGTGCGGCTATCCAGCTGTTTTATTTTTTCCATTATCTCTGTTGCAAACAGAGCCAGCACCCTGCTTGGCTGTGGAGACAGCTGACCTTAGGAGAGGTAATTACCCTGGAGCGATGAACTCTCACAGCTATGTACTAATGATCGGATTATCGTACGATTGCTTTAAAATCTGTATTTTTGTATGATATTCTGATTGTGTGTACAGAGCTTTAAAAGAGAAGTGAAGGGATTAATACTTTCATAGGTGGATTTTGCATCCGTTCCCCAGCGACTCTACACTGAAAACCGAGCAATGGAACATCGATGATCGCTCGGTTTGCACAGCTCCATGAGCAGAGAGCTGCGAACTGCCAGTCACAGCTCTCTGCTCCTCCACGCTCACTGAAGCGCTGAGCTGTGGAGGGGCAAGGAAGCAGCCGTCTCAGGCTCTCAGTGGATTTGTAATGATGGGTCTTTAAGAATTTTTTTCTTCTTTAAAAATTTGTAGTGTGCAAAAATGAAAAAAAAATTAAGCTGCTGTACCTACTTTCACTTTGTAGCTGACCCTTGCAGTAATTCCTTTTGTCTACTGGATGTCTTCAGTATTTTGGGGGTTTTCCAGTGTCATTCACCCCACTTGAAAGAATGTACCGAAATCGTGGCACCCACCATAACACATCTCATAAATCAATCGTTCGAAGTAGGTATTGTTCCGATTTCCCTCAAGCAAGGCATAATCAAACCCCTCCTAAAGAAACCCAACCTCGACCCCAAAGAACCAAACTACCTCAGACCGGTAACAAGCCTTAGCACCATCTCCAAGATCATTGAGAAAGCAGTAGTACAACAGTTACAACTTCATTTGGACACCCACAAACTCCTGCACCCTCTACAATTGGGTTTCCGCCCAGGCCACGGGACAAAAATGACCCTTCTTTAAAATATGGGATGACGTTCTCGAAGCAGCAGACGATGGAGAATTGTGTCTCCTGGTGCTGCTGGACCTCAGTGCAGCTTTCGAACACAGTAGACCACAAAATTCTGCTCACTCATCTCACAGAAGTAGCTGGAGTCGCAGACTCAGATCTATCCTGGTTCGCATTATTCCTAGAAAATCAATCGCAGACAGTGAAACTAGGAGCATTCACTTCGGAAGTGCGCACCATCACATGCGGAGTCCCTCAAGGATCACCCCTGTCACCCGTACTCTTCAACATCTACCTCCGCCCACTCCTCAAAATCATCAGCAAACAGGACCTGCTCTACCACTCCTATGCTGATGACACTCAACTTTATTTTCGCATCACCAACAAAAAAGACCAATATCACGGACTAGAAAAATGCCTGACATTGATAGATAATTGGATAATGGACAGCTCCCTCAAACTCCATGGATCCAAAACAGAACTTCTCTTTCTCCACGCAAACCGAAAGACAAACTCTAGGACAACATGGACACCACCCACCATCCTTGGACAAACCATCACCCCAAGCACCAAAGTCAAAAGCCTCTGAGTAATTTTTGACTGAAGACATGACTATGGACGCACAAATAGGATCAGTAGTCAGCAGATCTCACTATCTTCTCTGCTTGCTGCGTAGACTCATCGCCTTCATCCTGGAAGAGGACACAGCAGTAGTAGTTGGAACAATCATCAATTCCAGACTCGACTACGCAAACTCCCTCTACCTAGGACTACCCAAATACCAGATTTCTCATCTACAAATCGTCCAGAACACAGCAGCCAGACTGGTAACGGGAAAAAAACCTGGGAATCAATCACCCTGGCCCTGAGGACTCTCCATAGGCTAGCTGTAAAGGATTGGGTTACATTCAAGACCCTCTGCCTCACCCACAAATGCACACAAGGAAACGCGCCTCAATACTAATGCGAGAAAATAAAACACTACACCCCTAGTCAGGCCCTCCGATCAACTAACCAAAACCTCCTCCACATCCCTAAGTCCCATTACAAATCTAAAGGAGAACGAAGATTCACAGTCCAAGGACCACGGCTATCGAACGCTCTACCCACGAACACTCGCATGAAAGAAAACCATCGGGCCTTCAGGAAAAATCTTAGGACCCACCTCTTCTGAAGGATCTGACGACATTGGATACAAGGTATAAACTGATTACAGGTGCCCTCGGGTGGTAATCGACACCCTGAATGATAAATGTGCCACGTCCTAATACTGAATGGATTGAAAAAAAATTGGAAAAATTGACTTTGTAGGAACGTATGTAAAATATATAACACATTTTAAAGTTTCACAATTGTGACATATTAATAAGAAAATACATCTAAAAATAGAATACAAATAGACAGAATACAATACAAAAAAGCGGATCACGTGATTGGACTCCAGGAGAATGATTTAATGGTAATGTTAACTTGCTGCGATGGTGTCTATGACATTGGATACAAAGCGCCTTGAGGCGATTTAGTTTGCATTTGTAGCGCTATACAAGTTAGTACTCACTCACTTCCTGTGAGCATCACAATGCGAATGATTCGGAGATTGATGCCATGTCATTACATGGCATCTCTCTTTGCAGCATTTCAAACCTGCCCACCACTGTAGGAAAAGGACCCATGACATCACATGACCAGACATCACATGACCATAACAGGACAATTCGGGAATTCCCAGGAGTGCGGCTGTCCAAATATTTTTATTTTGTTCTCTGCTATATGCATTGCCAGCACCTGTGGTCTCCAGGAGGCTATTGACCAGCCAAGCAGCTCTATCTGCAGCGGTATTTCTTTTCTTTCCTATCACATGATCGGACCAAGGACACCTAGAAAAAAGGTATGTATATTGTGTTTTTTTTTTTCTTTTTTTTTCTTGTGTGGTTGCTCAGGAGTAGGTGGGGTACAGGTTTCCTCTTTGTCCCCTGGTCTGTGAGTTCTCTAAATGTTCTTTCCAGTAATAGGCTAAGGATTGGACCTCTCTTCCTTTCTCAAGGAACTCTGTTCTCACGGAAGTCAGTTTGAGCTGGAAATTGCTTTTTCTTTACTTTTTTAATAAAAAGTTATTTTTAAGGGTTCCCTACATTAGTTATTTTTATGTCCGCTCTGAGGGCTGGTAACCTCGCTTATTAATGCTATTTAATATGTTCTTTTTGACAGGATTTAAGTGCAGAATTTGTGCAAAAGAAAATTAATCAGGATGCTTCGGACAGTTTGAGAGACGTCGCCAAGATAAAAGCTTTAGAGGAGAGCGTGAAAGTAACTGAAGAACAGCGAGAGGCCATTGGTCAACTTCAGATGCATCTCAATGATTGTGATTCCTTCAGGAGGTAAGCACAGGTCATCATTCTGAGCAGTGGATGTGTTATGCGTATTAAATGCTGTGTTAAGAAATCTTCTGAAAGTTTACTGGGAGAATCAGAGCCATTATTAGAATAATGAAGCTGTCTCGTTTGTGGCATTCTAGAACTGAATATCACTACCCGTGGAGGAGACAATTTTCCTTCCCTGGAGATTTCACAGGTTTTACTTGTTGGATGATTGAGTCTAAAATTTCAAGATGAAAATGCCGTCTTGCATTAAATCTGCCTGCGTTTAACCATTTTATGCCATGTTGTAATGTTGCAAGGATTGATGGGTTTGATATTTTCCATTTGAAATGTTCCAGCTGAGGCTGAAGTAACTTCTATTCAACACGACTAATCTCTCGAGTGATGTGGCCTTGTTTAGTTCCTCATAAAGGGTATCTAAACCCAAAAACAAAAGTTAGATATGTTAGTTTACCCGGCCTTAGATTATGTGGCAGCATTAGTCTTCTTTTTCCAATTATTTTTACCTGGTAATCCTTCGAAGAACACACTTCCAGTCCTAGGGTAACTACACTATTTTGTTTTGCTTTTTAAAACTCATATTAGTTGAGTTTCAAAAGATAACATGTGTATGTGAATCCAGAGAAGGGGTCTCCAAACTTTCTAAACAAAGGGCCAACTTACTGAACTTCAGACTTTAAGGTAGCTTGACTGTGCCCAGTGGGATTAAACAATCCTCATCATTGGTATTAGCTGGATAAATAGTTTGGGAGGACTAGTGCCCCATTGGTGGTATCAGTGGGAAGAATAGTGACCCATCGTTGGTATCAGGGGGAGTGGCAGTGCCCCATCATTGGCATCAGTGGAAGCTATAGTTCCCATGATTGGTGTCAGTGGAAGGTATAGTTCCCCAATAGTTGGTGTCAGTGGAAGGTATAGTGCCACATCATTGGTGTCAGTGGGAGAAATAATGCTCCATCACTGGTGTCTGTGGCAGGAATATTGCCTCAAGTGCCGGATAAAGGCAAGCAAAGGGCCACCGTTTGGAGACCACTGATCTAGAGTATCCATAGGGTTAGTGACCGTAATAAAAAAAAATCCAAGCAGACATCAAGCAGTAAAAAAATCACAACACATGATCTTGGAGGTGAAATATACAACCAAGTACAGAGTAAAAAGCTCTGGGCTATTGTGGTATACGTCATTCTTCACCATGGAAGGCACCACAGAGGCCTGGATGCTTATCCCTGTCGCTATTGCAAGAAAAAAAAGATGTAGGATTACACTATTTTGTGGGAGAAACCTTGATCATCACCCAGGCTGCACTTCAAACATGCCTGCTTTTGTCTATCCTCATTACATTGGAGAAAGAATAGGATTAGTGGTTTACAGAAGTCATTTTGCAAGTCGCCTCTGAAGTATTGTGCAGATCGCCTTGCCGAGTTGCTCGGCAAGTCGTGCTGCCCCTGTGTGAACCGGCTCCCACATAAACACCACATTTCTCAAAATGTGTTGCCTATCACCCTTAAAAATAAAGTATCACTGATGTCATTGATCAGAGACCATTGAGCACTTATTTGGAGGATGATAATTACTGGCAGTGGCTAATCAGTACATATAACTCTGCCTAAATGTGTCATAAGCTGGGCAAAACGCTCCTCACTTTGAGCCACTGATGCATTTCCCTTAAGGCATGGGTGCTCAACCTGTGGCCCACAGCTGTTGCGAAACTACTAGTCCCATGAGGCATTGCAAGGCTGACAGGTACAAGCATGACCTGCAGAGGCATGATGGGACGTGTAGTTCTGCAACAGATGGAGGGCCACAGGTTGAGCACCCATGCCTTATGGATTTGAAAATACTGGAATTACTATATATTCTTGCATTATATCCCCAATGGTTCCTTGGGTGACCATCAAAGAAAGTTAAGCGAAAGTTCACTAGGGGATATTCCAGTAATCGGTAATTGATCAAGGTCAAAGTTCAATGATGAAAAGAAAAAAGCTTTGTCCGCATCAAGGATGGATATTATGCTGACTCGCAATGCAATTGGCAGAGTGTAAGATAACTCAGAATGCAGCGTTTCACTGCATGAGATTTAACTCTGATCAAAGCAGTAATTATGAGATCATTCGAGGCTCACGATTATGGATGCAGGACATTGCAGGAGCCCTGACTGTCATGGCTGCTATATGCTCTCAACGACCAACCCGAACAGCAGTCCCCAGTTCAGTTCACAGGCTTGGCGCCAGTCTCCTCTATCTCCACTCCCTTGAAACTTCTGCGCATGCGTAGTCAGAAGTCCATCCTGAACATAGCAGATAATTACTGGCTCTCTTGAGCCTTACTGTACATGGCAGGAGACTGTCAGGTCCCATGTGGTGTGTTTCGTGGTTGACAAGTTTAGCCCACTATTTATCTTCGTGGACTTCTTCAGGACCTAATTTTTACCACCCATCTAATATTTAATAGACTCCCTTTTGCTGCCAAAACAGTCCGGACCCATCGAGGCATGGACTCCACTAGACCTCTTAAAGTATGCTGTAGTATGTGGCAGCAAGTCATCAGTAGCAGATCCTTAAGTCCTAGAATTTGTGAGGTGGGGCCTGCATGGATCGGAATTTATTTTTCCAACACATCCCACGGATGCTTGAGATTTGGAGAATGTGGAGGCCAATTCAGCAACTCAAACTCATTGCTGAGTTCCTCAAACTATTCTTGAACCATTTTTGCCATGTAGTGGTGTACTTGGTCAGCAACAATGTTTAGTTAGGTGGTACGTGTCAAAGTAAAATCCATGTAAATGACAGAACCTAAGGTTTTCCAGTAGAACATTGCCCAGAGCATCACACTGCCTTGACTTGCTTTCTTCCCATACTGCATCCTGGTACCAGGTAAGTGACGCATACGCACTCGGTCATCTACATGATGTCAGAGAAAACATTATTCAACAAACAAGGCCACCTTTTCCATTGCTCCATGGACCAGTTCTCATGACCATTGTAGGTGATGTTGGACAGGGGTCAGCATGGGTACCCCGACCGGTCTCTGGCCATGCCCATTTTTTTCTGCTTTTAACAGATCAACTTCAGGGACAACATGTTCACTTGCTGCCTAATACATCCCATTGACATTTCAAATGCCATTGAGAGATAATCAATGTTATTCACCTTACCCGTCAGTTGTCAGTGTTATGGTTGATTAGTGTATATCTGGGATCTCTGATAAGAGCTAACATTTTGGATTCATTTGCTTCTTTAATGATAACCTATCTAAATTGCTCTTTCTTGTAGCTATAATTTATTTTAAACTGTCCATCAGATCATTTGTAATTTGCCAGTTATTTCTCACCAGACAACTGGAGACCTCGCTAAGCGACTTGCCAGCCGACGACTATGAGTCCCTTCGAATCTTTGCTCTGCTAACTACAGTGGAGGAGAAACTGCGGCGGGCTGAAATGCTTTCAGATGACGGGGGAAGAGTTGTTATTTTAAAGGAGGTTGAGGTAAGAGTTCAGTGTGTGCATCCTCTAATCTTCTGTCTGTGTGTTCCAGTAGTATAAAATTAGTAGCAGTTATATGTTTTATGTTGACCTTTTATGTCTTTTTGGCATCTTTCAGTTTTCATGTAAGATTGGGGTGATAAAATGTCTAATTTCCCTGAGCTGTTAGTACATTTTTTCCTTTTATAAATGTCAAATGATTTAGATTTTTTTTCCTTTCATCAAGACTGTGCATATTGGTTTGCATTATCCTCGTTATTGTTTCATATACTGTTTACCTACAATATTTAGTTAATCATTACTGTTTGTGCAGCTTTTTGTTAATTTTACAAGGTAGTTATATTGATCCTTAGGCAAGGTTAAAATGTAAAATTGCAATCTTAGTTTGTCCTTTCACTCCACTGTTAAGCTGCAGCATTTGCAGTCAACACAAAGACAAGGCCATAGTTTGGTTTATAAAACCAATGACTGTCACTCTGCACCCTAAGTGTTTCTAAAGGCTGAAGGATTGCATTCTGAGTGTAGCTATTCCCCCCAGCCCTCCTTTATACTTACCTGAGCCCAACCATGATCCAGCGCTGTGCACAAGAGCAGTGGCTCTCACCTCATAGGCTCAGAGAAAGCATCAGGAGCCTGTGAGGAGGGAGAGGGGGCTGAACCAAGCTCTGTGTTAAAGCGGCTTGGGAGTGAGCCCACACGAGTGTCCCTGTAGCACCTCCCACCCCATCCTGATGCCATAAGGTGGCTGCCTAAGCTTTCTTATGGTTTCACCGGCCCTGCGCCAATGACATCCCCAGACTGAGTCCAATGGGGGGGAAAAAAGAACATCCAAGAGGCGCTGGGACTTAAGTTTAAACAAGGTAGTGAGTGGGCAAAAAACATTTGAAAAGTCAGGTTAGGCTACTTGCAACAGACAAGGTTACCCTTCAGTGGGTACGCCAGCAGATTACATATATGTATGTTTTATACACCACACCTACTTATAGCCCAAAAGACTTTGAAAATCACATCACAATTTGATTTAAATTTTTTTATAAAAACATATTTATTGTTTACAGAAATAATTCACACATATCAAAACATGAGTATCAAAATACATCAACAGTAAAAGTACACAAATACACATAAAGTATATGTATGTTTATCCATGTTTTATCCTATGTTTTATGACTGTTGGGCTCATGGTTTTATCAGTCACAATTGTTTTTACTTTGTTATGTTTTCCTGTAGCCCTGATGAAGGGGGGTTCCTTTGACCTCTGAAACGTGTCGGATGCCTTATAACACAATATCAATAAATTAATTTTGACTGTTTTTTTGGTCTGGTGCTCCTTCCATATACAGGGAGTGCAGAATTATTAGGCAAATGAGTATTTTGACCACATCATCCTCTTTATGCATGTTGTCTTACTCCAAGCTGTATAGGCTCGAAAGCCTACTACCAATTAAGCATATTAGGTGATGTGCATCTCTGTAATGAGAAGGTGTGTGGTCTAATGACATCAACACCCTATATCAGGTGTGCATAATTATTAGTCAACTTCCTTTCCATTGGCAAAATGGGTCAAAAGAAGGACTTGACAGGCTCAGACAAGTCAAAAATAGTGAGATATCTTGCAGAGGGATGCAGCACTCTTAAAATTGCAAAGCTCCAGAAGCGTGATCATCGAACAGTCAAGCGTTTCATTCAAAATAGTCAACAGGGTCGCAAGAAGCGTGTGGAAAAACCAAGGTGCAAAATAACTGCCCATGAACTGAGAAAAGTCAAGCGTGCAGCTGCCAAGATGCCATTTGCCACCAGTTTGGCCATATTTCAGAGCTGCAACATCACTGGAGTGCCCAAAAGCACAAGGTGTGCAATACTCAGAGACATGGCCAAGGTAAGAAAGGCTGAAAGACGACCACCACTGAACAAGACACACAAGCTGAAACGTCAAGACTGGGCCAAGAAATATCTCAAGACTGATTTTTCGAAGGTTTTATGGACTGATGAAATGAGAGTGAGTCTTGATGGGCCAGATGGATGGGCCCGTGGCTGGATTGGTAAAGGGCAGAGAGCTCCAGTCCGAATCAGACGCCAGCAAGGTGGAGTACTGGTTTGGGCTGGTATCATCAAAGATGAGCTTGTGGGGCCTTTTCGGGTTGAGGATGGAGTCAAGCTCAACTCCCAGTCCTACTGCCAGTTTCTGGAAGACACCTTCTTCAAGCAGTGGTACAGGAAGAAGTCTGCATCCTTCAAGAAAAACATGATTTTCATGCAGGACAATGCTCCATCACACGCGTCCAAGTACTCCACAGCGTGGCTGGCAAGAAAGGGTATAAAAGAAGAAAAACTAATGACATGGCCTCCTTGTTCACCTGATCTGAACCCCATTGAGAACCTGTGGTCCATCATCAAATGTGAGATTTACAAGGAGGGAAAACAGTACACCTCTCTGAACAGTGTCTGGGAGGCTGTGGTTGCTGCTGCACGCAATGTTGATGGTGAACAGATCAAAACACTGACAGAATCCATGGATGGCAGGCTTTTGAGTGTCCTTGCAAAGAAAGGTGGCTATATTGGTCACTGATTTGTTTTTGTTTTGTTTTTGAATGTCAGAAATGTATATTTGTGAATGTTGAGATGTTATATTGGTTTCACTGGTAAAAATAAATAATTGAAATGGGTATATATATTTTTTTTGTTAAGTTGCCTAATAATTATGCACAGTAATAGTCACCTGCACACACAGATATCCCCCTAAAATAGCTAAAACTAAAAACAAACTAAAAACTACTTCCAAAAATATTCAGCTTTGATATTAATGAGTTTTTTCGGTTCATTGAGAACATGGTTGTTGTTCAATAATAAAATTAATCCTCAAAAATACAACTTGCCTAATAATTCTGCACTCCCTGTATACGCATTCCCAGACTGAGATCCGTCAGCCACTAAGATCCCTGGGCTGAGAGCTGCCAGCCAGTAAGGCGCACTGTCAGGGTGGAACATCTTGTAGCCAGGGTGTCATTGCTAGGATATGGTACAGGGACAGTGGGCTTGGTGAATCAGATCCAGGGTTACTGATTTACCCAGATCACAAACAAGCAGAAAAGGTGCCATCTCTGGCATGCATGCTGGGGGTTGCGAACACTGGATTAGGGGAATGGTTCAGTGTAGTATAACGTCAGACCAAAAAGAGGGGCGAGTGAGGAGGTAGAAGGGATTTCAGTGTGGCATCTCTTGGCATCTCCTGTGCACAGTTGCAGCCAGGAGAAAAATACATTTAACCAGAGGAGCTGAGAATTCTCGTAGGCCTTGGTCAGTCCAGGTTAATATACGTCTAGGGTGGGGATGGTGGGTTATTGTTTAGGGCCAGGAGCAAAATAACTGTACTTTCTCGCCTGTGCCCATCTCTGATTTAGTTTCACTTTACTAGGACCTGATTTTCCCATCTTTGTGATTAATCCCTTCCAGCTGCCACTCCGCTGTCCCATTTGCGTGCTCTTCCTTCCAACTCAAGTTTTAGATTGTTAAACTTTAGTTTATATAGCTTTTGGGACATCATTTTAGTTGTTTAATTGGTTTCAGACCAGTTGAATGCATAAACAGTGACACGTATACTGAATAGGTAATGGACTTTAGAAGAATGAAGTACAGCTGTAATTAAGCCACAATTGAGCGGATAAGAACCAAATATATTTTGCTTCATAACAGCATTATAGCGTTGTGATACATCCAGTGGGACCCAGACGACACCATAAAGTATTATTGCATTTATTGAATAATGATGCTAATTTGTGCATTCTTTCTCTGTGTTTAGCCGATGTGTGATGAAATCAAATCTTACACGGAACGTCTTTCTAAAGTTGCTGCCAAGATTCCCTGCACTGTTAAAATGGAGGAGAAAGAGTTAGATCATTTTGAAGACGTTGTGGGATTAAATGTGAGTCTGCTGCAAATTACAAAATCTAAGCAGTGGTGTTTCAATGCATTATATATGAGGAGAGAAGCTTCGAAATAGTGAGAAATACTTTTTGCCAACATGTTTGCTATTATCCTGAGATTTAATTACAATGTACACACTTTGATTTCTTCTCAAAACTGTTTATTTTGATTGTCATCTCAAGCTGGTTTTTAAATCTAGTCTACCCAACTGATAATTTACAGAATATGTTTATATTGTAGAAATATAAGTTATGCCTCATTGTGGGGTTAGTTTGAAAGAAAAAAAGTTTGAATATGTTTGTACAGTATCCATTTTTTTACGCAGTTATGGTTATGATTAAACTGATACCATTCAGAACAATTCATATCAAGTTCTAATAAAAAGACAGAGACTGGGTCAATATGGCTTGAAATGGAAATTATTTATTTTTATTTTCGGCTACAGTGGGGAAGGGTTAGAAACTTTTTAGCTGGATTCAGAAAGATTTACGCCAGCGTATCAGTAGATACGCCAACGTAACTCTGAATCTACGCCGTCCTAAATTTAAGCATATTCTGGAAACCAGATACGCTTAAATTAGGCTAAGATACGAGCGGCGTAAGTCTCCTACGCCGTCGTATCTTAAAGTGTAATTTTTAGGCTGGCCGCTAGGTGGCGCTTCCGTTGAGTTCGGCGTAGAATATGTAAATGACTAGATACGCCGATTCACGAACGTACGTGTGCCCGTCGCAGTAAAGATACGCCGTTTCTGTAAGTGATACGCTGCGTAAAGATAAAGCTGCCCCCTAGGTTAAGTATTAAGTATGGCCGTCGTTCCCGCGTCAAAATTTGAACATTTTACGTCGTTTGCGTAAGTAATCCGTGAATGGGGCTGGACGTAATTTACGTTCACGTCAAAACCAATACGTCCTTGCGGCGTACTTTGGAGCAATGCATACTGGGATATGTACACGGACGGCGAATGCGCCGTTCGTAAAAAACGTCAATCACGTCGGGTCACGAGTAATTTCCATAAAACACGCCCCCCATCCTCATTTGAATTAGGCGCGCTTACGCCGGCCCCATTTACGCTACGCCGCCGTAAGTTAGGAGGCAAGTGCTTTGTGAATACAGCACTTGCCTCTCTCACTTAAGGCGGCGTAGCGTAAATACGATACGCTACGCCGCCTTAAAGATGCAGGGCTCTCTCTGAATCTGGCTATTTGTCATGTTTTGATTGC
Source organism: Rana temporaria (assembly GCF_905171775.1). Lineage (NCBI taxonomy): Eukaryota > Metazoa > Chordata > Amphibia > Anura > Ranidae > Rana > Rana temporaria. The sequence continues at coordinate 32,735,067 of NC_053501.1, read as the reverse complement.
TATCTGTTTTCCATTAGGGAGATTAGTTTCTGTACTTTTTTCAGTACATGCATACTGGATGTTTGGCAGTATTAATAGGTAATTTTCTATATTTGCAGCACTTTTAACCCCTTACTGCTGCCGCCTCCTGGCCCTTTAACTGAATCAAAATGCTAGGAGGCGGAGGTGGGCATTCTGATCAGGTGACTGCTGTGAAATGTTTTTATATTACCCAGACCAGCATTTCTGAACTTTTTTCAGTTAAGGCACCCTTTAAAAGCATGGAAAATGCACCCCAGTTGAAAATGTAAAATGTAAATGTTGCTCATCAATGGGAGACATAAACCTTGATAAAAATTATCCTCACGTCAGAAGCCCCCTTCACATCAGAGCCACAACCCCCCTTCCCTCCATATAAGAGCCTTCATGTCAGAGGCCTTCATCATGTCCAAGCTTCCACATCAAATCAAAGTCCCACCTATACATCAGAGGCGCCCCAAATCACCATAGAGTTTCCCATCACATCCTAGTCCCCCCATAACTGAGTGCTCTCATCCATCTCTAATCTAAGGCATGCTGAATCTCGTGCTTATGGCACCCTGGGGGATCCCAAATGGTTTCATGGTTGAGAAACTCTGAACCAGATATATAGTTTAAGCCCAGCTAGATTAGTGCTATTACTTCTTTTTAAGATGACAGAAAAATCACGCTGTTTTTTTTCTTTTCATCTACAATAGCCTAATTTAAAGTGAATTTTGTCATTGTTTTGCTTTCCAGGCACAGGATACCCAGCTGGTCAGTAAACAGCTTAAATCACCCACCAGCAGAGAAGCTACCGCTATGCTGTCTGTTGGCTTTAAGGAAGCGGTATCTGCCCTGGAAGAGCCTCTCCCTCACTATACCCAATTTCAGAAACGGATGCAAGAGATACTCTCAAATATTTCACATGCTGGTGGAGATTCTGCCCTGCCTGAGAAAACTCTGGAAAAGTTTGCCAGCCATATTAAGGTACTTGATTTTGCTTTCTCAACAAATGTGCTCTATGGCATAGTCTGAATGTAGCTGATCATTATTAACTGCATCGAAAGTGTGAAATCAAGTACATTGGGCCAATTGATGGTGCCAGAAGAAATAAGTATTACCTATGATAACCAAATTGACTCATTTATGTTTATAGTTTGTTAAGAAGTGTTAATTAGGGAATACATTTTTTTGCTATGGGCAGCATGGATTATTATTTCTTACTTGGTCAGAAAATCACCTGTAATTCAGATACATTCTAAGTGGCCCTTGCATGTCAAGACCAAATCTCAGGTCTATTCATGTGTTATAGGATTTAATTTTAGCAGGATGTATTCAGAAGTTTTTTTATAGATATGGCTTATATTATTTTCTGCAGTTTCTATATGTACCCTTTTATAGATATGTTACTGTGACGGTATCGGTATGATATCCCCGTCAACGTTCCCTTCTTCCCATAACGACAATCACCCCAATATTCCACGAGGAGGGATATCCCTGGAATCGCCCAGAAAGCCACACATGAGACAAGCTTACTGCTAGAACAAGACACTTTATTGACACAAAAACTCAGCTTATATGTGGTTACAGCCTGTTAGGAACGCCCCCCCTCACACAGTGGGGTTTCCCATACAGATTATAGGAGACAAGTCGGAGCCGACCATGCAGACACGTTTCTTTAGATAAAGACATCAGCGGAGTTAATTACTAGGTGTAACAGCCTGACCACAATGAAGCATTCAGAATAATTAACATGAGCCACTTCTAATCATTGTAAACAGTAAGGCCGGTCTCCTTCCCACACACAATAAATCAATTACCATTTGAACTAGGGAGCTGGCTGAGGAAGGGTCATTAACATGTCAATAGCTTGTGACACATGAATCCATCTAACCCACAATTTAACCAATCAGGGAGATTTACACTGACATCCTTCACAATGGCCCCCCTTTTTCTCCCTGCTCCGGCAAACCCGGTTGGACCTTCCCTGGTCCAGTAGGGTTGACGGGTTCAGAGCTTTTAGTCCGAGGTTAACTCCGTTTGGCGTGACTGGACTCCATTGGTAACTGCTTCCGACTCAGGTATGCCACCGGGTCGTCAGATCACACGCCGGTCAGTCCCCAAGTCTTTGTGCGATCTGCAAAGTCACCAGAAGTCAGTGTGAAGACAGCGAATGGGTCTGTGCGCCGCCGTCTAGGTGTCCCGCTATGGGAGGGGGCAGGTTATGGCTCTGAAGTGACAATCACAGGAGATTCATAAAAAGAAAAAGTTATATTTGTTGAAATGCTGTAGCACTGGTGCTCAGAGTCCGGGGGGGGGGGGGGGGGAGAGGGGACTCAGAGCCCCATAAGGTCAGCCACCCCCTGCTCCCTCCGCAGCCGCCGGTTCTCCTCTTTGAGCTTCTCCAGCTCCATCTCCAGTTCACGGAGCCTGGGGGGGTCAGCCCGCTGTGACCTCAGGTGGTTGTTCTCCTCCTCCATGCGGCTTATGCACTCCTCCAGCTCTATGTACTCACGGATCAGATCCTGCTTGCTCATGTCCTGCAGGCTCTCCACGTGGTCCTTCATCATCAGGAACTGGGTGGTGGTGTAAGGGGCCACCGGTGGGCCCTTGGCGAACATCTCGGCCCGCATCTGGGGCGCCCGCTGCGATTCCATCTCCTCCAGTCGCTTCTTCTCCTCCCAGGTCCGCTGGTTATATGACTTCCAGGACCTCTTCTTCTTGGAGGGTAGCTGGCGGTGCCTCTTTCTGCCCAGCTCCCTCCAAGGCCCCTCCGGCTCATGGCGGTCGCCCATGACCAGCTGACAATGGTGTTCCCTGTTGTCCGTAATAACAGATTGTACCATGAGGGCTTCGTAAGGGGTGCCCAATGGTTCTTCCTGACCCAGCTCCTGGGGATCCCAAGCCGAGTCTACACAATGGGCTGCTGCTGGTGGGCGGTACCCCGGTTGAGACCAATTTGACCTGGTGTTGTCGTTCATGGGGCAATTCTGCTTGAAGTGACCCAACTGTTTGCACCGGAAGCAGCGTTGTTCGTTGTCCTCCTGGCGTGGGTAGCGAGGGCTAGATGTCATCGGTCTGTTAGGCGGTTGGTATCTAGCGGCTGGTGGGTGTGAGGGCGCCGTTGGTTGTGGAGGTTGTACCCGTGGTGTGACCTGGTTTGTCTTGCGAGTATCCGCATATTCATCCGCCAACTTCGCGGCCTCTGGTAGAGTCATGGGCCTGCGATCTCTCACCCAATCTTTGACATCCGTCTGGATGTGATTGTAAAATTGCTCCAGGAGCATTAGTTGCAAAATGTCCTCTGCGGTGGTGGCCTGGCTGCTGTTAACCCAGTTAGAGGCCGACAGGGACAGCTGGCATGCCCATTCTGCGTAAGAGTCTTTCGTGAGTCCCTGAACTTCTGTCGGTGGGACTCTGGGGTTACTGCATAACGAGCCAGGAGCGCTTCTTTAACCCTGGCGTAGCTATGGATATCCTGATCTGGCACGGTCCGGAAAGCATCAGAAGCTTTGCCTGACAGTTTGCCTGACAATATTGCAACCCACTCTCTTCTAGCAATTCGGTGCAGGTTACATTGTCGCTCAAAATCCGCCAGGTAGTTATCAATCTCACAGTCCTTTTCATCAAAAGCTTTAAAAGCGCTAAACGGAATCTTCCTTGCGTCTGCTGTGCTGTACTCACTGTTCGGAGAAGGTGCGGCTGCTTGTTGGACTGCTGCCAGTTTTAACTGTAGCTCTGCGTCCCTTATTTGTTTATCCTTCTATAGTTCTGCATCTCTTATTTCTTTAGCCTCCTGTAGTTCTGCGTCTCTTATTTCTTTAGCCTTCTGGAGTTCTGCGTCCCTTATTTGTTTAGCCTTCTGTAGCTCTGCGTCCCTTATTTGTTTAGCCTCCTGTAGTTCTGCGTCCCTTATTTGTTTATCCTTCTGTAGTTCTGCGTCCCTTATTTGTTTAGCCTCCTCCGCTAACAGGTCCATCACTTTCAGAACCACATCCGGCGTTGGGTTCGGGCCGAACCACGCTAGCTTCTCTCTCATTAGCTTGTTGGTTGGTGACTCCTCCTGAATCACTGGTGTCTCCATCTCTTGTACTGCTGGCGTTGCTGCAATCACGTCCTCCTGGTCTAGCTCCATTAATTCTGCTATGATGACCCGCTTGGTTTTGTTGCTAGCGATCCTTCCACGAACTTCCAGTAGTTCTTCCAGTGTCTGCTTGGAATCCGGGTGTGAAGGGGAATAGAAGGGAAGATCCCGCTGCTACCAACCAATTGTGACGGTATCGGTATGATATCCCCGTCAACGTTTCCTTCTTCCCATAACGACAATCACCCCAATATTCCACGAGGAGGGATATCCCTGGAATCGCCCAGAAAGCCACACATGAGACAAGCTTACTGCTAGAACAAGACACTTTATTGACACAAAAACTCAGCTTATATGTGGTTACAGCCTGTTAGGAACGCCCCCCCTCACACAGTGGGGTTTCCCATACAGATTATAGGAGACAAGTCGGAGCCGACCATGCACACACGTTTCTTTAGATAAAGACATCAGCGGAGTTAATTACTAGGTGTAACAGCCTGACCACAATGAAGCATTCAGAATAATTAACATGAGCCACTTCTAATCATTGTAAACAGTAAGGCCGGTCTCCTTCCCACACACAATAAATCAATTACCATTTGAACTAGGGAGCTGGCTGAGGAAGGGTCATTAACATGTCAATAGCTTGTGACACATGAATCCATCTAACCCACAATTTAACCAATCAGGGAGATTTACACTGACATCCTTCACAGTTACATGTCCACTCAGGCTCCTACTTGTCCTGTGTAGCATTCTGTGATGCTTTTTTTGTTTTTTAGTTCATTTGTTTTTAGATACCATCTCCAGGGGGAAATTAAAAGAACCCTCCATTCCTTCAGCCCAGGTTGCTCCTGCCCCATCCAATTGTTTGTATATTAAAACCGTCATGTTACCCTCCCCGCCACCTTTTTCTGGTAGTGAAGACCAGTGGTCCACCACCGCAAACCAGGTCAACCTGATCTTGATGCTGTCTCCTAGTCAGGACAGCATCATGTAGTGCTTTGGAGTCTTCAGGACCAGTGAAGAACCATCTGATGGACGGTCAATGCGAAATGTCACCAGGCAGCGACGTGGGCACGCAAAGACGGAACCTTGCACTCTGCATTCCAGAAAAGAAAATACACTGGACTTGCCACTTCACTTGACTTGTCTTGGGTAAGTATATAGGGAATTTTACCTAACTAGTTGGATAGTTAGCTAGAGGGGCTGTTTAATGGAGGGGTATGTCCTTGGTTGGCAGTTTTGATGAGTCTTTATTCTAACTGTACTGTGTAAATATCAGTTGAGCTACTCGGCTTTGCTTTTTCTAGCCAAATTGTATAAGGATATGTGGGTAAACGTTGTAAATGGATCCTGGAGCTCCACCTTATGGCTGAATAAAAGAATAAATAATATAATGGGGGGAAAATGGCAGAACTCAATAGAAACAAGCACCTCTGATCTGAAAGAACTGTATCAGGAGAGCAAAAAAGATTAAATGTATGGATAGTTTTGCAAAGGACCTGTAATTGCACTCTCTGTTCCTGGAAGACCTAAAAATTAGAAGCATGTGGCAATCTACTGTGGGGGATTAGCGAAAGTGTTGGTGAATTTTCATTCCACCCTACCCGCCGCGCCTCCTTTTGGGGATTGGGCAATGGGGGGGAAGAGTCATACAGTATGAGCTAGCTAAACTGTCACTACTCTTTTATAGTAATATATAAATAGGTATATGTATTCCTTTCTGCAGTGTTCCTTATTTGTGTACTAAGAAAATATTCAAACAATATGGATCTTTCGGGCTATAAGATTCTGAGTTATTATTTAACCACTTCCCGACCCCCGCATGTACATATACGTCCACAATATGGCACGTACAGGCACATGGGCGTACAGGTACGTCCTCGCCTATTAGCGGGTGGGGGGTCCGATCGGGACCCCCCCCGCTACATGCGGAGGTCGGGTCCGCTCGGGGAGCGATCCGGGACCACGGCGCGGCTATTTGTTTATAGCCGCTCCGTCGCGATCGCTCCCCGGAGCTGAAGAACGAGGAGAGCCGTGTGTAAACACGGCTTCCCCGTCCTTCACTATGGCGGCGCATCGATCGCGTCATTCCCTTTATAGGGAAGACACGATCGATGACGTCATTCCTACAGCCACACCCCCAAACAGTTGTAAACACATACTAGGTGCACCCTAACTCCTACAGCGCCACCTGTGGTTAACTCCCAAACTGCAACTGTTATTTTCACAATAAAGAATGCAATTTAAATGCATTTTTTGCTGTGAAAATGACAATGGTCCCAAAAATGTGTCAAAATTGTCCGAAGTGTCCGCCATAATGTCGCAGTCAAGAAAAAAATTGCTGATCGCCGCCATTAGTAGTAAAAAAAAAATAAAAAATAAAAATGCAATAAAACTATCCCCTATTTTGTAAACACTATAAATTTTGCGCAAACCAATCGATAAACGCTTATTTTTTTTTTCTTTACTAAAAATAGGTAGAAGAATACGTATCGGCCTAAACTGAGGAAAAAAAATGTTTTTATATATGTTTTTGGGGGATATTTATTACAGCAAAAAGTAAAAAATATTGCTTTTTTTTCAAAATTGTCGCTCTATTTTTGTTTATAGCGCAAAAACTAAAAACCGCAGATGTGATCAAATACCACCAAAAGAAAGCTCTATTTGTGGGGAAAAAAGGACGCCAATTTTGTTTGGGAGCCACGTCGCACGACCGCGCAATTGTCTGTTAAAGCGACGCAGTCCCGAACTGTAAAAACACCTTGGGTCTTTAGGCTGCATATTGGTCCGGGGCTTAAGTGGTTAAACACTTGTTCATAAACCAAAGACGAGGTGCTACAAATAGTAAAATATTTTAGTATGTTTGGCATCATATCTTGCTGTATACAGTTTTTTGTTTTAAGCAAATGATTTTCCGCTAGTCTCTAGCAAACTTTTTTTACCTGGTTATCTGTCAGTAACAGCAGTTGCAGGGTGACTATGCTAAATCACTGCCTCTCAATTGGCAGTTATGTTGTCGGCCTGCTGAGAGTTCTCCTTCAGTTAAGAGAAGTATAAACTTTTGAAAAAATAAACATTTATAGTCACTCACCTAGCAGCATCGATGCCTTTTTTGGCTCTGCATCGAGAACTGAGTAATCAAACAATGCTGATTGCTCAGTTCTCCCCTCCGCTCTGAGCTGAGAGCCGTCACTGTCAGCTTTGGCTATTCTTATCCTTTTGCGGTTGGGCTGCCTATGTAAGTTTTCAATCATACAGAGAATGCAATCAATGGACAAAAACACATCAAAGTCTTTCACAGTAAAAAGTTATTTTGTCATATAAGATAATATATATATTTAATTGAAACCATCAACATAGGACCACTAGAGTCCACCTGGAAGTTCACGGTCTGTCATGTTCTTGTGCAGTTCTTTTGTAGTTTGATAAACTTTTACGGGGAAACATGGCTGGTTCACCACTTTTCTGACTGAATTTTTTTTAAATATATTATAGTTCATATTATATATTGTTACATGGGATGCAAACAATTACGCTTTAGGTTTTCATAATGTAATTTTTTAATCTTTGGGCTGCTGAAGGTGAGATCTAAGTAAGTATAATTTTATGGTAACAAAGTGTTCTCGTTAAACATTCCATGTAACACATTTGCCTGTTAATATGTCTCGTCACCCTACAGAGTGGAAGCAGCTTGTGTTTTAAACAGCGCAGTGTGTAAAGTCACTAGTATTTAACACTATGGCTTAAACAAGAACTATGGGTTAAATACACAAAAAAAGGAATATGAGTGCGCCAATCGCCCTACTTTGGGATGATGCAGGTACTCTATTAAGTGCCAATGTCCCTTTTTCAATTAGAATTAGATTGTTAATTCTCCTTAATGAGACGTTAAAGGGCACTTATCACAACACATGTAATTATAAAAATTAAAGTAGTTTTATAGATACAAAATCATACAAAAAAATTAAAACATGCAACTATGGCATAAAAGACATCTCTTTTGTCCTAGAAATGACAAGTGACATGATGTGACTTTCTTCATGCGTTTCAGAGAGGACAGATTTTTATCAGGGGTATGTGGAGTATCACATCTCTGATGCAATTTAGACATATATTATGACATCTAGTTTATAACCATGCCAATTTTTGAGCAAACATATTTAAATGGATCAGTTACTCACAATCACGTGGAGAAGGTGTACACTTGATCTAGGAGCCGTGTTTTATGCTATACTTACATGTTTTACATTTTTTGTACGATTTTGTATCAATTAAACTTCTTTTAATTTTTAATATAATTAAATACGTTGTGATTAGTGCCTTTTAAAGTCCCATTAAGGGCAATTTAAAGTCTTTATAATTCCTTTTTAAGTTACTGCGACTCATTTTGCAGTGATGCGCTTTGCTTGCTGTGAATTTATATGCTGAATTCTAACTCTGATGCCTCCACTGTATTTGAGTGACAGATATACTATAAAGGTAGGACCATATTATTTTTGATGTGTGTCCACCCAATCCATGGTGATTTCGTTTTTGTTTGTTGTCCAACTTTTCTTGGCTATCGGTTGTAAGTACAATTACCTTTATAAAATGGATGGAATTGTTATGCTGGTTCAAACAAAAATGAGCATTATTTCCCACATTGGGATAGTGGGAAGAAAAACACCATTAAGAACATCACTGTTCCTTCAGAGTTGCTTTTAAACAGGATAAGGCCAAAATTATAGAGATGTGTAAAGCCCATTCACATTTTTTGTAAATCCCTGACTGCTCTTTAATATTCCTACCAAAACACTTAATTCCAGTCCCACACCTGAGTTCTTCAATGTGTAGCCAGGCCCGCCCCCCGCACAGCCTTGCAAGATAAAAGTCCTGGCTCAATCCAGCTCCTACTTCAGGGATATGCAATTAGCGGACCTCCAGTCCCATCATGCCTCGGCCTCTGGGTGTCATGCTTGATGCTGTCAGAGTCTTGCTATGCCTCATGGGATTTGTAGTTTGGCAACAGCTAATTGCATATCCCTGTCCTACTTCATGTGCACCCTGCTCAGCCTATTTAGTAGTAAGAATTCTCTGGATGCCTTGAAGTCACCGTTGGTAAGGACCAGCCATAGGAATGAATGAGCTCAGCGGCATTCATGTACAATAGTAGCTAGACAGGGCTGAAAAGGCTTTATAATGTTGCACAGTGAGGAATTTGAGTGACTGGCTGAAGGTAAGTATTTTAATAGATGCGTTTGGGTAAAAATTAAAGAGCACCCAAATGGAAATAAATGTTTTAAACAAATGCCCTGCTTCCTTAGGCACTGCAACATGTTTGTGTTTTTTTATTTTTTGTGAACTCACGTGTAATGGTCACCTTTTCATACAGCTATTTTTGACTTGTTAGTGCTTATCAGTGCAAAGTATAGAAACTGTCTGTGGACAAGGGATTGGGGAGAAACAAGGAGGGCCAAATGGCTTCCTACTGGGAATTAAAGCTTTGCCTGAAAATTACAATCGTAGGTGTGGGCAAACCCTAATCCTGGGGTTGGAAACCTGTCGATTGCAGGCAGATCAGAGGTAAACTGTGGTCCTTCCTTGCTGATCCCCAAAACATGGACAGGAGGGGGTGGAATTTAGTGGAACCAATCTCTATCTCTCTAACCTCCTACAGAAGCTAAACAGGGGCTTATTCTCCTCTGGCTGACATTCAGCTGCCACAGAAGTAAAGTACAGGGGATTGGTACCAATCTATGCCACCCCTCCTGTTCATGGTCCTCTTCTTTTTTCCTGTCTGGGTTCCCCTGTGTGCTCCCTTTGGGCCCCCCCCCTCCCCCCATTGTATCAGGATGAAGAGCAGGGAAAAGGCCAGTAAATGTCAAACACGCATGTGTGTTGGAGCTTTGAGGTGCACATCCTAATGCAATAGGTTGTGCATATCTATGATTACAATGGATTCATTATTCATAATTTCCTTACTAAAAAAGCAACTTGGCGTTTATCATTTCAATATAGTCTGAGACGTAATTTTTTTTAGATTGCTTAATCTTCAAAAATCCCAATAAAGCTTCAAAGCCTCAGAAAAAGGCATTCCTCAATTCTGCTCAGTTGCGGGAGTGAGGCTCATAGGGAACTCATAAGTTTTATATAAATAATTACAGTTCATATACCTATTTTATAGGTGGAGCTTAGTGGACTGAGTCAGCCCCCTGTTTTTTTTCTTGAATACTCTAAAGTCAAGATCATCCTACTATAATTCTCTCCACCTGTCTGTGTGCATATTTCAGATGTTCTCCCCACAATTGCATGTCCCTGCTCTTCCTGTTCTATTCCCCATTATATAAAATAAAAGTGCCAACAAAATTGGACCCTCCTTATGACAGCCACAGCAGTATAGACATAGAAACTCAAGCACAGATAAATCACCATTAAAGAGAAATAACGTATTTAGATGAGATCTCTTTAACATGCAAATTTGATAACTAAAAGATTCAAATGTTTTATTTTTTTATTTTCATCTGTATCACTATTTGTATTGGTTACATAAACTAAATGGGTATGTTCTGTATTTGCACATTTCTCTGTCATTCTGCAGAACCTTTGTGTATGGGAAGATGATAAAATTGAGTCTGAGCAGAGTCCAGAAGGATTACACGTTGTGATGTTGGAGAGAGGCATTGAAAGTTTAAAGAAAAATCCACCTAAATTATCTGTGAATGAATTGGCGCAGCACATTGAAGAAATTGAGGTAAACCGTATTTTAAACTTGGAAATGCTTACATTTCATTATTTTGTGCATTGTGTTGGTGTTTTTGAGTTCTGGCTGGTTTGTATTGGCCAATATAGAAAAATACAGAAAAAAATGTCTGACATTTATTACTATGCGTTTCTGGTCCTGGGTTATTTTCATCTTCTTCTTGGTTTTCGCTTTGATCTGTGGGGCTTTCTGTTCTCCAAACAATGACGGATGAAGTGGCGTATTTCGTGGCAGCAGCCGCACTAACGTCATAATTTGGAAGAAGAAGAGAGAAAGCGAGGGCGGACATGGAGAATACTGGGTTCATCTGCTCGAGAACAAAGGGGCCACGTCTGGGTCATGTACAACAACCTACGTTTACTTGAATGTCAATTCGAGTTCTAATAGATTTGTTTCTCTTCCTTGCTGTTTTTTCTTGTTGTTGTATTGAATTTTTTTGAACCCCCTTCCTGATGAGGGTAAAACAAATCGCATGAACTATTTTTGCAGCTTCCACACACGTATTGATAGAAATGTACATATCATTGCAAACTTTTTTTTTTTTTTTTTTTTTAGGCCAGATTTAGCTTTCATTTGGTGGCAATACAGTAATAATGGGCTATATGGCGCAATACTTGTTTGTGTACATAAATATTTATGCAGAACAACAAAAGGTTCATGAAGTCACTTTCAGGGTAACTTTCTGCTGATTTCAATGCACCAGATGCAGCACTTCTGAAGAGACTGTTTTGTATGGCTCTAATCGCATCGCATCCACACCAAAATGGTGCTAGACATGTGCAATTCATTCAGTTCCGAATAATTTTTTTAACGAATTGAGACACATTTGCTAATTTTTAAATATAGTAAATATTTTTAACTTTGAATATTTGAAAATTTCGAAATTTGAAAAAATGAAAATTTGAAAATCTGAAATAACTAACTAATAATAACTAACTAAATTATATGTATTGGAATTTCCTTTCAAATTTGGCTGTTAGTGAACGTAACGAATACGAATTTATCCGAAGTTACGAATTATCCAAAATAACGAATACCGTATCTAAATGAATGGAACGTAACAAAAAAAAGATCCTGCGCCATTTTGGTGCAGATGTGATGTGATTTGAGCCATACAAAAATGTATGGTTTAAATTGTACCACACACACATCGCACGTGATGCGCATAGGAATGCGCTGCCATTCCTGTGTAAATCACATTCGGTGTCCCGCATCGCAAAAGTGTGAACCCAGCCTGATAGCTGGTTTCACAAAGCTCACCAGCCCATTCACTGATTAGTTTATTATCATGTGTAAAGACTGGTAGCTATATAGGGCCAGATTCACAGAAGAGATACGACGGCGTATCTCCTGATACGCCGTCGTATCTATGTGATCCGCCCATCCTAATTATGCGGCTGATTCATAGAATCAGTTACGCATAGATAGCCCTAAGATCTGACAGGTGTAATTGACTTACACCGTCGGATGTTAGGATGCAATTCTAGGCCGGCCGCTAGGTGGCGATTCCATTGCGGTCGGCGTAGAATATGCAAATGACTAGTTACGGCGATCAACGAAGATCCACGCGTTCGTCGCAATCTCGTATGTCGTCGCTAGTCGTTTTTTCTCGTCGCAAAGTTACACCTGCTTTAACATGGCTTGTCTTTAGAACAGCCATGTTAAAGTGTGGCCTTCGTTCCCGCGTCAAATTTCAATTTTTTTTTTTTTTGCGCAAGACGTCCGGGAATACGAAACGCTGTAATGCATGTCGCAGTTCAAAAGAAACGTTGGGGCGCCGTAATTTTGCGCAAAGCACGTCGGGAAATTTTAACACGGGACATGCGCAGAACGTTCGGCGCGGGAACGCGCCTAATTTAAATGGTGCCCGCCCCATTTGAATTAGGCGGGCTTGTGCCGAGCGGATTTACGTTACACCGCCGCAAATTTACAGGTAAGAGCTTTGTGAATCAGGCACTGACGCTGTAAACCTGTGGCGGTGTAACGTAAATCAGATACGTTACGCCGCGGGGGAGCAACGTATATGTACCTGAATCTGGCCCATAGTGTCTATGTGCTCTTTCACCTTGGAGCACACAGCAGTGCAAGCTCCTGGCTGTCAAAATGAAATGGGAAAGTGACCTGCATGGCTATCCACAGAACACTTGAACCTGCTGTGATCTTCATGTCATTTATACAATCTTGTGAATGTGACACCTGCTTTGTAAAAGCTTTGCTCCATTAAAAAAAGCCATTATTCTTCATAGTTTGAGAATACTTGTGTGCAGTAGTGAATGTTTCCATTCTTATAATTGTTGCCATTAGTGTGTCAATCTCTTTACATTTAGTGGTGCACCGAAATGAAAATTTTGGTGCTGAAACTGACAAATTCTGGATACATTTGACCGAAACTTTTAAAAAATATATATATTTTTTATATATAATTGTATATTTGACTTTTTAATTAATATCATGAATTCAAATGTGAATGTGAAAAATACAATCCAGTAACATAAAACAAGGGCTTTCATGAAGTAACACAAAAATTGGACAAAAAATAGTATAAATACAAATTTTAAATAAACTCACATAAGCTGCACAATAATGCAAGGTATGTCTGCACTGCAGTACATCTTGTACCAAAAATACAACATTGATTGCATGCTATTTAGAAAAAGATGGCATTCAGTAGTATGTTATACTATACTAACAAGAGGGTAGTGCATTTTAAACATGTACCCTGTTGTTGGCATTTAGTAGTATTGATTACTACTATAATATCTCTTTCTAAATAACATGCAATCAATTTATGTTGTATTGTATTTTTATATTCTAATTCTAGTTTGGATATCATTCTTGTACAGTTAACTTTCCAAAGAGAGCAGTTGAAAAGATCTCCAGCGGCAATGCTCACCTTTTAGAATGAATATAGTAGCTTCATCCATCCAGGAAGGATGGAGCTCGCTCGCTGTCCCACAAAGCCCTGTATTCTCCCGAGTCCCAACCGCGGGGAACGTGCACTCGGGCTGCATGACCCACGGCCATTATCAGCCTTTTTTTTTTTGCCAGAATGGTAAAAACACAATTTTTTTCCTGATGTTTCGACGCATCTCTACTTGCATTGCTTGCTTTTAATAGGGAGCTCAGAGAAGCTCATAGTGATACTGCTGTATTAAAAAGCAAAATACATCTATTACCACTAGCCAAGATATTTTTCTGTCTGCTAGTGTAAGGGACTTCTCTTCTCTCACCATACAAGTCAGAAGAAATGCGAAAGCAGCTAAAAACAGAAGAGGGTCAAGGGCAGTTCAAATGCACATGAATTCACTGTTGTGGTCTACCACAATGCCACACTTGATTTTTAAACCTTTGCTTATCCCTGGTACACACAATGAGATTATCGGCTGAATGATCGTCTGTTTTTTTTGTTGCATGCTAGTCTAATATCGAAAATAAGAGGTTGCTAAAGTTACATAAATTCTCTTACGTTAGAATAAAAATTTGGAGGTGATGTAATGTTTTGTATTGTATTTTTGGACGACAACTGTACTGATTAAGCTAAAATTGTGCTTGTCCCATTGGATTCGTTTGCATGAATTGTCATGATCTGCGCTTAAAAATTGTGTACAAACGATCAGATTATTGTGCGATTGCTTCAAAAGTGGAATTTTTCGGATGATTTTCTGATTGTGTGTACGGACCTTTAAAGTGCAAGTCCAAGCAAAAACTAACTCAAAACCTGCTCTCTGTCACATTCTCAACCTAATCTATGTAACCCTGTAAAGCAAAAATTGCTGTACTTGCCTATTCTGCAGCTGATCCTGTCCAGTTTCTAGCGGCAGAAGAGTGTGCGGGAGAGGACTGATAATGGCTAGGAAGTGATGTCACCCATAGACTTCCTATTGGGGCTTCCGTTGTCAGTTGCCTCTCCTGCATCTGCCTCCACACTGAAGCTGCTGCTGGGATTGGACCGTATCGGCTGTTGGGTAAGTAATAGCGATTTTTGTTTTACATGGTTAGAATAGATTAGGTTTAGAACATGGTAGAGAGCAAGTTTAGCATTAGTTTTTGCCTGAACTTCCACTTTAAGTCTGGTGAATATTCTGAGTTCTTAGTTTTAGGGACAAATTGTTTTAGGACATTTTCCTTTTCTTACAAAGGTATAATTTTTTCCAAATGACAAATCAGAGTTACAACTAGTATTTTACTTTTTCCTGAAGTAATCTTTTTTATTCCGCAAGAAGACTATAGTTTTTCTGTTAACAAGTCTATGGATATTTCATAAAAAGTAGGTTTTATTTCATATTTTCTTCCTTCCATTTTCTACTTTAGAAGCTTCATAATGACATCTCACGAACAAGGTCTCAAGAGTCTGCTGTTCAAAAAGCCAATGGAGATAGCCGAGGCTCTGAGCTTTTACTGTCAAAGTGTGAGGATCTGCTGAATGAACTTACCGTATTGAGAACTGAAAAGAAAACGTTATGCCAAGTATTTAAGAGCTTCCAGGATGCTTTATGTGCTGCTAGACAGGCATATCAAATGTTGTGTAAGGAGAAAGAAAATCTGAAAGTGTAAGTTGTCATGTCCTACATATGTTTCACATTTGAGAAATGGCTATTTGATTTGACCAAAATACTGTATTTGTTTGCAAAGTTGTTCAAGTTTGCATATTATTAACAAATGCCCACATGAGGAAAAACAAAACATAAAGTGTAATTAAACGCAAAACTTTTTTTTTTCGTTTTGGGTAGAGTAGAAGGGGATATCATTTATTAAATTCTTTTTAACAAACTTTAGTAAGATTGACAAAAAACAATACAGACAGCAGTGATGTGTATACTCCAGTTGGGCAGTACATACTCTAGAACTGTTCTACAAAATCCAATCTAGGCATCACAAGGAACAAGGAGTAGGTAAACCATATGGAAGAAGAGCAAGAGTATTCATATACATCCACTATCAGCCCACCCTCAACCCCCTGTCACAATGTACAGAGGTGAGAGCCCAATCATGACCATGGAGCATTGGACTCGCCAAAATAGGAAAAAGGAAAGGGAGGGAATAGGATGGGGGGAGGGGCTCTCTGCTCAGCTGTCACAATTCACGTATGGCATTTAAATAAATCAGAGAATGCAGTAAGTGTCTAAGACCTACTTCACTACAGAGTCAACTGTCGCACTTCATCCCATTATGCCAATGTGTTAGGGAACTTCTGCGGGCAATTATTCCCCAAGTATGTGAGCGTATGGGGGAAGGGCAGCATTAACCAAAGCCCACCACTGCTGTACAGTGCGAGGGGCGGTCTCCTTCCATTGAAGCAGGATTGTTTTTTGAGCATAGTAGGATGTGTAAAACGAAAACAGATGATTATTTTTTTTTTAGGGTGGGTGGCATTGATGGTATCACAAATGGCTAGTAAAAAAGAGCAGGGTACCTAATGTGTAGTTTAACTATCATGGTAATATCCTCAACCACTCTATTCTAGAACTACTGCACGTGTGGGCACAACCAGACCATGTGTAGAAATGTACCCATGTTGAAACAACATTGGGGGCACACCTCTTCCTGGGAAAAAAAAACTCCAGACAGCCTATCAGTAGAATTATAGGCCCCATGTATAAATTTCAGTTGGATAAACCTATCACTTGTGAAGATCATCCACCGTATTTGTTGGATGCCCACCTCCCAATCATCAGCCGGAGTAGGAATATAATTTTGCCAGATAGAGACAGGCTAACTTTAGAGGTATCCAGTCACATCAGGTGGAAATAGAGGAGAGAGAGAGTTTTGTTTCTCCCTGTCTGACCTCAGGAGGCACTCAATATCGTAAGACTTAAGCGCTATAGGATGGGGAAACTGAGACCCAAAGGAATGTCAGAGCTGCAGGTACCTAAAGCACATCCAGTTAGGTAAGTCGTCCCTACTTTTTAGTTAATCAAAAATAAGCAACTGCCTGCGAGACACCATTTTGCCCAGGGTTTTTATGCCAAATCAAGCCCAAACACCTGTTAGTTTTTATTTCTGTCTGTGCCCCCATTAGGGAGATTTACTCTTCATTTGTTCTTTTAACTGTTGACAAAAGTGAAAGTAAATGAAAATCCCATATTTTGAGTTCAGAACAAAGAAGAGAAGAGAAATCTTCCAATGGGACACTAGTTCTGGTGACCCTGGTGACATGCTGGAGAGATTTTCTCACTTCCTGTTTTGACTATGGGACAAGAAGTGGAAGAAGGGAACTCGCCCCATTGGGACACAGATGACGACAAAATAAATAAAATGACAGAATTATAACCCTCCCTTACTCTATCCAAAATGAAAACATTTTTTTTTCTTTTGGTTACATTTTAAACTATCCTTACTTGTGTTGCAGCCTAATGAGTTGAAAATGTTATTGTTTGGTAGTTGGGTGGTTAAAAATTGCTAACAAAGCAAAGAAATTTTAATGTTCTTAGAAAACCTCATTCATCATAGTTGCAAAAAACAAGTTTTGCTTTACCTTACCAGCTGTCTTGGTGCGCCTGTGACCAACATCTTAATAAAACAAATAGTATTGAGCTTTGAATTTGGATCAAACTCAAATTTAACCCAGATAAACCTTCAAAAATTGCAGGGATCGGTACTAGTTTTAGGAAAGCTGATTCTCAAAGGCCAGAGTTACAAGTAATGACTTACACTTGTCTCTCGCTGTCTTCTTCAGATACTGTATAACTCTTGTGCCACGTACACACGATCAGTTTTCCCGTCGGAAAAACCTTGGATGGTCACACCAAATTCCGCCCGTCAAGAACATGGTGACATACAACACCTACGACGAGCCTATATCAATGAAGTTAAATAGGCAGTTCGGCTCTTCTTCTTGATTCTGAGCATGCATGTTTTTTGCACGTCGGAATCCCATACAGACTTACGTTTTTTCGGAAAGGATTTTTTCCGTCGGGAAAATAGAGAACCTGCTCTCAAACTTTTGCTGGCAGAAATGTCGACAGAAAAAGTTTGAATTCCCATCCAAAAGCTCACATCTGACTTTTTCTGACGGAAAAACCGATCGTGAGTAGTATGTGGCTTTGGAGTTCTCCTTTAAATATTAACCAATATGTACTGTCTGCTAAGTGTTCTATTTGCAATTTATACAAAAACATGCACAAATTCTATGTAACGAAAAAAAGCAAATAATACTTCATGTAAAATATTATATGAAAAATAGTAAATGGTATTTTTTATTTGAATCTGAAGATTTTTCCCTCTTCAAGACATTTAATTCTGACTTTTTTTGTCATTGCAGTGCACCCACTGAAAGCCATATAAGTCAGCTCGACAAAAGAAAACATTTCCTTGATAAAGTGGAAAAGGAAAAAGTTACCTTGCATGTCCTAAAGGCAGAACAGGCTAATATTGGTTACTTGGGGATATCAAGCAAAGACCAGGACAGAATAGAAAATGAAGTGAGTCAAATAGAAGATCTGTGGGAACAGATGGAGTTCAACGTTTGTAGAGAATGTGACCGCCTTAATAAAGAAGTTGAAGAGTTTGCTGTTCTTAAGAGTAAAGTGGATGATGTTCGGAGCATCATTCAGGTCCAGCAAGACCTGCTTGATCAGCCCTCTCCTTCTCCAGAAAATGTTCTCAATGCTTCATTGGGCCTTTTTGCAGAGATGCAAGCCATTAAACATTTGTTTAATTTGCTAAGAAGTACATGTGACTTGCAGATGAAAAGATCATGGGGCGTAAATGAGCGCCAAGACCTGGAAAACTCATTGGATAGTCTGCAGAGAGAGCTGGAAAATCTTGAAGAACGGGTGAAAGACCGTCAACTTACTCGGTGTCAGACACCAGATGCATTCTTAGAACAGTTCCCATCTTTACAGCCTATATACAGTTCACTCTTGTGGGTGAAGAAATCACAAGACAAGTCTTCCTCTGAAAATGGTATTGCACTACTTCTGGGAGATGTAGAGTGGCAGACCACAACTTACAAAAAAGTGCAAAAAGAAATACTGAACAGAAAGTCTGCTGTAGACTCTGCCATTGGAGAGTCAAATCACATTGCTATAAGCTTTGATGGAGCCATGTCCGAAGATTTTAGCACTTTCTTACAACAATTGCAGGAATTATATCAGGAACAGATTATACAATCAACCTCAAGATTACAGCAGTTGGAGCTAGGATGGGAAAAGAGGAAAGCACTCTTTTCAGAAATTGAAAAGCTCAAAGAATTACTGCAGTGTCTAGAGAAAGAAGCAACTCCAGTCAAAAGAGGAATATTTACTGAAGCAGAGCTATGTGCACAGCTGAATTGCTTAAAGGCCAAAACCACAGAAATGGAGGAAATTGAAGGTCTTGTCTTGACACTTCTCAGAAACAGCCAGAGCTATCATGGTGAGCTAAAAAGCTCTGAGCAGTTATATTTAAATGACATATTAAGAAGTCTTAAGTCGAAGGCAAGAAGAATACGAAGATTAGAGGAAAAGACATTTTGTTACACCAAAAAATTGCTGAGTATTTGTAACGAGTTTCAAGAAAGGTTGACCTCCCTCCATCGAAATTTAAATGCATTGCAGCCCAGTGAACCAAAGATGCAAGAAGAGGCTTTGAAACTAGACAGGGAGGTTTTTGTAAAGAAATTACCGGTACAACTTTCCCAAAATGCTGTCTCCTCATCTAAAGATCACTTGTCTCAGATATTAAGATATAAGGACTTGTTCAAGGATAACAGGCTTCACTGGGATGATTTAACCATTGATGACTTACAGAAGAAATGTTTAAGCTTTACAGAGAGAAGTGGTCACTCAGAACATTGTGGACTAGAGCAAGGACATTACCAAGAGCTGTCTCAAAAAATCAGAACAATGGTTTGTTCCCTACAAAGAGAGTCTGACACTACTGCAGCCAACTTCGATGTTATAGCTGCCCAAGTGGCATGTAAAAAAATAAAGAAAATAAGTGTGTTAATTGCTGAGGCACTGGGCTGGTTACACGCAGAACAGGCTATTAATGTGGAGACTCTCAGAGATGAACAACAGTCATTAACTGCTTTAGCAGAAAATATGGATCAATCATACCAAGCTCTTAGCCAGCTTGTAGATGATTATTACAAGAGTCCAAAACATTCGCAGCATCAAGTGAAGCAAGCCTTGCACACTTTAAATAAAATTGTCAGAGAGCTCAAGGAGCCATTTCTTAATGAGCTGGATGAGAATGAACTGCAAGAGAGGTTATTGAGACTTGAAGCTCTTGGAGAAATAAGCAAAGCAGAGGTACAAGGTGTTTTTTCAGTGTCGTCACTTTCATCTACCGATGACCTCAGCAAACATCTGCGGGAAGTAGAGACTACTGGCCAACAAATCGAGAAGAGGCTTTCAGAACAGATTGTAAGTAGTGGTATATTACATCTCATTACATAAATGTCTGCGCTGTCTTTGACAACCTAAACATTTGACCAATGGTTATAAACTTTACCCAAACTCTTCCATTGATAATCTTCTCTTAAAGTGGGCTTATACTTCAAGGATATTTTTTTGGGGGGGGGAAATAATGCACATATTTTTGCAGGTTAACAAAATGTGCATTATTTTTTTATTTTTTTTGGAGCCTGTAAAGCATTGCACCAGTTATAAGCAGAGCTCAGGTGCCATGCAGGTCTCAAGCATATCTGCCAGTGTATCTGGTTGCCCATTCATCCTGTACAGGTAAGAAGATACAATCTGTCAGGAAGCCTGAATGAACTGCCATTACAGTGGCATAGCATTTCATTGAAAATTACAAACCAACAGCTACAAGGGCTGCCAGAGCTTATAGTTTTCCATGCACAGAGCCCTGTCGATGAGTGGCGGGGTGAGTGGAGACCCACTCGGACAATTTTTTTTTTTATTCTGACAGATAGCGGGAGGGGGGGGGGGTTGGGAGAACCCTGCTAGCTGTCACAGCGGGGATCAAGGAGGTTCAGGGTGGCGGTCCATTCGTAAAATGTTCCCCCCCGAATTGGGTGTAACATGTTATGAAAGGTGAACTTGGCCTTTAAAGCTGAACTCAAACAGATGAAATACATACTGTATGTGAGAGGTGTTTTTACCTGCCAAAGGATTTGTAATTCTGTCCATCCAGTGCCGATATCAATACAACACCTCAAAAGGGTGCAGCACAGTGAAGGATCTGCATAAGAGCACTGAGGTCACCCCTTTCCTCACTTTGCTCTCCCCTCCTATCGGCATGCTACTGGTCATCACATTTACATGCAGCACACATGACTGGCTCCCAGTCCTACTTCTCTGCTCCACTATACTAGCTTATATGCTGCTGTATAGGGTTTTATACTACCTGCATTTGAAAACACATTTTAATGTATTTTTTTTTTCTTCAAAGTGTTATTTTATCTGTCTAGGGTTAAGCTTTAAATAGACCCTGTCATCTTAAAAAATTGCAGGTGATGCACAGTAAGATGCAGGCATTTTAAATACATAATTGCAGCATTTTTATTTTCCAGAAACCATTTCTGTTGACTTTTAGTGTGCTTTCAAGCATTCTAGGGATTTGACACTGCAGAAAATGTAAATTCCCTAACATAGCACTCTCTGCCTTTGTATGTCATAAATCTCTCCTCTTCTAGGAGTGTCTAATCACTGTCTGTGGTGGCCCAGCTCCTTCACACCTTCTACCACCTCCCTCCATAACCTTTAATGTAGCAGATGGGAAGGGGTTGTGGGGATTACTTTAGAGCAGGGCTTCTTAACCAGTGTTTCATGGAACCCTATGGTTTCTTCAGAGGTTGCTAAGGGGTTCCTCGAGCAACGAATATTTTCTGCCTCTCAGATGAGCTCATTGACATAATTGCTTTTTTTAGTCATCTGTAAGGGGGGTAATTCTTTCCATTGACCACAAGTGTAAGGAGCATTCTTCCCACTGACCATCACACTATTGTATCACGAGTTGTAGATATAGTCATTTTTTAGAAGGGTTTCCCTGAACCTAAAATGTTATTTGAAGGAAATAACATTGCTTCTGCGTTGAAAAGGTTGAGAGAGGCTGTTTTAGAGTGTTACTTGAGTAATGCTGCTGGGGCTGCTAACATATTCAAGATGGCAGTGCCCAGCAGGACATTTGTATGTCTACATAAGAGAGGCTTTTACAGGTAAGTAACATGCCTAAGATATGTTGAATACACAATCACATAGGGAAATTGTTGAAATGGGATAGTCTGGTGACAGTCGTCTTTAACGTTTAGATATCGAACAAGGATTAATTGGCATTGTTTTAAATTGATGCACATTCATCATTCTGTCTAAACATTGATCCCCTAATGATGTCCGCTGTTGCTTTTATTCAGCAGAAAAGCTAATTTCTGCGCTCCTCCCTATTCTAGATTTACTTAAGTTGGCCATAAACAGTTTGGATCTCGGTTCAGCAGGGACTAGCTGAGATTCAGACCATTTATGTGCTGACTGATTGTACCCATCGATCGACTTGGGTACATCCAGCATGTCAAATTTTCACATGCAATTATTGCCAACGGCTAAAGCAGGGGTGCCCAACCAGTGGCCCGGGGGCCACATGTGGCCCGCTGAGCCCTCTGATGTGGCCTGCAACCTCCTGCTTTGCGATGGTTTAAAATTGAATACTGTTATTAAAGGTCAGTTTATTACTAAAATCACGATGTATATATGGGCATATCTGTTCTGCAATGGTTACTGGGCTGCTTTCAAACTGACCCGCAGATGCAGAGCAGCGCACCTGCGGGTTAACTGCACTGAGCCATAGACTTCTGTTATTACCTGCGAGTTTAGTGAACTTTCTGAAAATGCACCAAATCTGCAGAATATAATAGAAGTCTATTGCAAAGTGCAGGAAAGCCAAAAGTGTAGTGGGCTGTGTCCGTGTCTGCTCTGCATATGCAGAGCAGACATGGACCTGACATCTGCCCGCTGCGTTTTATTGTGGCCCACAAATGGTTTCAAAGTCGCTTAAGTGGCCCTCAAAAGGTGGGGGCACCCCTGGGCTAAAGCCACTAGAAATAATGGTTTCCCAAGCCCCCTGTTGGGAGAACTTAATAGCTTTGCGTTAGCGATAACCTCATTTAAAACTGTGTTGACGGGGGAATTTAGCAATTTTCTTTCCTGCAACCTGTGGTTGCAGGAACAAAAATCGCATCGTGCCTTAGTTATTGGGGCCCTTGTCCAGCAGAACAGCATGACAGTCGGACAACTAGAGTTTTCAGGATAGCTCTGCATTGGCAAGCTATACATTTTCTCTATACATGTTTTGCTTCAAGATAAATCGCTTATAAACATTGCTATAAATATGTATTTGTCTTTTTTCCACATTAAAATGCCATATTTTACTTTATTTATTTAAAGCAAATCACCAAAGAGACTTGTGATATCCTTCAGAACATGCAGAAAGCTATCGCCATGGTAGCTGAACTTTTCAGAGAATATGAAGAAATGTTACACAGGGATCATGATTTTGCTCTGAGCAGCCCAAGAGAGAAATTCAAGGTCCTGGATTCCAAAGAAGAAGAGATAAATGTCGCCATAGCCAAAATTCAGAATATCGCCCATCAGCTGAAACCCATTTGTAGTAGAGAAAATCAGAGAGGCTTGGATGATATTTTAAAACTAATCAGCAACAAGAACCATGAATTGGCAGGAATACGGGAAAGAAAACAATCTACATTGGCCAGGTTGGTACTTACAGCCACCTAAAATAAAGATGTTGAAATAAATATTCATTGGCTAAAAATGTTTGAATTCACTTTTTATATCCTACTGAACTGCGGCACAATTGCTGTAACATAGATTAGCAATTCTCTTTGCTTATTTGTGGTCTGTATATTTTCATACTGCCAGTTGGATAGGGTAAAAAAACTTTCTAACTATCCAACTGCCTGCATTCCTGATCAGTGTTAAATTTGAAACCAGAAAAGCTGTGTCCTATTGCTTTGGTGATTCTTAAAATATTTTCTTTAAAAAAAATTGTATGAACGGTTATGAAGCACTTTTGTGATATGTTGAGTGTAAATCTGGCCACGTACTTGCAAGTTTTATTTGGTTGGTTTTTGGTAAACCAGCCAAATGTTGATCCATGTATGGTCAGCTTTACACTAAAACATTACTTGGCATGCACTGCACATGAAAACATATTGGGCTAGATTCAGAAAGGCCGGCGTATTTTTCTGCTGGCGTAACGTATCTCAGATACGTTACGCCGCCGTAACTTAGGGCGCAAGTTCCGTATTCATAAAGAACTTGCGCTCTAAGTTACGGCAGCGTAGCGTATGAGGTCTGGCGTAAGCCCGCCTAATTCAAATGTGGATGATGTGGGCGTGTTTTATATAAATTTAGTGTGACCCCACGTATTTGACGTTTTTTACGCCGTTCGTGAAAGAATCCCAGTGCACATGCTCGAAATTACGTCGCAAATCGTCAGTGCTTTAGACGTGAACGTAACTTACGTACAGCCCTATTCGCGAACGACTTGCGCAAACGACGTAAAATTTTCAAAATGTGACGCGGGAACGACGTCCATACTTAACATTGCGTACGCCTCATATAGCAGGGGTTACTTTATGCCGGAAAAAGCCTAACGTAGACAACGTAAAAAAATGCGCCGGACGTACGTAAGTACGTTTCTGAATCGGCGTATCTACCTAATTTGCATATTCCTTGCGTAAATCGACGTAAGCGCCACCTAGCGGCCAGCGTATATATGCAACTAAGATACGACGGCGTAAGAGACTTACGCCAGTCGGATCTTAGCCTAATTTCGGCGTATCTTGCTTTCTGAATACAGAAAGAAGATACGCCGGCGCAGCTTTGAATTTACGCAGCGTATCAATAGATACGCCGGCGTAAATTCTTTCTGAATCTAGCCCATTGTATATCTGATGCTAGACACCAGTAGGTCCACTCCCTGTGTAGTTATTGGTTTACTTTGCAGATACTACATAAATAAAATGAGAATAATTAATGCAAAGTCTGTTTGCTCATGGTAATAATTGTGTTTGTGTTAATTCCATAGCTATGAGGAGAAATATCAGTTCTTCAAAAATAAGAAGCAAAAGATACAGGAAGGACTTGAGGATATGGAAGTTGTTATTGGAGATTCCTTCCTTCAGAAGCCGGCATCGTATAAAGCAGCACTGGAACAGTGGGAGAAAAGCAAAGTAGGGTTAATAATTTAAAGACACTGTACACTTCAAAATGTTTTTGTTGACTTAACTAGGCATTAGTATAGTTATAGTCCTTGCGTTTGTCGAATGTTGTAATGATGGGCCCACACGCTATGGCTGCAGCCTTTAGTGTCATAGCTTATCGATTCCCCTACGCCCATGTATTCATTCACCTAGCTTGTCCTTATTTGCCAAAGGGACGAGCAACTTGGGAGGTCACACATTGTCCAGTCCATGTCTCACCATTTCCATTATGTTGCATCACAAATTTGGAATTTTTAATGCGATGAAAGCACATCTATTCCCTTCATTGCTCTACCTGCTTCAGATCGAATTATTCATTTTTTCTTGCAGAGCACTAGACTGAGACCCAGGGGTTGTGGGATATGTAGTTTCTTCACATGAAGTGTCAGTTGATAGACTACCGACAGAGAGGTCATGTAATAACCTGTGTAGTTACATACCATAAACACAAACTGCTGACACAGGAATATGAGAATTTACTTTACTATATACAGTGTGTGCTTTGGACAGCTTTGTTTAAGGTTTTAAAGCAGCTTTTTTCAACCAGGGTGCCTTGAGGCTTCTTCAGGGGGGCCTTGGTGCAGGGCCGTCTTAATAGCATCATGAGCCCCTGGGCAAAGTAATTCTCTGGGGCCCCTACAATGGAGACAATGCAGGTAAACAGATATCAAGTAGGTAGGAGGCAGACAAGCGGAGCTTCCCCTTTTGGGTGGAGCTCCGCATTAACTACATGAACAATCATTCTGTACAGCAAAGAAACAGTGAAAAAAATACTACATACATAAACTAACAAAGCTGTACTGTGCATATAATATATCTGCTAGATTGATGCCTCCCCAGCACTATGGCCCCTCTACACCCTAGATATCCCCCCAGCACTCTGAACCCTCTACATCTCAGACATCCCCCCAGCACTCTGACCCCTCTACATGCCAGATATGCCCACAGCACTCTGACCCCTCTACACCCCAGACATCCCCCCAGCACTCTGACCCCTCTACACCCCAGACATCCCTCCAGCACTCTGACCCTCCTACACCCTAGATAATTCTCCAGCACTCTGACCCCTCTAGACCCCAGGTATCCCCCCAGCACTCTGACCCCTCTACATCCCATATATCCCCCCAGTACTAAGACCCTCTACACCCCAGATATCCCCCAAGCACTCTGACCCTTCTACACCCCAGATATCCCCCCAGCACCCTGACCCCTCTACACCCTAGATATTCCCCCCAGCACTGTAACCATATACTATAAGATACCCCTTGTATTGTGACCCCACTACATCCCTGATACCCCCTACACTGTGGCCTCCCTACATCCCTGATACCTCTAGCACTATAGCCACCCAAGCTACCTCAAGCATTGCTACCCTCTATACACCCCAGATCCCCCCTCAGCATTGTTTCCCCCCCCATACACCTTTCATATCCCCCAGCACCATTATTCCATCCATGTAGTACCCCCTTTTCCAGTGGAGATACAGTGCATGTAAACTTTTAGCTCTGTGCCCACCTCCAGCACTGCACTCACCTATACCAATAAAGCAGGCAGGAGGAGGAGCGGAGGAGAAAGCATCCCTCTGGGCATTCCAAGCTTTTCGGTGCAAACATTGCTGGACAGCTGGGCACCATGACACCATCCACAATGCTTCTTCTGCAGGTGGGTTCTCAGTGCTGCCGACTCGGCAGCTCCCACTCCAGCTCCTACCCCGCAGCCTTTGAGTCCCGAGCATTCAAGCTGCATGGGGCGGGGTTAGATCATCACCTGCACTCCGGCCCTGCCCCTTCCTGCTGGCTGTGAAATAATAGGCATTGTTTTGCACAGCACCACGCACTGCTGCCACCCTGTCTCCCCTGTGTATCCATCACTCTCAGTTCCAAAGACCAGCTGCTTTGGGGAAAGTGCAGGGCCCCCCCATGTAGCTGGGGCCCCTGGGCAGTGCCCAGCTGTGCCCTCTCATTAAGACAGCCCTGCCTTGGTCAAATGCCTAACAATCTAAAATTCTATACAAGACTGCAGGTGGATAAAGCCTGCCTTTTAGTTGCACAAAGCCACAGGTTTTCATTATGCACAATTACGACTTTCTAGACACTGGCATCCTAGCAACCAATGACATCATCAGTCGATAAGGAGGATGTCTGTCGCCTCCACAGCATCCTTGTTTGACCCTCCTGTGCCCCTTTCCCTCAGCAGTGGGGTCACATTAGCTAATTGATGGGAAGAAACTGAGGGTGAATATAAACATTGGAATACTAGTCAGTACAGTGTGCAAAAATGTGTGTTTTCGAAGAAAAAAAACACCTATAACATTGGGTGTCCTACATGTGTAGATGTTGCTGCATTATGTAAAACTATTAAAATAGTTTCTTACATTTTGGAATGTGGTGCCTTGAAACTGTCCATAATGTTAAAGGGTGCCTTGACTAAAAAAAATAAAGGTTGAGAAACACTGTTTTAAAGCAACCTTCTGTTCCAGTTATGAATGTTCAATACATGTTGGTAGTAGAAATGATGGATATTCCTTCAAATAAGCTGCTTGCAGGCTTCAGTTGGGTTTCAACAATTTTCAAATAAAACTGAAGCTTACAGAAGCCTGCCAGCAGCTTGATTTAACCTAAAAACAAGCTCTATCATTATGATCTGTATTTAACTACCTCAAACTGGAAATGCTTCAAGACAGTTGCCTACGTTTGGCTGAAGGATTTTGCAAACGCTTTGTAAAAACTTGCTGTACACATTGTTCTTGTACAAGTTGAAGCTCTTGTGTACAAGGCCTGAAGCCCTATGCCCATTTGGGGTTTAACTCCACTGCTTGGGGCTCCAATGTTTAGCTACAGCAGCCTGTCAAATCCTAGACTTGTTGGGTT
This sequence comes from Rana temporaria, assembly GCF_905171775.1. Lineage (NCBI taxonomy): Eukaryota > Metazoa > Chordata > Amphibia > Anura > Ranidae > Rana > Rana temporaria. The sequence goes on along the minus strand of NC_053501.1, from coordinate 32,707,204 downwards.
CTGTGCATTTGTGGGTGCATACTGCCCTAAATGTTCATACAGTGAAGTGCACCATCCAGCTGCAGCAGCTGTCAGACTCTCATAGAGTTTGACAGGCTGCCGGCAGCAGGGCTTGATGGGACAGTTGTGTCCTTCGTCTGGAGCCAAACTCCAGAGCCCTATGCATGGGCGTCCGCTGAAATATTTTCAGGGGAGGGCGCTTAGGCAGCGGCAATACACATTTAACCCTTTCTTCAAACGCTAGCGGGGGTTAAAAGCGCCCCGCTAGCGGCCGAATAGCGCAGCTAAAATGATTGTAAAGTGCCGATTTTTAGCAGCGCCTTACCGATAACGTGGCCAGCTGGCAGTGTGAAATGGCTTTCGAGATAATTCAGCTTCACGCCATGCCCATATAAATATAGCCTAGAGAATGTACAGACCCCCTTAGGCACAAACCTCTTCATTCAGCACAGATGGACCCCCCCCCCCCTTTCTGCACAGACCCCTCCATTCAGCACAAATGGACCCCCTCCTTCAGCACAGATCCCTCCATTCAGCACCGACCCCCCCTTTAGCACAGATGGACCCCCATTCAGCACAAACCCCCCCCCCCTCCCCCATCCCATTCAGTACCTAAGGTCGGCCATCAACGCGGCACAGCACAACACTGGAGGGGGAGGCGGCTACACTCTGCTCACTGTGCCTGTGTGACATCTAGCCCGGGACCGCTCAGACAGCCCATGGCCACGAGAGAAGGGGATAGTTGGTCAGGTGCAGTGGTGTCACCCCACACCAGATCACCCCCCCCGCCCCCCCTTGCAACACCACGGCCAACAGCTCGCCTCTCTCTCCCCCTGTTCTAACCTGCCTGTCACCGCAGTGCTGTCACTGCTTCAGTTGCAGAGGGGTGTTTTCAGTCTTCAACACCTTCTCGATTTTCCAGGGGGGCTCAATTTCCCCCCCTTGCCCTATGGAGCGGATGCCCATGGCCCTATGCATCAAGTCTAAACTCCCAGTGAGCATCGGGTCTAGGTGTCACAAATCATGGAATTACTTTAATCCAAAGCTAGTTGTGTTCAGAGTAATATTATCAAGTTGGAAGGGGTGGCACACTTCAGATATTTTTTCCATGCTGTTAAGAGGTGCTATGTGTGTATTAACATAGTAAAAATGTTTTGTTTTTCCACTGCTTTCCAGAATATGATGGCAAAAATTCAGTCCTATGAAGAAGAGCTGTTGGAACTCCAATTGATATCCAGAGACCTGAGTGCAAGCATTGATGACCAGCTGCTTGAGAAAATGGTGTACTCATTGTGGGACAGGTGGATGTATTTACTGGGCATCACTAGAGACATGGAGCTGTATGGTAATGAACTGAAGCAGGAGTGGAAATTCATCAGTGAGCTGGTAATTGAAAATGTATAATGTCACCGGTATTTAAAAATACAGTTTTAGACAGGGCCATAACGATGTGTGATTGGGGCAAAATCATGAAGAGGTCCCCCTTGCCTCTCTAAATTCTGTCTCAAAGGGAACTCGTATAGTAATGCACAATATTAACAGCTTTCATATAAATTTTTATAGGCATTCACAAATTCTATTTTAAATTTATACACTTCTAGGTCCCATAGTCTGCTATTACTGTAGTTAACCCTTTATTGTAAACTTTTAAAATATGTACTAGAAGTGTAACACTACCCCCGGAGAAGCTGCTGGTTTGTTTTGGGTGGCACATTTACCTTGTGGCTCTCTGAATTCCTAGGGGTGTATGGTGCATATAGCAGTAGTAAAGGAATGTCCACGACAGGTGCCTTTTTGCTGTGCTCTTCATTACCCAGCCGGGTAAAAACAATAAAACTTGTGGTGAAAAAGGTAGAGTTGAAAGGAGAAGAAGAATTCGAAAATTCAGGCGTAGCAATAGGGAAACAGTCCTGCTCCCATGTGTAACACTTCTTGCGCCACTCCTGCTTGAGTGGGAATAGCGTACCCAGACAGGCCTCTCTCACTGACCTGGCAGCCAGAGTATCGCTCGAACCTATAAGGAAAAGTCTCTGCCACAGACCCTCCTGGAATGAACTGGCACCTTTTGGGAGAAGTCTCTGCCACAGACCCTCCTGGAATGGATTCGGTGAGAAACCTCTGCCACAGGCCCTCCTGATTGTGGTTACGGAGATGAGAACCTCCTTGGTAGAATTACGCCTGGATCTCCTTCAGGTTGCTTTCAGGTACCGACTGACAGGTGACCAGCCTCTCAGTATCCAGATACCTCAACCCCGGGTGGTTTGTCGAGACCCTATTGCATCGCCAGCCTCTCATTGGCTCTCCTCAGATGGACTCCCCACCGAACGGCTATACCGCTTGGGATCGACCACTGGGTTCCCTGCCACAGCTCAAATGTTCCGGACCAACATGGTCCCTGAACCAGAAACTCTGCGTGGCACGCACGCCCCGGCCCGTGGATGCCGCAAGTGAAGAAGAAGACCCAGAACTAATGGCGTCTGCCCCATAAATACCCTCCCCCAGCATGCAAAGCGAGGCTCAACCCTTCCAATTGGCTGCTGTGGAAGAGCACCCAAACCTTGACTCCACTGCTGCCACCTACTGTCCTGGGGTAGGAAGAACACCCCAGCAACAACAGAATAAGCCCACAGCCAAGCTGAGACAGAGACCCAAATTTGAACACATTAACCAGATCAGAGTTTAACTAACACTCTGATCTCCCTCTAAATTTAAATGGCACCGGTACTTTGACGTAACCAGGCGCTACAGAAGCACTTAATGAGTCATGGTTAAGTTGCTTTCTATTAACTCTTGGCAGCAGGGGTGCCAATTAATTAACTTTCTAAATAGCATAATGGATACAATTTGGATGGAGCTGTGAAAGTGAATAAAGGCTGAATTGTATGTGGTAGTGAATGAGCAAACCACCAGTACTTTCATATTATTTGGCTTGGCCTTCCCTAGCTCATACTCTAACTTGATTTGTTGAACATTGTTTTTGGTGTATGACCTAAACTTGTGTTTGAAAAAAACATCTCATAGATGCAATTCATTATCACACTATATTTTTCAGTTGGAACGGGAGGTGATACTTCAAGATAACTGCCAGGAAGAAATTTTGGACTGGCCTGAAGTCAGTCAGAGAACCCCTCACCTCCAGAATTCGTTGGCTGAAATAGAAAGATTTGAGGAAAATGTTCAGATGCAGCAGATGCAATTATCACTTCTCAAGCGACGGATCCAGAATATTTTGGGGATTCCAAAATCTGGTTCAGAGTTGGTTCCAGTTATCAAGGAAATCCAAGACATGCAAGCCAAGTGTAAAGGGTAAGATTGCCCTTCTAGTATTGATAGACCTATAGATTGTCATTTATAAAACTAAACGCAGGTTGTGTTAGGTGCTTGCAGCATATATAATTGCTATAAAAGCTACAATATGTAACCCAACAATAAAAGTTTAAATATGGCTTGCGTGCAAAAAGTGTTCTATATACAGATGGTAACACAAAAACAAAAGAAGCAGCGCTCTATGAGTAAAGTAATATAACTTTATAGTCTAAAATGAAAAATAACAGAGGTATTAGCACATGCAGAAATAAAAATTAATTAAAATAGAATTACATGTATGTATAAAAATGTATGATAAAACAACAAGTCCAAAATGAAGGCCACTATGGGAGTCCTGTGATGGAATGGTTAAAATCGACACACTTGGCACGCTGTGAGGAAGTTACAAGGCTATACACCAGGACAGATAGCAAATCCTTCATGGAGTAACTGACAAACAGTACCTCAGATAGATGGAAGACCTGCAGTAACAGATGGCTTGGAGGAGGACTCAGATGACAAACGAGCCAGTGGGGACACACCTCAGCAGGGAATCCCCAATGCCGCCGTGGTGTCACAGCTGGATGGGTGCTCAGCTATAGTGAGAGAACCCAGGTGACTGGAGGGAGCCAATGGGGACACTTCCTCAGCAAGGAATCCTCCGCACCGCCGTGGTGTCACAGGTGGATGGACGTGATGCTGTGACAGGAGGGCCCAGGTGACAAAGGGGAACGTCCTTCTATCTTGTTACAGCGACACCTGTGTTTGCAATCCACACTACTGTCTGCACCTCTGATTGGTCCCCAGTCGTCACGTGAGTCCGGACACCGCATCTTCCCCCTTCGTGACCCTGTATGTGACCAGCTGACCACCTGACCGGCTGACGCGGCTGCGTCGTTACGTCATCAGCTTCATGTTCAGGCTTGCCGCCTGCATTCACCGCGGCGGTGCTGGGGATTCCCTGCCGAGGAGTGTCCCCATTGGCTCCCCTTTGTCACCTGGGCCCTCCTGTCACAGCATCACGTCCATCCACCTGTGACACCACGGCGGTGCAGAGGATTTCTTGCTGAGGAAGTGTCCCCATTGGCTCCCTCCAGTCACCTGGGTTCTCTCACTATAGCTGAGCACCCATCCAGCTGTGACACCACGGCGGCATTGGGGATTCCCTGCTGAGGTGTGTCCCCACTGGCTCGTTTGTCATCTGAGTCCTGTTACTGCAGGTCTTCCATCTATCTGAGGTACTGTTTGTCAGTTACTCCATGAGTGATTTGCTATCTGTCCTGGTGTAAAGCCTTGTAACTTCCTCACAGCGTGCCAAGTGTGTCGATTTTAACCATTCCATCACAGGACTCCCATAGTAGCCTTCATTTTGGACTTGTTGTTTTATCATACAATTTTATACATACATGTAATTCTATTTTAATAAATTTTTATTTCTGCATGTGCCAATACCTCTGTTATTTTTCATTTTAGACTATAAAGTTATATTACTTTACTCATAGAGCGCTGCTTCTTTTGTTTTTGTGTTTCCTTGCCCATTCTCCAAGTGGTTGGCAGCTGCACTGGGTACTGTACACTATATTTCACAGATCGGACTGTGTCTTGCTTCACATTGTTGCAGCGCCACAAGGGGGTTGTGTGTTTTTTGCTTATATACAGATGGTGCTTAGAAAACCATCAGAATATAATTTCCTGCTCATGTGATTGTCTCACGGATAATTTTTGGACTGATCATTTGGCCATACCATGAAGACCCTACTCAGCATGCAAGCAATAGTAAGTAGCTTCTAGAAGCAAAATGAGAAATCCATATGTGACCTTCTATAAAAATGCCAGCCAGTAAAACTTGCAGTAAAGTTTTCTAACTTTTCTTACAATGTAATATATAGCCTGTGTGTTAATGTACAGTATGGTAGTTTAATCCTGTATTATATTATGTATATTGCTGTACAAAAATTGTAGGCAGGTGTGAAAAAAATGCTATAAATTAAGAATGTTCCTTTCAGAATTAAGGGTGTTAATAGTTTTTACTTTTCATTTTGTTAACAAAAAAAAAAGTAAATAAAGAGACGAGAAATCCAAACCCAATTTTTTGTGCGATCACCCTTTGCCTACAAAATAGTATTAACTCTTTTAGGTATACTTGCCCACAGTTTTTGAAGGAACTGGGCAGGTAGGTTGTTCCAAACATCTTGGAGAACTAACCACGGATCGTCTCTGGATGTAGGATACCTCAAATCCTTCGGTCTCTTCTTGTATTCCCAGACAGACTCCATGATGATGACATCAGGGCTCTGTGGGGGCTAAACCATTACTTCAGGACTCCTTGTTCTTCTTTTTTTTTCTTTTTTTTTATAATTCTTAATGGTATTGGCTGTATGTTTGGGGTCATTGTTAAGCTGCAGAATAAATTTGGGACCAATCACATGCCTCCCTAATGGTGTGACATGATGGATAAACATCTGCCTGTATTTCTCAGCATTGAGGACACCATTGATTCTGCCCAAATCTCCAACTCTTTTGCAGAAATGGAGCCCCAAATTTGCAAGGAACCTCTAGCTTGCTTCACTGTTGACTGCAGACTTTCATTATTGTACCGCTCTCCAGCCCTGGCGATCAAACAGTCTCCTGCTACAGCCAAAAAAAAATGTGACTCCTTGGTCCACGGCACCTGCTGCTACTTTTCTATATCCCAGTTCCTATGTTTTTGTGCATAGTTGAGATGCTTAGACTTCTTTCCAATTTGGCGGTATGGCTTTTTGGCCGCAATTCTTCAATGAAGATCACTTCTTGCCAGACTGTGGATGGGTGTCCCTGGATCCCACTGGTTTCTGCCAATTCTGTGCTGATGGCACTGCTAAACATCTTTTGATGTCGAAGAGAAATAAGCATGATGTGACTTTCATCTGCTGCATTAAGTTTCTTTAGCCGACCACTGCGTCTATAGTCCTCGGCTTTGTCGGTTTCTTTGTGCTTCTTCAAAAGCGCATCTTGAAACCTCAATCTGCTGTGAAATATTTGCCTGGCAGAGACCTTACTGATACTGTATAACGACCTTGTGTCTTGTTGCTGTGCTCAGTCTCAGTTTTGCCATGGTGTATGACCTGTGACATGAAACTTCCTTCCAAAACCTCACCTTAATAGGATTGTTTTTTCTGTCCCTCACCCAGTTTTGAGCCTCCTACACAGCTGTTTCTGTTTCAGTTAATGACTGTGTTTCTGGCTGGGTTCACACTATACTACATGACAGCAGTACGACTTTCATCCTACTTTGCTCTGCGACATTGGTCCTACATTGGTACTACATCCATCCGACTTTCATGAACAGGATACTACTTTGTTCTGACTTGTTCTTTGACCAAGAGTGAGATACATTCCTTTTACTGCTGCTGTAATCACAATGTCGGATGTCAAAAGTCAGATGGTAAGGACAAGGCTCCTACTTTGATCCGACTTCAATAATATTCAATGGGCTGAAGTAGGATCAAAGTCGGACCAAAGTAGTATAGGGAGCATTTTCAAAGTCGGACCGACTTGTGTCGGACCAGTTAAGACGGCTCTCATAGGGAAACATTGATTTTCACACGTCATGCTACATGAGCTCCCAATGTCGGAGCGTTTGTCGGACCAGTGTGAACCTAGCCTCAACTTACATATGAAATTGAGGCTCATTAGCATCTGCTTGGTATAATTAATTAGTCATAAACCTGACTCTAATCCTGACTTTATGTAAGTGTAGGAATTGATGCTGGTGTTAAGCCAAAGGGTAGTCACACAAAATATTTGATTTTCGATTTTTCTTCTTTTCCCCCACTTTGCATTTTGTGAATTGATAAAAATAAACAATTGAAATACAGATTTTTGAAAGCATTCTCACTTTACAGCACTTCTTGACACATGCCTAAACATTTGCACAGTACCGTGTGTGTGTGTGTATGTAGATAAATCTAGATCTATAGATTTTTATATATATATATATATATATATATATATATATATATATATATATATATATATATATATATATATATATATATATATATATATATATATATATATATATATATATATATATATTATAATTTTAAATTATTCCATTATGAAAAGCAGCGTATGGTGTTCTGATCATCTTCAGCGCCTAAAGCAGAATGATTGGATATAGCTAACTGCTTGTAAAAAATGTTATTCTCAAAAATGTATTCAAATTAAATAATAATCTGTAAATATTTGTAGAATTAAATAAAAGATCATTTTTTGTATTTGCGACATAATCTGAATGCCACACTGCCAAAATGATACAGTGAAAAAGCTGATTTTCATTGGGGTTTTTCAAGCACTTAAATACCAACATAATAAAATACAAAAGTATTTTATTTTATTGGTATTTAATTGCTTAAAAATATACCAACCAAAGTTAGCTTTTTCATATTTTTTTTTTTTGTAGAATAAGATTAAAGACACATTTTATATTAAACTGTGCAGAATACAGTAGAGGCATGTATCCGGAATTAAATAAAAATTAAGCGGCCATTTTAGGATATTGGCGTGGACTGGGTAAACTGAGAATTTAATACCCATGGTTTACAAGACCGATACAGTCTTTGGCCTCATGCACATGATACTCCTGTTGGAGTATCTATTTTTCAGATCTAAATTCAATTTTGCTGAAATGTAATATTGCATTCTTGTTCAGTACAATGTGCAAATGGATATTTGCGCACATGAGGCGTAAATTATTGTGCAAAAATGCTGATTTTTCGATTTATTTTTTTTACTCAAGAATGCACGGCGCTTGTTTGCGCGCCTGTGTGCATAGGCACATTATAATTAGCTCTGTCAAAATAAAAAATGTGCTGAGCTTTTTCAAGCTGCAGTGTGCAAGAGGCCTTAGTCCTCGTACACACGACTGAGTTTCTCGGCAAAAACCACCAAGAAACTGGGAGATATTTTTTTGCCGAGGAAACGGTCGTGTGTACATTTTCGTCAAGGAAACTGTCGAGAAACTCGACGAGCCAAAAAGAGAGCATGTTCTCTATTTCCTTGACGGGAATGGAGAAAATTGGCTTGTCGAGTTCCTCGACATCCTAACAAGGAACTCGATGAGGAAAACGATGTGTTTCGCCCGTCGAGTTCCTTGGTCGTGTGTACGAGGCTTTAGAACCATTTTTTAGAGACTGCCTATAGCTGCTTCAGGCTTCTTAGTCATCCGTGCAGTGTATGAAAAGTGATACTTCTATGGAGCTGAACTTGCTGTATCATTGATACACCAGGAAGGTAAAGTAAGGTAGACTTAGAAAAATTATCCAAAAAGCCTTCCATTGGTTTAGACCTTTTCCTATGAATTATTTGTTCCAAATGCCTAGTCAGATAAAAGCTTAATGCTCAGCATTGCCGCTCTCTATTATGTCATTGGTGATATTTCATCAGTTACCCAGAGGTATCCATTTATACAAAGCAATATTTTTGGCCATCGCAATTTTTATTTATTTTTATATTTTCCAGCATTAGCAGCAGGACTCAATTGTGCTCTTGACGTAATTGTACCAGACTCTTGTGTGGATTCCCAGAAATAAACATCCTGTTACTGTGCTGCCTTTTTTGATGGACCCAAAATGTCCAATCCAAGTACATTATAAACTAGACCTAATGATAAGCACTTGATATGTTATAAGATGTATTAGCTAAGTAAGATATTTGAGAGAAAAACAGAGATTGGGGCACTGAGTACATCTGTTATGAAGAATGAAGCTACGGTAATTACTGTATTTCAAAATAACCATACAACATGGGTACATTATTTTAAAAAAATCTACAACCCCTTTTATGAACGAAGTGTACTTTTTCTTTAGTGTCCCATGTCTATAAAGTACAAGGACAGATGGAGAAGTTTCCATCTTTATTTGTGTATGGGTTGGTCAGTTCTCTTCATCCTTGTATCATGCTTTGCTGGGTCTGAACCAGGAAAAAAAAAAAGATTTAATGAGGCATAGTTAGTCCAGGTCACATTACCGATCTTGAGAACACACACCTGCTCCTGCGCCATTGCTCCCGCTCTGGTCACACCAGTGAGGTGTCGCTCCTTGCTGGGAGTTCAGATTCAACAGCATTTTGGCCAGCAAGGGAGCAGTGTTGAAGGGGTATGTAAGTACTCTGTGTAGCTGGAAAGTCGCAGCCAGTGATGGAATGACTACTGCACTTCTCAGTATACATGCCACTAGCGACTGAGTTATGCACCAAAACCAGTGCCCAGTACCCACATCACCAGTGAGAGCCACAATCCAACACATATACTTCACTCGCCAATATTCCTGTTATCAGTGGAATGGTTACTCACCAGAGTTCTCGTCAGCAGTTATGTTTGCATTCCCCAATGTTTGTGCCTTGTTGGTGACCATTTTCCACTGTAAAGTGGCGATTCGTCACATATGGCTACCCATTACATTTGGCTACCTGCCGGAGTGCGTATGCGCGACGCCGCCATATGTGTTCCAACACTTTTACAAATGTGATGGGTAGCCGAATGTGACGAAGAATACAGCTAGAGAATTTAGCTGAAAGGAATTTGTGAACGTTTTAGTAATTGCTTTTCGATGAAAATTTAGCATTTGTAAAAGTGTTGGAACGCATATGGCGGCGTCGCGCATGCGCACTCCAGCGGGTAGCCAAATGTGATGTAATTTTTCGTCAGAATTCTGATCAAGCTGCCTTCCATCAGTCTTGCATGCACACTGTCGGACAAAATTCTGACCGTACAAAGTGTGGTGACATAAAACATGACGACGAGCCGAGAAAAATTAAGTTCAATGCTTCCGAGCATGCGTCAACTTGATTCTGAGGATGTGTAGGAATGTTCTCCAACGGAGTTCCACGCAGGTGATCGGAATTTCTTATAGGATTTTAGAAAAAAAATCCTATGGGCCCACACGATAGGAATTTCTGATGAAAAAATTCCAACAGACTGTTTTCATCAGAAATTCCTATTGTGTGTACAAGTCATGATAGATAATGTTAAGCCTTCAATGTCTTTATTTTTTTATTTTTTTCAATTGAGCAATATTTGCAACAGAAATAGGGTTCTCCTTTTTTTTTTTTTTTTTTAATGCATACACCATCATACTCATTTCTCCATTATTGTATTTGACATTCTTTGTATTGTTTTACCATGCAGACTTCTACATAAGGCTCAAGTAACAAAGCAGGAGATAGAGGAAGAACTTCAAGAAAGAGAAGCATTAAAAGATGAAATCTCTGCAGTGAACAAGTCTGCCCGGGATGTGTCCTCCAGCTTGGAGAATATGGAGATAACAGATTTTGTAGACACAAAGACATCATTAGAGGTTTGTTTGGCAACCTCTATCGACCTCTCAGTATGGTTTAAAGAATATCTAAAAACAAAAACATAATATATTTCAGCTTACCAGTCCTTGGATCTTTAGATTATGATGTCTGCATTTGTTTTTTGTTTTTGTTTTTTTTTTGCTTTTCTTTTGGGCCAAGAACATTTTAAGCAAGCTTTTTATTTTCAGCTGGAGTTTCTGCCTGTCACCTAATTCCTGTTCATGTGTGACAACATTTACTCTCCTTCCCTATAAAGACAACAGAAGCAAGATAGATGACATTACAGAACCCAGCCCCTTTCCTACTGTCCATAACATAGAGGAGCATGGTTCTGTAACCCTCAGATAGCTGAGAACAGTATAAATGATAAGTCTGCAGGGGCAGAAAACACTGGAAGTTTTCAGTACATATGGTTTTTGGTAGATCCACAGCTATTTTTTTTTTTTTAGATACAATAGAAAACTTTCAAGTATATATCTGACATACCAAAAAGAGAACAAACTAAAGAAGTTTATTAGGATTGACATACCCTTTAATACCTGCTAATAGTAGATAGATTAACAAAAGGGGAACCTGGACCAATGTGTATTATGGTGCACATGTTTTTAGTTTAAACTTTCCTCTGTGTCCATTTTTTATTTATTTTTTATTTTTGCATTTTTTTGCAAGTCTTATATTTGAAACACTTTTAGAACTCACAGCTGTCCAATAAAGGGCACAGGAGCGCCGCCCCCTGTCTCCTGCACCTGCCTATCACCAATAGATAGATTAATGCAATGTATGAATCTATCGTTGCCGCTGCTGCCCCCTATTCAGGTGTCCAGCCCCTTGTCGGGCGCCGGGCATCTGAATTACAGCTGCGTTTTTTTTGGAAGCGCCTGATTTGAGCCATGGGCTCTAATAGGCTTCCAAATTAGTAAATAGCGAGTGCAATGCTATGCGTTCATGGTTTACTCAGCGCTGTGTTAGGGAAGCAAATAAATCGCTTTCCTAACACTGACCCGCCTCTCAGCCAATCAGGTGCTCGGGTCTGGTTACCTGTCACCTGATTGGCTGAAGCGACAGTTGCTGTGATTGGATGTCTACCAGGCGTCCAATCATAGCAGATGATGGGAAGAGGACGGGAGAAGACATCGACGAGAGCGCCGTGACCCGAGATAGGTAAGTTCCGGGCGGGCAGGGGATGCACACTGGCTGTGTTTGATGGGGCACACTGGCTGTGTTTGATGGGGCACACTGGCTGTGTTTGATGGGGCACACTGGCTGTGTTTGATGGGGCACACTGGCTGCATTTGATGGGCACAGTGGCTGCATTTGATGGGCACAGTGGCTGCAATTGATGTTTTGTTTTTCAGTTTGTTTGCGCGCTCCCCCCCCCCAAAAAAAAAAAATTAAGCACCGGTCGCCACTGCGATCGAATATAGACACACTTAAGGCTCCATGCACACTGGGCTTTAAAAGACATCTGTTCTCTTTGATGTAAAAAATGCTCATATAGAGAATCTTTTGCACAAAGCCTAGACGAGTTTAAGAGAGTTTTACGTTTTTTTCTGCCAGTGAGCTCCAGTCAGAAACGCGGATGAGAAGGTTTTTTTTTTCCAGCCTTTAAACATTAATCTCAAAATATGCCCGTAATCGTCCTAATGTGCATGGACACATAAGATAACATTGAGTTGCTTCTACAGGCAGAACACAAAACTCCCGTAGAAGTAACGTTTTTACGCCAGTGTGCATGGAGCCTTAGGCTGCATTCACACCTGAGCGTAGGTCGTTTGGTAGTTTTTTCCGGCGTTTTTTTTTCCGGCGTTTTGTCGCGCGTATTCATGCTTATTTGCGCGTTTGCATACAGCGTCGTCCGACGTTTTTGTACTTCGACGTTTTTTATTTTAGCAATAGGAAAAATGATCATCTTTTCATCACTTGTTGCTATGTTGGTAGATTTTTTTTATCTTCTGCCTGGGTGAAATGTTCTATTGATTAAAGCGGTAAAACGCCCGTAGCAAACGCTCGTTGTCGCGCTAGTCGCTTGAATCGATCGTTTGCATTACTTTCTATGGGAAATAGAAACGCTCAAACGCCCAACCTGCCCGATTCGCGCGACAAAAAAGGGTCCGGAACTTGTTTGAGCTTCAGTCGTTCGGCGTCAGGCGTTTTGGAGTGGAGATGTGAACCATCTCCATAGGGAATAATGTATTTTTTCCCCTCTAGCGTTTTTGAGCATCGCGCTTCAGGCGACAAAACGCTCAGGTGTGAATGCAGCCTCAGTGTGAAATCACTGCAGCAGTCAGGGTTTCTGTATGTATTCGTAATTGAATTCCCTGTTCAGCAGTGTAATAGGTGGTGACAGGGTCTCTTTAAGACACTGGTTGTAAATTCAGTCTACCAGGATCTATCCAAAACGTAAATGCAGGTTTTGGTGGAGTGATCCTTTAACTGTGTGGGCTGTGCACAGCCAGTATTGTTGCAAGCATTGGTGCTTTCTCAAGTGTCACCGCAGACATTAACAATTATGTTCACAAGGGAGTGTTATCAATACACATTCCTTCTCATTCATTCGTAGTCGTCTGGTGCGTTGGCCCAGAGCCAGACCTGTTCAGTGGAGATACAAAACTCAGACAAACCAAAGAATCTTATTCTCTAAAGTCTGAAAAGCACCGGACGGGAAATGTGCCGGTTTGTTTACATTTAAATAACGCCCGCTGTGGAATGGGACTTCCAACCAGAACACAGGCATTAGATTGTGTCCAGGGCTGACATTAGAACACTTACCCAAGTCCGCTTTCAGCAGCGTTCATTCTTCTCGCTGAATGAAAAGCCGTACTGATCGCTCTAATTATATGAAAGATGACACTGCACTCTCTGAGCCACCCGATCATTGGATCACTGTTGTGATTCTTATTCTCTTTGAATGTTGCCTCAGCTCAGGTAAAAAGCAACAGTGAACCGTCTTACCCACACTTTTTTTTTTTTTTTGTAATGGGTGATTGACTTTTTCCTTATTGCTAGTGATTATCAACAATCAGTCAAGGTTCAAAATAATTCAAGTGGGACAAGCTGGGGGTTTTCCTATGGAACTAATTGCAGTCATGTGTTGTCTTATTTCAGGAGCTTCTCAGGTTGGTTGGTTCAGAAAAGGAAAAGGCCCAGGTTGTTATGGAGAAACTGCAAGACCGATACGCAGAAACAGTCCCAGAAGAACTTCGGTCATACGCTACACAGTGCCAAGAGTTCCTGCATGAGACGGAAGAGAAGGTAAGTTGTCTACAATATAAGTGTGTGTGTTTTTTATATTGTATATATGTGTGTGTGTGTGTATATATATATTATGATGATATGTTGATATGTTGAGAGGTGTGTGTGTGTAGGCCGGGTCCTTCAATGCCCCCCCGCAGTACAGGGGGGACATTATCCGCCGGGGGACTTTTTTGGTAAGACACTGAGAAGCGGGGGGGTGATGACATTGAGAGGCGGGGGGTGCTGCTGCTGAAAATTGCATTGAGAAGCGCTGCTCACCTCCTCTTCCCTCAGTTTTCTCTCCTCTCACAATCCGTGAATGGCATGACATGACAGGGGGGAGCTCCCGAAATGAAAGTGTCCTCTCCTCTCAGCCACAGTGCCGCCCCAAGGCCTGGCCTTGTTGGCCTTGTCTGGAATCCGGCCCTGTATGTGTGTGTGTATATATATATATATATATGCGGACGCGGGGCCTAAGGCTACTTTCAAACTGATGCGCTGTGGTCTACCCACACAGCGGGTGCAGGGCAGTGCCCTGCACCTGTGCTTTGCCATAGACTATTATTGTGTCCTGCAGGTGTGGTGCACTTTTTTGAAAGCGCACCAAAACTCCTGTTAAACTGTCTATGGCTCAGCTAACCCACAGGAAAGCCGCAGGTACATTGCTCTTCACCTCAGTGTAAAAGTAGCCATTTATTTATTTTTTTGGAAAGTGGTTATATTTTCTTATTGCAAAACTATGATGTTTAAAGTGGTTGTAAAGCCACTATGTGATGATACAATCCCTGTATGGATGGATAACAAACATGTGCCCTAGTGTCCATGCTTTGGGTGGCCCAATGACACAGCACAAGAACTGTTGGATAACATTTTTTAAGGGAACAGGATCCATTTTTTTATTTTAATTTTTTTTATTGTTTAAACACTCTAATACATAATATGCCCATTGCTAAACTGTGGTGTTTAATATACTGTTTTAAATTTTTTTTCCTGCTGGCATTGCTGACTGTTTTTGGGTGGCGTAATACCAAATACATTCCACCTGGGACAGGAGGTGGCGCTATAGAGAGGAAGCATTGGCTTATGCGGCTCCTACTCCCTCTGCAGCCACTTTCTTCCTCTATCACCGATTCCATCCACCCTGATGCTCTGGGACAGCGGGTTGGCAACCCGCGATCTAGGCTTGCCAACCTCCAATCCCAGAGCAGGAAGTCATGGGCCATATGAGAGGGCTCCTGGGACTCGGGTTGAGCACCCATTGTCTATAGTCTGTCATAATCTGACCCGTTTGTCCACCACTGATCAATATGCACAATAAACGATCTGAACTCTGTTTTGTATGTTTTCATTTTAGGTTCGAAATGAAATTGATCAGTGCTCTCCCCAAAACATTATGACCAAAAGAGTGAATGAAATTTCAGCCGGGCTCAAAAACATTGAGGCTCAGTTAACAGTAAAAACTGAAAATATCTTCCAGGCTAAAGAACTGCAGAAGGTAAGTCGTGATCCATCCATCAGTGACTTCCTGCACCACAGCAGTATACCTGTTCCATCGGTCAGTGGTTTCCGCACCACAGCACTATATATGTATCTTAAAAATTAAATAAATGTTTAATATCCGCTACTGTCCTTTGTACCAGTTTGGCATGGTAGCCCTCACCTGGATGATGTACGCATATAGCTCAGCATGCAATGCACAAAAGTATACTGTATGTATACCTTTAAGACCTTATTGTCTAAGTAAGAGCCACCAAAGATCAGCCAAAGAGTTAACATGAAGAGATGATCTGATATTTTACGGGTCCCTTTTTGCAGAAAGTCTGGGATGAAGTGGATAGTTGGCACTCAAAGCTGCATGCGCTGGAGTCGGAGGTTCAGGACATGGCAGAAGAGGACCCTAGCCTCGCTCAAGAGTGGATGGATAAAGTGACTGAACCACTGAACTATTACCAGCAAGTCACCTACCTTGCTGAACGCAGATCTGCTAACCTGAACAAGGTGAGTGATATGGATGTGCTGTACCTGTATTGTTTTTTCTAAGATAAGCACCATTGTTATTTATAATACGCTTTTATTAGTAGTCAATGCTTAATAGGATAAAATCTAGGTTGGTCCAGCTATGTTGGAATTTAAATGTACCTGTCCCTTGTACCATATTGATAACAAGTTTATGTAAACCATAACAATGTACTTCTCCCATTTGATTCTATTTGGTCTATTAAATTTGGTTTGTTTAATTGTTGCTATCCTGATCCTGCTAGAAATCCTTCTAGAAGTTAGCCGATCAACCATGTGAGTTGCTAAATGTTGCACCTTCATTAACCACTTAAGGACCTGCTCACGACTATATACGTTCTGTTTTTAAAGATGGATATCTCAGTAACGGCAGCAGCTGCTGCCACAACCGAGATATCCATCTTTCCTGCGAGCGGTTCTGTAAACGATAACAGTGGTCTCCGCGGCGGATTCGCCGCGACATCACTGTTATCGGCGGCGGGAGAGGGCCCCCCCTTCCGCCGCTCTCCCGCGCCATCAGTAGCGGCGGAGGCGATCGGGTGCTGTCTCCTGCTTGGCTGGTATACGAGTGAGGGCAAGATGGCCCCCACCCGTCCCCATAGCATAGCAGGGCGGAAGTGACGTTTAAACGTCACTTCCGTCCATGCTTCTTAAAGCAATATTTTCTTGTTGTAATTTTTTAAATTTACAATTTTTTTATTTATTTTTTGCATTTAAGTCTAAATATGAGATCTGAGGTCTTTTTGGCCCCAGATCTCATATTTAAGAGGACCTGTCATGCTTTTTTCTTTTACAAGGGATGTTTACATTCCTTGTAATAGGAATAAAAGTGATCCATTTTTTTTTTCAGTGTAAAAATTAATAAAGTAAATAATAAATAATAAAAAAAAATGTTTTAAAGCGCCCCGTCCCGACGAGCTCGCGCACAGAAGCGAACACATACGTGAGTTGTGCCCGCATATGAAAACGGTGTTCAAAAGTGAGGTATCACCGCGATCGTTAGAGCGAGAACAATAATTCTAGCCCTAGACCTCCTCTGTAGCTCAAAAGATGCAACCTATAGAATTTTTTAAATGTTGCCTATGGAGATTTTTAAGGGTAAAAGTTTGACACCATTCCACGAGCGGGTGCAATTTTGAAGCATGACATGTTGGGTATCATTTTACTCGGCGTAACATTATCTTTCACAATATATAAAAAAATTGGGCTAACTTTACTGTTGTCTTATTCTTTCTGCCCGGCGGATTTTTTTACGTCGTTTACGTAAGGCTTTTTCCGGCATAAGGTTACTCCTGGTATATGAGGAGTAACCAATGTTAAGTATGGACGTCGGGACAGCGTTGAATTTTGCGTCGTTTGCGTCGTTTACGTCGTTTGCGTAAGTCGTTCGCGAATAGGGCTTTGCGTAAATTACGTTCACGTCGAAAGCATTGACTATTTGTGACGTGATTAGGAGCATGCGCACTGGGATACGTTCACGGCCGGCGAATGCGTCGTTCGTGAGAAACGTCATTTACGTGGGGTCATGTTTTATTTACATAAAACACGCCCACCTCTTGACAATTTGAATTCGGCGTGCTTACGCCGGCAGATTTACGCTACGCCGCCGCAACTTACGGAGCAGAGAATACTGCACTTGCCTCTCTAAATTGCGGCGGCGTAGCGTAAATAACATAAGCTACGCCCGCACAAATTTACGTTGCCCTACCTGAATCTAGCCCATAGACAACTTAGGCCTAGTACACATGATCAGAAAATCGTATGAAAAATACCGCTTTAAAAGCGATTGTACAATCTAATTATTAGTGCACAGCTTTCAAGAGCCGATCAGGGCAGGTTGTGTGAAATTATGTGATGGGACACGCACGAACGTTTTTCTTGTACAGTTTTCATCCGAAATACAATACGTTGCATTACTTAAGAATTTTATTCTGTCATAACTTTAGTTTTCGATATTGAGACTAGCATGTACAAAAAAAAAAAGACGATCATTTGTCCGATAATCTCATCGTGTGTACCAGGCTTTCGTTTCGATATGAACGTTTTTGGTGCTGTTTTTTTCTTCACCAAAACATATCCATGATGATGTATTGTATCAAGGGACAAAACTTGAATGCCAACAATCTGTAAATTGATTCTGAGATACATGTGTAGTCTTGTATTTGCTAAATATTACTGACCTGCGATGTATCTGTGTTGTTTATCACCTAAAAGTTTTTATATTCTTTTGACAGGCGGCTAGCAAGCTAGAAGAATATGAAGACACTTTGAAAAGTACAAAATTGTGGATCCAGATTACAGATGGCTTGATAAATACAGAGTTGAAGGATTGTTCTGCCAAGGTTCTAAATAAACACGTTAATGCTCTAATGGTAAGAACAATAGACATGCATATACATTATCTCCGTAAGGAGTAGGACTTTCCTTATCCTGTTTTCCACACACCTGAACTACAGGGATGCGCAAATCATATTGCCCAATAACTGTGACATGCATTTCCGGGCACTGGGCAGGTGGGTTTTCTTTACATTTAGCCCTGCTGTGGGTAAGCAGAGTTTACTACTTTTTTTTTTTTGCCCCTTAAAGCGGGAGTTCACCCGAATTTTTATTTTTTCTTTAACATTAGATTTAAGCTAATTAAGG
Organism: Rana temporaria; assembly: GCF_905171775.1. Lineage (NCBI taxonomy): Eukaryota > Metazoa > Chordata > Amphibia > Anura > Ranidae > Rana > Rana temporaria. Next base: position 32,688,667 of record NC_053501.1, on the reverse strand, counting down.
GGAGCAGAAACAGTTATTTTTTTTAAAATCAATGCCGTACTTACCATTGTAGAGATAGATGTTCTCCCGCCGCTTCCGGGTATGATCTTCGGGACTGGGCGTTCCTATTTGATTGACAGCCTTCCGACGGTCGCATAGTACAACCAGGCTGTCATCTTCTTTTTTTTTTTTATGATTACTGCTGCTGGAAATAGCCTGCAGCAGTAATCCTATTCCGATGGCGGGGAAACCTCCCACTGTCAGAATACAATAACTAGAGGAGAGATTTCTCCCATCAACACTGACTGTGTCAATGAGGGGGAATCAAACGATCGACCGTGGTCAAAGGAAAGAAAATGTACTTAATGTAAGGCCAGCCTAACATTACTGTTTACATTGCAAAGTCAACTGTCGCCTAGCTGAGTGAAGCAAAGTTATGCCCCGTACACACGATCGGAATTTCCGATGGACTTTTTCCATTGGGTTTTCCGATCGTGTGTAGCCCCATCGTAAATTCCAATAAATTCCATCGGAGTTTAGATATCGAACGTGTTCTATTTTTTTTTCGATGGAATTTCCGATGTGATTTGGCTGGGCAAAAGCCCGATCATGTGTACACGGCATTAGAATTCACTTTACAAAAAATACCCAATCACATGCAAGGAAAATTTAACTGCTTTTTCTAGTTGCTCATGATTAAGTGATTTAAGTCAGCACAGCTTCACCTCATTCGTACATTTTCAGTTTGCAAAGTGAACTTTCTTTAAGGCCCCTTTCACACTGGGGCGTTTTTCGAGGGAAGCCTCATTTGCAATCCCAATGTGCTGGTAAAGCACCGCTAAGACCCTAACGTTTTAGGGCGTTTTTGCAGTGCCTCAGTGTGAAAGGGTAAGGCGTTTTTACAGCGCTTTCAATTCATTTCAATGGAGAGGGGCGTTTTTTGGAGTGTTTTTCTTCAGCGCCCAAAAGCTGCTCCAAAGATGCTGCTTGCAGGACTCAGTGTGAAAGGGTCCATTGAGATGCATGGAGAGCGTTTTATGAGCGTTTTAATAGCACTATTTTTAACGCCAAAACGCTGTAAAAACGCTTCAGTGTAAAAGGGGTCTTAGTGAGACTTTTTTTATTGGGTATTTGCAGTGGACAGAGCCGCGTTTCATTCACTAAGCTAAGTGAAAATTCTCCTTGTCCAGTGAACATGCTCTATTCCTATCTAAAATCATACTCTATGCAGCCTGGGTCTAGGGGCTAAATGGAGTTTTGTTTAGAGGGTATCTTCACTTTCTGGGAAAATATTGCAAGAAAAAACAAATTCAGACCATTTCTACACAAGCCATATTGTAATTTAATGTTATTCACACTGTACATTCTGTACAACCACTTTTACCTACATGTAAGCCTAGATTAAGGCTTACCTGTAGGTGCTCAAACTATCTCCTAAACCTCCACAGTTTAGGAGATATTTCCAATAGAGACAGGGACCGATGTCTACAGCGCATTTGCACTTTAGAAACGGCGATCGTGCCGTTTTTCTAAAGGAGGTCACAACCACTTTTTAAATGTAATTTTGGTAACATGAAGGCATTCTGTACATAGTTTGTGTAGCAATTCCAGAATTTGGGGGAAATCAGTGGATCTCCTAACAATTAGCCAGGACAATTACTACCTGGCAAACTAAACTGGTTAGCAACCCTGCCCAAACACCAGGGTGCTACATGCGTATTGTAGAATGTATAAATGGATTAGCCTGGCAGCCAAAAAAACTAGGATCATCAGAAGAGATCTCCATTGGTCACCTCAACACTTCCTCATTCTTTTCTTTACTTTTGTCATCTTATGCACTTTCCAAACTAGCTCAGGATCACGTAAAGCTGCTAAGATTGTGAATGTTTCTTGTTCTCTTTGAGCAGATTGCACTGGATGATGCTGATGGAAAACTATTCCTCCTGGACACCATCAGCTCTGAACTCGGGGAACTTTCTGTCATCTGCGAGACAGATGAGATTGTAGAAAGCCTTGGTGAAGTAAAACGCCAAGTGAAGGATATTCAGCAAAGAATTTTAAATGTTCTTCCACAAATCCAATATTTGACAAAAGTAAGATTGTCACTCCTGCACATGTGCAGTTATGTGTTTGTTTATAGTCAGTGGCATCTCTAGCTTTCATATTTAGGGGGGGCACATGGGGGGACAAGGACAAAAGTAGGGGGGCCAACTATAAAATGCCCCTTAAGTACCCCCTCCCAGAATGCACAGAGGGTTGACCACGCCCTCTGTGCTGCTTTCAGGATTTATATAGCGCCAACAGTTTGCACAGCGCTTTACAACGATGGGGCAAACAGTACAGTTGTAATACAATTCTTCACAGGAGGAATCGGAGGGCCCTGCTCATTAGAGCTTACAATCTAAGAGGGATACAAAAGAAAATAACTGTGGGGGAATGATCCGATGAAGAAAATTCAAGTACAGTTGTTAGGTGGAGGCAGGATAGGATTTTCTCTGAAAAGAAACGTTTTCAGGTAACGCCTAAAAGTGAATAGAGTTGGAGATAGTCGGACAGATTGAGGTAGGGAATTCCAAAGGATAGGAATAGCTTAGAAGTCCTGTAGATGAACATGGGAGGAGGTGAAAAGGGAGCTAGAGAGCAGGAGATCTTGGGAGGAATGAAGAGGACGATTAGGTTGGTATTTTGAGACTAGGTTAGTGATGTAGCTGGGAGCTGAGTTGTGGATGGCTTTGTAGGTTATTGTTAGTATTTTGAATTTAATTAGTTAGGTAGCCAATGGAGGGATTGGCAGAAAGGGGTAGCAGACAAGGAACGGTTTGTAAGGTGGATGAATCTGGCAGCAGCATTCATGATGGACTGAAGGGGGGATAGCCTATTTAAAGGTTAACTGGTGGAGTGAGCCAAGGGGTTTAAATCTAATTTAGGTGTTATGAAAGCATAACCAATGTCAGTACATTCAAGTATACTCTGTGTCGGATTTCTGACAAGGCCACCAAGGCCAGGCTCGACGTACAAATGACTGTGCGGGCGGCGCGGTGAGTGAGCTGCTGGGCTGCCCATCCGCTCGGCGCTCACACAGTCACACTGACTGTGCGAGCGAAGGCGGCTTGGCGGGCGGGTGAGAGAGACAGGAAGCGGCCAGCTGGGAGGCTCGGTGGGTGGACTGGCCAATCAGCGGGTGGCGGAGCAGAGAGATAACATCTCTCACCGCCCGGCGCCCGCCCTACATCCCAGGAGTTCTGCCCTCACTCACTGTGCAGGCAACAGAGTGATTACATCATCTCTCTGCTGCCTGACTCAGGAAGTGACAATCCCCGTTCCCCCACCTAAGCAGGAAAGTGACAATCCGCAAGGTGTGGCAGGTGACGTGGCAAGTGACAATCCGCAAGGTGTGGCAGGTGACATGAAAAGTGGACAATTTGCAGACTAGAGACTAGACTCTGGATCTGCCCCTGGCGATGCCGTGGCAACAGGGGGTGAAAATATCCTGTCGTCCCGCAGTACGAACCATAACGGGGCCGATGGGGGGGGGGGGGTGCGTTATTGAAGGACCCGGCCTTGGGGCGGCAAAGGGAGTAAATCCGGGCCAGAGTATACTTCTTCCAGTAACACAGTTGTTTAGGTAATGCATACTATATTACTAGTTCAGAATATATTTCCGTAGGTAGTAAGTTCTAACAAGCTGCTTATAAACTTCAGAGAGTCATTTGGTGGCTGCTGTTATAAGGCATGTTGGGAATGGTGAGACTTGGCAGTGACAGATTTCAGGGCAGGAAAGATGACAAAGCAGTTACAACCTTGCCATCTTAGGATATATCATGTGTGGGTTCAAATGTAATCTGAATGTAAATATTGCCATGAAAATATTTCTTTCTCCAATTTTAGGAGGTTGGTGCTATTGAGAATGAAGTCAAAAAGATGGAAAAGAAAGTGGGTTCTATTAGAACTATTTTGACATCAAGTGACATTGATGATATGTTACCTATAGAGCACCACAGACATGGACAGGTAAGAGCTTCTACTTGATTAACAAACAGAACGTTTATCTGATGTAAAACAATCTAACTTTAAACTCCTTATCTCTTAAAGGGTATAAATTGACACTTTATACCGGTGTTTCTCAAACTTTTTAACATGGAGAAACTATTGAATGAACTTTCTGGGCTCAAGGAACTTATGCTAGTGATTACTATATCTACAACTCGCTATACATTTGTTTGATGGTCACAGGGAAAATGTTCCTCACATTGATGGACAGTAGAAAGTATGTCCCTTACATTGGTGGTCAATTGGAAAGCATGCCCCTTACATCAGCAGTCATTGGGTAGAACCCCTGCTACAGAGAGCTTAAAAAATAAAGTGGTGACTTATCTGAAAGAGAAAAGTTGCTCATTGCTCAAGTAACCCCTAGCAAACTCTGGAGGAACCCGTGTTGAGAGAGACTGTTTTATACTGCACCAGGCTGAATGCTGTGCTTCCTCGTACCAGGTTGTTGGCCCTTTACATATAGAAAGACATGCATGTGTACATACATCCATGGGAACATGTGCTAAATTGTACACACTCTTGTGCGCTGTGAAGTTGCTTTCCTTAACAGCCACCCCATGGTATTCAGGGATAGACACATCCACTCCTTGATGGCAAATGCTGTCATAGACAGTGGTCCCCTAACAAAACGGTGAGAAAATAAAGAAATGCAGTGCTGGTCTTAAGTCTCTCTGCATAAACCTCCCGAGCTGATAAATAGTATAGTGTTAACCTCACCTCTAAATGCCACTGCACAAACTCTAAGGCCTGGATTCACGTAACACTTACGTGGCGTATCTCGAGATACGCCGCGTAAGTGTAAATGTGCGCCGTCATATCTATGCGCCGTGCCCATAGAACTAGATACGCCTGAAAATAGGCTTCCTCTGACCGACGTAACTTTCCTACTCTGGCGTATCTTGGGCTATATTTACGCTGGCCGCTTCATTGCAAATATGCAAATGAGGGAGATACGCCGATTCACGAACGTACATTCGGCGTAAAGTTATTCCACATAAAGGAGGCGCATCCCATGCAAAGGTATGGACGACGGAACAGCCGTCGTATTTTACGTAGTAATACGTGAATAGGGCTGGGCGTAGGTTACGTTCAGTGATTCAACGTATCTTAGGTGTTCGTTCCGACGTGATTCTGAGCATGCGCACTGGGAAGCGTCCACGGGACGGCGCATGTGCCGTTCGTTCGTCCCATCATTTGCATGGGGTCACGGTTCATTTAAATGGATCACGCCCACCTTCCACCTACTTTGAATTAGGCGGGCTTACGCCGAGGAATTTACGTTACGCAGGCGCAACGTTGGGAGCGAGTGCTTTGTGAATACTGTGCTCGCTGCTCTGCGATACGTCGGCGTATATTCGATACGCTACGCCGGCATAACTATGCGCCGCTCTACGTGAATCCAGGCCTAAATGTGCAAACTGTGACTAAATAAAGTGCAAGTTGCTCTGAGATATAATGCAAAATATTACTGTAGCACTACCCCCGAAGGAGCTGCTGGTTCCACGCTGGACTCATCGACCACCGGATAGGCCCACTCTCACTGGTCTAGCAGACGTTGCGAAGCTCGATCAAAGGATAGTCTGCCACAGACTAGGTGAATTGTAGAACTTGTTTGATAGTCTCTGCCACAGACTAGGTGAAGGTAGAACTCACAGTGCCTGGATCTTTCAGCTGTTCCGGCAGCACTGTGAGATAAACTTTTGAGATCCAGATTTATCCTCCAATTGAGTCCTCAATTGCTCGGTCCCCAACGTGGCCCTGAGGCAGTAACTGCCAACACATCCCTGAGGCCAAGAAGGCCCACAGGGTGGGATCTTGAGACAAACCCCACAAAATGGTGTCTGCCCCTTAAGTACCCCCTCCCAGAATGCACAGAGGGTTGACCACGCCCTCTGGGCTGCTTCTGGGAAAGAATCACCCAATGCATCTTGCCTATTGCATTTCCATCTCTGACCAGCGGTGACAGCGACAGAGCCATGAATTTGAACAAATCTCTCTGGGCCAAACTACTGCCCAGGCAACTATAATTTCAACATATAGCGCCCACTCATTGGGAGCAGGGCGCTACATTACATTAAGACAAAGCGATAATGTGCATAGTGCTCACAAACAATCAAAAATTCATAATACATAAAATATATGTGCAATAATCTCAAGAATCAAATATATAAAAATCAAAGAAAATAATCCAAAAGAAAAATAGTCCATAAAGTAATCCAAACGAAAAATCCATCGGGTCAAAACTATAGATCTCAGTGACTTCCTTATGGACAGTAATACTGTGTGTAATCAACTTGCCACCCAGTGTAATCCACCAATCGCACTGAATTAACTCACCAGAGTTGATGGCTGGTAATAATATAAATCGGCACCTATGCCTCTGAACAATCTCCATCCGCAACATTGTTTCACAGTTTTTTTTTATACAGCTCCCACATGGATATAAAATGGAAGAAGTAAGGCTCCAATAGTACGATATTGTATTAAAAAGGCTTTATTATATATTTTTTATTTACTAGTATTTATTTTTTTATTATTCTTTATTTTTTAATTGTCCTTTAACTCTGGTGAGTTGATATTTTGCACTATATGTCATAGAGCAGCTTGCACTTTATTTAGGCACAGTTTGCACATTTAAAGTTTGTGCAGTGGCATTTAGAGGTGAGGTTTACATTATAAGACACTATGGCCCAGATTCACATACCTTGGTGCATAGGTATGCCGGCGTAGCGTATCGAATATATGCTACGCCGACGTAGCGCAGAGTGGCGAGCACAGGATTCACAAAGCACTTGCTCCCTAATCTACGCTGGGTTCCCTCGGCGTAACTCGTCGTAAGTGGCAGCGGGGCGTAAGCCATGCTAATTTAGGCGTGACCCCATGTAAATGATGGGCTGAGTGCCATCAAGATACGAATAACGAACGGTGCATGCGCCGTCCCATGGATGCTTCCCAATGCGCATTCTCAGAATCACGTCGAAAGAACTGCCTAAGTTACGTCGAATCACTGCCTACGACTTGAACGTAACCTACATCTAGCCCTATTCACGTACTACGTAAACGACGTAAAAAACGACGGCTGTGTTACCTGGTGCAGCCATTTGCATTGATGCTGCTGACTTAAACCTGCTTTATGAGTCGTAACTTTACGCCGGACGTACGACTTGCGTAAACCGTGTTTAATTAATGCGCCGGGCGCAAGTACGTTCGTGAATCGGCGTATCTCACTCATTTGCATATTCGAATCGTAAATCAATGGGAGCGCCCCTTGTGGCCAGTGTAAATATGCGCCCACGATACGACGGCAAAGGAAACTTACGACGGTCGGATGAAGCCTATTTACAGAAGTATCTTGCTTTGAGTCAGGCGCATAGATACGACGGCGCATATGTGCACTTACGCGGCGTATCTCGAGATACGTCTGCGTAAGTGCTACGTGAATCCAGGCCTATATTTATCAGCTTGGGAGGTTTATACAGAGTTACTTAAGATCAGTGCTTTTTTTCTTTATTTTCTCACACGTTTTTGGTTTCCCAAAATTAGGACAGCTGCGATCTGTTTTTCATCTATGATATATAGCATTATATCTCAATTCCCACTTATTCTCTTTGGCGCTGGTGTTTCTTTCTTTTCCCACACCTAACAAAACAGTGTCTATCTAGTGGCAAAGTGTAGAAACACTTCTTACCTCTCCAAGAAAATAAAGTTCAAAACTAAACGTTGGAAATTACTCCAATCCCAAAGCCACAATATAGTCCTGGTCACGGTGTGGGGGGGAAGCAGCTTGTAGACCAATATATTCTAAAGTGTCAGTGCTATGCTAGTTAGAATGGTCGAAAGTTTTCAGAAAGGACTCACAAGAAGCAGTCTGTTCCTGGTTCCTTTATCACCTCTGTAGGCATTCAAATATACCAAACCCTTTCAATTAAGAGCAGTGCAGTTTTTATTTATTGTAAGCTGTGTAATTGCGAAGATTCAATGCAATCGCTCTCTTGTATCCATTGCATCCGTGTATTCAGCCTGGAGGTCAGCTTTAACAGGTCTCATTTTAGTTACCAGCAATAGGATTCATTGGTATTGGTTATTCTACTTTTCATATACCGTAATTCTCATACTCAGACTGAGAAAGATGAAAAGCGGGACACTCATGACTTGTTTTAAGACTCTTTATTGTGATTTCTTAGTAAATGCTATAAAAACATTCAGCCATTTCATATGGATTCCCATGTCTCGACTGCCTGCTTTTCCTTATAAATTATTGATTTATAGTACTGGGCACCGGTAGTTGACAGCAAGCAGCCCGAGGAAAGCAATGTCCCTGGTGTCAACTCACCTCCTGGTGCGTTTGGTGTCTCCTGTGTTCTACAATAAGGTCTTATTGCATTAATCTCCTAATGTTTTTTAATGACTTTTTCACATATTGCATTTTTTTTAGGTCATCCTGGAAAATATAGACTCCATTAGAGGGACAGTTGCAGACATAGAGGCCTATAGACCTTCGCTTCCATTATCGGCCTCTGGCGTGCGGTCACTTTGCCTATTCAGGAGATTGGGACGACTCTTGAGAGAGGCTGAAGTGCTAGAAAAGGTTACCAAGGAGCAGAATAAGCTTTTAGAGGTACGAGACATATATGTTTGTATCTCAAGGACAAATGGGCAGGATAGATGAACCATCTTGTTTCTGTACAGACCTGACACTGACTCTGTGTCTAGTCATATTTATTCTAGCTGTCCTTACTGCAATAGCAGCTGTCTGTAGTGATAAAGGTAAATGATTCAAAATTCCATTTTGCCTGCAAATGGAGACAAGCAATATGAAGGTTTTTTCATTTTAAAACTATACTTCAGAAGCTTATATATAAAAAAAATGAATACAATTTTCAGGTCTTTATCTCCCTTTCCTGCCTGACTATACTACATTTTCCAAAATGTTAGTTCTGTATGAAGAGAAATGATATATTACTCCAGTATATGCTATTTTGAATTTAAAGCGATTCTAAACACACACTGTTTAACCACGTGCGGACAGCCCTATGCACATAGACTGCGGCATGGTGGCCGCTTTGTTCTAGATCACTTACCTAGTAAGTGATCTGGCACTTGCAGGCCTGCATCATGCGCACGTTCTGCCAGTGACCCGCTCCCATTGTGATGGTACACAGCAGGAGCCAATTAGCAGGTGTGGTGGACGCGATGCCCACTGGGACCTGCCGATCGTTTGGGAGAGGGGCAGAACGACGGTCTGCCTGTTTACACAGGCAGACTGCCGTTCTTGTAAGAGGGGAATGTACTGACCCTGCTAAGCAGGTACACCGATCTTTGCCTTCCCCCAGTCAAAGCACCTCCCCCACAGTTAGTAAGCACTCCCAGGGAACACATTTAATCGCCCCTGATAACATTTTCCTTGCCAGTGTCATTAGTACAGTGAATATTTTTAGCACTGATCACTGTATTCCTGTCACTGGTCTCCAAAAAGTGCCAAAAGTTTCAGTTAGGTGTCCGATTTGTCCGCCGCAATATCGCAGTCCCACTATAAGTTGCTGATCGCCGTCATTGCTAGTAGAACAAAAAAAATGTAATAACATTTGCACAAAACAATCATTATATGCTTATTGGGATTTTTTATTTTGTTTCTTACCAAAAATATGTAGCAGAATACATATGGGTCTAAATTGATGGAAAATTTGATTTAAAAAAAAATATTGGATGAGTTTTATAGAAGAAAGTAAAAAATATTGTGTTTTTTTTTTTTTTCAAAATGGTCTGCCTTTTTTTTTGTTTATAGTGTAAAGACACAGAGGTGATCAAATACCACCAAAAGAAAGCTCTATTTGTGGGGCAAAAATAAGGCAAACATTTTATTTGGGGAACAGCGTCACACAATAGTGCAATTGTCAGTTAATGTCACTCAGTGTCGTATTGCAAAAAATGGCTTGCTCATGAAGGGGTAAACCTTCCGTAGATGAAGTGGTTAATTTACATTGTCCTTTCTATTTCTGTATGTGGATGGTGGCACTGTAATTTTACCTTTTTCCTAATCTATGTACAGCTGTCACATGACCCAGATCTTTACCAGCCTGTCTGCAGGGAAACATAAGCAAAATAAAAAACAAACAGCCTTTGAGATAAATTATTTGTACTCATTATTTTTATTTCAAACGGTTTTAAATTGCCAATCAAGTCTTTATTATTTTTTTGGCAATGACTTGATGTGGACAGATTTCTGCCAGTAACAGGCTGTGTCACGCCCCTCCAGTCTGTGTCTAAGAATAAGAGGGAGGTGAAGCCTCCTACATGGAATATCCCACCCCCATTGTGTTTAGCTGGTTAGTGGGCATGGAGGAGAAAAAAGGCAGTGGGCTGTCATTTACCTGTATACGCTCACATGTATGACTCTATAGTCACATGGGCTGCTCAGATGTGATAGGGAGGAAATGCTCAGCATGGAAACGCACTGAAAACTGAGCATGTGCGAAGTTGCTACCACAGCTGCAAAATCCCTAGCTGAATTGGAGACATGGACAGAAGGTGGAGATAGAGAGCAGCGGGATCAACCAGTTTTTTTTTGCAGAATACAGAAAATTACTCTCATAGTGACTGAGTATGAATAGCATGTAATACGCCATTTATATGTAACAAAATTCATACGTGATAAATTAAATTGGAACCTTTTTATGTTCCTAATGATGATTCATTAATGGAATAAATACCCAATGATCCTGTGAGACCAGGTTTTTCTGCAGGACAAGGCCATTTTACTTGCAGTGAATTGGCCACAGCATTGCCACCCTTTGCAGTGGTGTCCTAAAATATACTGAGGAGGTAGAGTTATTAAAGTTGTACACGCTGATAACCCTTCCTGCCAATCCAAGGCTGCAGAGAAATATACAGTACATGCATTATTCATTTTGTAACTGCACTTATCTTGTAAGGCTTGTGGGTCAAATAAAGTGGCCTTTCAGGTGCTTCCAAGTTACTATTTGTCTTAGAGTTATGCAAATCAGACTATCACCCCCCCCCCCCCCCCAGCATCCCTTTAATAGGATCTGTACATCCAAAAGGTTTGACGATAATGTGACCACTGCTGATTGGTCTTGTCTGCTACCGGCCATTAGTCGGAAACCAGAGCTGTCTTCTACATCTCCGTCCCTGTGCATATAAGTGTGTGGTGCGCCCTCTCTCAGCACAGAAGCATGTGTTACGCGGATGGCAAAGGGTTAAGGAGTTGCAACAAGCTTTTCCCAACCTGCATCGAGCTGCTTCTGAGTAGGGATGAGCTCAGGCATGCTTGGATCCTAACCCAAACCCACTTGAGTTACCTTGCCAGGAAGCTGTCACTGCACAAAACCAATTATAGGTGGCTAGGGTATTCCCTGCCTTGCGGCCGCACATATACAAGAGACATGTATACCAGTGGCTGCGGGGTCATGAGAGCCTTGGCCACTTATCATTGGTTTTGTACAGTGACAGCTTCCTGGCAGGATAACTCAAGTAGGTTTGGACTAGGGTCCAAAAATGCCTGGGCTGATCCCTACTTCTGAGTTGCTTTTGTACCTATGATGTTAGAATAACAAATCAGCTTGGATGCAAACAAAATCATGTGTACCTGAATGTTCTGCTAGTTTTTGCTTTTCGAAACTATAGTGCTTTTTCTAAAAGTATTCAAAAAATAATAAGTTATTTTTCTTTGCTGTTTTCTAGAATACATTGACTTTTCTATTACAAATACCTAATACATTACTTTCATTAGCTTTATGAAACAAAGATATAGATCAGTACCTGTGTGTTGGAAGCTTGGTCATTCATATCATATGTATGCAAACCACTGTAAATCATAAACTAATTTTTTATTTATTTTTTTTGTTTTATCTTGCAGCCAATCATTGGTGAAATGCTAGAGCTTGATCAAGAGCAGGAAAAGCTAAAGCACATCTCCAAGAACTTTACATATGAAACACCTAATGTAAAGGTAAATAATGTATTTCTGAGTCTTTATGTATTCATACATTGTTTATTAAATATTTTTGTTAAGCGTTAAATCACATAAGTATGAAAACGCTACCCGGCGACGGGGCCAGGTGCCATTCGCCGTACATACAATCACAACAGTAAAATCACAGACATCAAAGCCGTTAAAACAAAGTAACATTAAAACATTAAAGAACATGCCAGAAGTGATAAGAAATTCCAAATTCTGAGTTGTCCCCTAATGGAAATAGAGGGGAGACTCTTGTTCTGTTGACAAGTTTTAAGAGGGATTTGCCCTCAGTATAAAGACATTTCATTTCACTTTCCCTTGTGTGCATAGGACAGAAATAGAAGGGATGTGTCCCAGTGATAAAAAATAAACCTGACAAGTGTTTTTAACAATTCCCTACTCTATCATAAAAATAAAGTATTAGGTAAAGTATACTTGTGACCTGCTCCACCCTAACAAGATATTTGACGATTTTTGTTACCAACATTGCTGTTGTATATTTTGGGGCTTGTCCCAAATGTTTTTAACATTATATAGTTTTTTATGTTAATAAATATTTTTTATACTACTATTTTTTATACTATCATATGTTTGTTATCAGTGCCTAGAAAAATCCTAGTCAAACCCCTTGACCTGTGACTATTGATGGGTTAGTCGGCATCAAGCAGCCCTTACCCTATACTCACCTGGTCCCACTTCCTATATTCAAATATTTTTGATGATGGCACATTGATATATATTATTTATTAGCTTTAATTGAGGCTATACTCAAAGTTTTTGCATACTTAAAAGAAACTCAATTCCGTAAAAAAAAAAGAAAAAGAAAAACACGCTGCCTACAAAAGAAGACTTTGATAACCTATCCCATGCCCATTTATTCAAAACCTTGTTCTGTTCAAGAGCTATGGTTGCCTGAAAAATCATCACATCCAATGCCAGCGGGAGTGTCAGATGCTTGCCTAACTCAGTTCTTCATCCAGATGTTTCTGTAGTGCTCTAGTCCAGCCTTTTTCAACCGGGGTGCCATGGCATTCTGTTTGATAAAGGCTGTCAGATCTGACCATGCTTGCGCTCCTCCACCAAACTACTGTACATCTGCACAGCAAGAGCTCAGTCAGGCAGTGGTAGCCAGTTGTGGTTTCCTGAGTCCTGAGCTCTCCACTCCCCCCCCCCCCCCACCACAGGGCAGGACCAGGCAGTACAGTACCTGGTGCGAGTTCAAGATCGGTATTGCAGTTCCAGAACAAATTTTCCCCCTATTTCTTTTCTGTGGACAACCCAAAATGTGGAATTTTACTTTTAATGATAATGGTAAGCAGGATCTTCTTAATGGGGGCACGTTCAGAAATAAAAACGGTCAGGTGTTCTAATCCCTTTGCACTTCATCCAAAACTAAAAAAAAAAGTTTTGCCTTTAGTTCTACTTTAATGAATTGGCCGGTTGATGAGCATGTCTGTAGATGTAATGTGTCATGGTTGCCAAAGACGAAACCCTTTCTTCTATTAATATGATCTTTAAGCTTATTTAGTAAACCGTGTAAAGTGCAGCAATGATAATCAGTAACATACTGTATATCAAACAGTATGGTTTTAAACTTTTTAACCTCAAAGAAAGATATGTTTTGATTGGTGGCGATGGGATTCTGACCCTTCTATGTTTTTTGAATAGTAGACCATTTTTACATTTTATTTATCTGATTCACCTTTAGGATAGAACTGAAGAATTGAGGAAATTAATGGATGGATTACACCAGAAGAAAGAAGGGATTTTACTTTCTCAGAGACGCTCCGTTATTGACCATCTGGTGCGTTTACAACAGGAACCAGAAGACCAGGATCTGGCAGCTCTTTTGTCCCCAGTAACTGATGGAGTAGACCATTTAAGCGATGAGGTAATTAATATAAATCTTAATTTCCAAGTTGAAAATCACTGAATGTAAACTAGGTTTCTACAAGAGGACCCTAGGCTGCTAAACAAGTGTTAAGAGTAGACCTTATGCTGTTTTTAGAATTATAACTCCAAGATTTCTTAACTCTTTGCCCAGACCTTCTTGTCCAGTCCAACATCGTCTAGCTCTGATGAATGGGGTTCTTGGAACCTTCAATGCGTTGGCTGTTTTTTAGTGGTCTACTGTGACAAAAAATGTCAACGATATCTTGGCACTGTTTTTTTACAGACTTAGAGACGTTACACTGAGTGTAAGTCATGGCCCTTTGTTCACTTAATTGCTGGCTCATAAAGAACTGGTACACGTCTTTGGATAGTGAAAACAGGGGACCACATCTAAACAATGTGTGTCAATGTGGCATTTTCCTCCAGTTGGGAGGTAGGACAGAAGATAATCCAGTGGCAGGCTTGGGAAAAAGAGGTCAACCCATCATGGGAAATTACTGAAAAAGGATCTTTATGGAAGGACCACCAGGCATTACTTTAATGTTTTACCCTATACTGAGGTTCAGATCTCAATTACTTCACCTCCTCATTAAAAGGGACCCGGGCAATCAGTAAAATTTGCAAGACCACCTTTTTAATTCTAGCCTTTGCATCTGTCGAGAAGCATATGTCAAGATGCACGAAATATGTCTCTCTTAAGGGCTCTAGGGACATCCAGTATGAGCTTTTAAACTTCAACTGACAGGCCTAAACAAGTTGTCATCCAGTAAAATGGTGGGCTCAGGGCAAGTGTCACGTTTATCTTTTTCAAAAAGTAACGAGCGGTGTCTATGGATATTTTTTTTTTTTTTACTTGTGTACCCAGGTGGTGTTCTCCGTGAAGAGGATCACTCTCCATTGAATGTGGACATTTATACAGATTTGTTAGAATTTAAAAAGAAGAAAGGTGTAGCTGTGTAAAGCCACCTGTCAAATGCCACCTTTCATCAGATTAGAGCTGTCAGAAATAAGATGATTTCTAGTTGGTTGCTGAACACATGATACTTTTAGCTTGCTCTTTTGGAAATCACATCTATGTTTGACAACATTTTATATTGTATGTCTCTGTTTTTCATTTAGATTCACTGGAATGATCCCTGCATTTTGCCATCACTAGCTGAGGAGATGGAGGAATCTTCACTAACTACCGAGGTAAGAAATATATTTTTGTAGCTAGAAGCAGATTTTGGTTAGTAGTATCCGTTATCTCATGGGACAGCTGCCACACTGGAGGTTATGCGTTGGTGATTTATATGAAAGTATTTGATTGGAGCTTTTCAACACATCCATTTTATGGAAGCCACAGGTGTAGGGGCTTAAACTAGATCGAAACCCAATTAATACAATCTCATATGGGCTTTGGTTGTTAATGTAATCCAGAAGTTATGGATCTTCTTAACCCTGCGGCTTACATTAAAATAATGCCTGGTGATCCTTCCACAAAGATCCTTTTTCATTCACTTCCTGTTATGGGGTGATCTCTTTTTCCCAAGCCTGCCACTGGATTATCTTTTGTCCTACCTCCCAACTGGTGAAAACTGCAAGTGGCCACATTGAAAATCATTGTTTAGATGTGGTCTCCTGTTTTCACTATCCAAAGCCGGGAATGTGTAGCAGACACTGGGGTGTCTGTAGATAGCAAAAGCTAAAAGATGTTGGGGGAGATTAGCAGCACTATGATGTCATAGAGGGTAAAAAATTAAATAAAAACATTTATGGAAAGAAAACAGGGGAAAAAGCAAGTAGGATACACACTGCTCCAAGACCAACCTGTATACGATCCAAAACGTCAATTGTGCCTGGGTTTCCTGGTTCGCATCTGCAATCGATAGGAATGGAAAACAGAAGTGGCAGTACTCCAACATACAAAATATGGCTTCCTTATTGATGAAATCATGTAGATAAAATGACAAAAAAGCTTCAGGACAGTCAGATTTAATTATTTTATCTACATGATTTCATCAATAAAGAAGCCAGATTTTGTATGTTGGAGTGCTGCCACTTCTTCTGTTTTCCATTCCTATGGGAACCCAGGCCCCCCCCTCCAATAAAACATGACGCAGCACATCAACAAACAACATTTCCCGCTTAGTTTTTATGTCTTTTTAAGCAAACCATTAATATGTTTATGGCCATCATGAAAGAATGCAACTCTACACAGATTTACAAAGTTGCGTTCCATAGAAGGGGAAAGATGGGCTAGTCTCTAAGCTTCTTAAAGCGGTTGTAAAGGTAAAAAATAAATTCCTAAATAGCTTCCTTTACCTTAGTGCAGTCCTCCTTCACTTACCTCATCCTTTGATTTTGCTTTTAAATGTCTTTATTTCTTCTGAGAAATCCTCACTTCCTGTTCTGTCTGTAACTACACACAGTAATGCAAGGCTTCCTCCCTGGTGTGGAGCGTCGTGCTCGCCCTCTCCCTTGAGGGAGCGAGCAGGAGAGTTTGGACGCTCTCTACATTGCAAATAGAGAAAGGAGCTGACTCTCCTGCTCGCCCCCTCCCCCATTAAGGGAGGGGCGAGCACTACACTCCACACCAGGGAGAAAGCCTTGCATTACTGTGTGGAGTTACAGACAGAAGAACAGGAAGTGAGGATTTCTCAGAAGAAATAAGGACATTTAAAAGCAAAATCGAAGGATGAGGTAAGTGAAGGAGGGCTGCACTAAGGTAAAGAAAGCTATTTAGGGGGGAAAAAAATGTACCTTTACAATCCCCTTTAAGGCAGGATTATAGCTAGTTCCCCTTCCCTTGCAATATTTATTCTAATAGATATTCATGTGTATTGTACAATACAGACTGTTTTGTGTGAAAAACTGTACAATTAGTACATGACACTATAATCAGGGGAGGGCTGGCAGCCTTAAGCCTGGGGGAAAGTCCAGTTGAGTGGCCCATTGTACTACCGAATCAGCTCACCATCAATGCCCACCTGGTTTTATAATGGATATTGATGTTATGATGCAAGACAAAATAGAAAGAAATGGAAATACTGCGCTGTCAAGATGATTCCAAAAAAATACTAATGCTGCAACTCAAAATGTGAGATACACACAAAATGAACATAAATAAGAAAAAACAAGCTGCGCAAATATCATGAGTGTCGACCACTGAGTGGAAAATCAATGATGAAGAAGATCTCCAAAGAGAAGGTAGAACCCAATCTTAGTGAAATTCAATGAAAAATAAGTCCTCAAATATAAAATTCAGTCTCTGTGACAAAAATAACTGAAAAGTGATTCAAAGAGTGATCGTCTCTCTCAAGATGTGCTGCTCCTCTAGAGGAAACAAATGGTGTCAAAAACACAACGAAAGGTGACCAGATAGTAAAGAGGATCCTCCACCACAGTGATTATCAGCTTCTTATCAGAAGATCCCAATTAGAGATCTTCTGTGAGCCTGTGGCTATGAACCCAGCCTAAAGGTTTGTCTGGCAAGGATATCTTCACCCCAAATCTCTCGGATCCTCTACCGCTCAGGACGATGTTGATCACACCCAAACAAGAGGAAAGAAAAAAAGGGCGCACATAGAGTAATCCAATAATAGATTTAATAAAATAAGAAAATTAAAAATACACTCACATTTGAGTAGATATAAAATCGCGTATAAAAAGTTCTGTAGCCGGCCGGCTAACACAGCCCGTTCACTTCGGGACTCAGTGTAACGCAGTGGCGTCAGCACGCCGCTTTACCCTACGCCGTTTCGTCTTCGTAGACTTCGTCCTGGGGATTTACTAAAACTGGAGGGTGTAAAATCTGGTGCAGCTTTGCATAGAAACCAGTCAGCCTCCATGTTTTATTGTCAAAGCATAATTGAACAAGCTGAAGTTAGAAGTTGATTGGCTACCATGCAGAGCTGCACCAGATTCTGAGTGCTCCAGAGCCCTAAAGCCCTAAAATGTAGCATTTTCCATCAATTTTTTGTCCTAGTGACAATGACACCGGTGTAAATAAAAAAGTGTGTTTTTCTAGCTGGTACACAGCAATAAAAAGCGGACAGGATCCTACATCTTTCTCATTCCATGCAAAAGAACAAAAAAGTTTGGCTATAGATTCACTTTTATCTATGACAATTTATCATAAGAGAATCTAGAGTATCTACACGGGCCTGACTGACTAGGGTGACATATAGTTCAAGCTATTTCCTACAACAGATCATTAGTAGGAGCAGGCCCTGGTGGATTGTCATTCTCACAGCTGGGATGGTATCTGGACAAACTTGTTTCTTGCATGTTTAGATGATTGTCTTCTTCACCTGATTTTACAATGGTACTTTCAGTCTGCAGGGGGTTCACAAAGCCTTCATTAATTCAACTCATGTAAAAAAACTTTTCAGGCAGAGGACAAAGTGACAGCCAGTGAAGCCGTTGACCTCAACGTGAAGGCTAAAGAAGATGCAAGCAATTACTTAATTTCTCCGGTTACATTGGATCAAATGACCCAGGTAAGAACATTCCTTTGTTTGCCAACCAATTCCCCTACATCGACATGTGATTGCACGAATGGAACATCAGTGAGAGACATTAACTTATTTTAGCTTTTTTGTGTATTTTGTTTTATAGGTTTTAATAATTGCACATAATACCATTCTACTCAAATTTGCTGCTGGCATTGGTAACATCACAATAAGGGATCTTTTTATAAATCTTTTTATAAACGCTTTCAAACAATATTCACACCGCATTCATCCAAGATTCATACATCTCTTGAACTGGATTTCATCTGAAAAATGTGTGAATTCTGGGTGAAAGTTGTGTGAATGCTTTTATAAATAGACCTCTTGGTGTGATGTCACCAATGTCTCTAGCTGAGTAGATTCATCCATGCTGCGCTTTTTTTAAAAGCAAACAGCTGGGTAAAGGAAAAAAAACCGCAAAAGAACACTACATACAGAAGACAATTTATGCTTGCGTGTCCCAGCACACGTCCCATCAATCTTAGCCCCTTTCAAGAGTTGCAGCCACAGCAACACTTTTTAGAAGTATCTGGTGCCTGTGTCCGCTACCGAATTCCTTAGGCTAGCCATACATTATACAAGTGTTTTGTACAATTTTCCTTTAGATTTACCAAAACCATATAATATTGGGGCAAAGCTAAACACTTTAAATAATTATGCAGTCAGACAGGCCCTTCCACTACATACAGTAGTTGAAGCTAAAGAAAATTGAACAAGAAAATGGTATAATGTGTGGCCAGCCTTTGTTCCTTGTGCTGACCTTTACTGGGTTTTGTAGTGAGTGATGTAGGGGCGAATGGAAGGAACTTCAGTGTGCAGCAGAGGGCCAGACATCTGACACACTCGGAAGTCTCCCGCCTCGTACAAACGACCAAGTTTCTCGGCAAAAACCAGCAAGAAACTTGCTGGGAGATATTTTTTTGCTGAGGAAACCGGTCGTGTGTACATTTTCGTCGAGGAAACTGTCGAGAAACTCGACGAGCCAAAAAGAGAGCAAGTTCTCTATTTCCTCGACGGGAATGAAGAAACTTGCCTTGTCGAGTTCCTCGACAGCCTAACAAGGAACTCGACAAGGAAAACGATGTGTTTCGCCCGTCGAGTTCCTCGGTCGTGTGTACGAAGCTTCAAATGTTGAGGAGGTGTTGCTTTGTAAGAGTGCAGAGATTGGAGGAATGGGCGGCAGGATAGGTGAATGTAAATCCCCCTTCTATTACAAGTGATGCTCTTTTTTACATTTTTGAACTAAGCAAGAGACTGCTTTTAAAAACCTGTAAACATCTTTATGTAATGCCTAAATGTGAAAGTCCTTTGTGCTACCTAGTGAAGAAGTGATCAATGATAAACCGTGACAATCAATAACTAAAACTGGCTGCAAAATCTATGGTGTTCACAATACACAAATGCCCAAAACAAAGAATGGGGGGGTTGATCTTGTGCAGTAATAAATTGTCACAAATAATGTATATGTGCAATAGTGGTGCACCAAATAAAGTCCAAAAAACATTAAATCAACACAATTCTTCATGATAGAGCATCCCTAATAAATATTAATTCTGTGCCTTAACACAACTATGTGCTCCCAGAATACTCACCTTAAAACTGTTAGGGCCCCCTTTAGTCTACAGGTGTGAGCACATGGCTTGCTGCTGCCTTCTTTGTTTGGATAACTGGAGCTGATAGCAATACGATAAAAGTTTGAAGCCTGGCGTTGCGGAGCCCGGATATCGGTATTACTCTGTGTCCTCAGGAAGTTGTTAACACACCATGAAGAGGAACCTGTGGCAATATATTATTTCCTGTAATTTGGAGCCTGAAGGTTGGATATTAACGGCTTTAAGGTGAGAGTTCTGGGAGCACATAGCAGTTGTGTAAAGGCACGGAATGAATATTTATTAGAGATGGCTCTATCACAAAGAATTTGGTTGATTTCATGTTTTTTGGACTTTATTTGGTGCACCACAATTGCACACATACATTGTTTATGTAATGCCCGTCGAACATGACAAGTGGTATAATTTCTGCCGTGAGCACAAAGCCAAGCATTGCGGCTGCAGCATGTATACGGCTCCTGCTACTGTCTTTGCAGCTAATGGAAAGTGGTTGAATGTCTATTGTAAATGAGTCCTTCACTTGGCAGAGGTTCTGACTCTTCTTCATTCTTTTGAAAAAAGGTTTAGTAACGCTTTAAATATACTATTGAAAGCATTTTCTAATGTCTGTTGGAAAAATACCTGTTAATCCTGCCAGAAGACTTTTCAGTTAATAACTTCCTGTGCTCTTTGCTTGTGCTGCATTGTTATCAGTTACATTGTTCCCTGTTCTCTCTGTGGAATACAGAACACTTCCACCTTATGTTATGTTTTTGTGTGGTAAATGAATGCTGAGCCTTGTGGTGATTTGTTGTAATGTTTTATGTAGTGTGAAGTCCTGGAGACTGCTCACCAAACTTTGTGGTGTCCTGCTAGATTGTCGAAGAAGATTACTTTAAAAATTGAAGAAATGGGGGCACTACACTAGTTAGTACAGTCCATTAAAGATTGTATTCCTCAGCAGAAGCCAACACATTTTGTTGATTCAATACTTTCACTTTATCAGGGCTTGTGGAGCAAAGACCATAAGGCGAGGGACCTGTAAGTTGGAACCCAAGTAGGCACGTAGAGTTAATGCAGGAGCTTGGGCAAAGATATGTTGTAGTGAAGAGGTGATCGGGAGGATTCTGAAGTTCTGTCCTAGATGGGGAAAACTGCTCCTCCGCAGATGCAGTGCAATGAATGAGCGTGGTCACCCTAGGGCAGGAAGTATATAACTGGCAGGATCATCAAGTAAAAGTAAAGGAAACCATCCTGAAAGGGAAGCTTGAAATCACAGCTACCATATTCAAGGACTTGTATGCTGCAACATACTACAATTTTTGTTTTTGCGTTTTATTCCATTTAGGAACATGCGCAGGGCAATTACAGGTGTAAAAATCAAAGGTAACCTGTTCGAAGTCACATACTGTATTGCATGCTTTAAGTAACCTAGGAAATGTTGAAGCCAGAAATGGCAAGGAAACAAGGGATTTCCGAAGCAGGTCAGCAGTGTCGGCCTACAGCTTTATCAACACAGGTTCCCCTTAATTTGTTCATCTGCTTGGCAGGAGCAGAGTTAACAAAATTACTCACTTCTAGGTAGGTACATTTAGTTCCCAATTTGATGTAAACAGAAGAGTTTACCAAATACATAGGAGCTAAAAGCCATTGCTTGCTTTGTTCCCACTGAGCGCCAAACATTGACAACAAAGACATCTTGACATGGGTAACAGAATTTTTCTTTCTCTCCCTGTGGAGGTGGATGTGCTAACAAGATCATTTGAGAATGGTGATAAGGATACTTCATCTCGGTTTGTGCTGAAAAATAAATGAACCGAGGGATAGCAAAGTGTGATCGCATACAGGCAACTCTTAAAAATCTTTCTGTGCCAAAAAAATAAAATCCTCATCAGTTTTAGCAAGATCATTTTGACCCGTATCTGTACTGTACAATTTAATACCTTATTGCATTAATGGGGAATGGTATTTTACAAAACACTTTTTTTACCATGAGATGCTAATTTTTCTCTTCTCTTCGTTTTTTTTTTTTTTTACTTTTTTTTTTTTTTCAGTAATATCAGGGAATCTTTTTATGTTGAGTTTTGCCACAATACATTACTATTTTTTTGTTCCTCTAAATATCCACGTGGAGGTTTATTTAAAGGCCAAGTTCACCTCTGTAATAAAATGCACTATGCAGTAATTGGGCCCCAGTACCTTTTTAAAAACAGAGTGTAGCTTTTATGTTTTGAGTTTAATTTAAATGCTATACCCTTACCTACAGTCTAACTACATTTAGGAGTGATCCGTGCCACCCTGCCTGTGCTCTGGGACACCTTGTACATTGGGTGCACTCCCAGCATCATGGGGTGAGCACTATTTCTCTTTCAAATCTTGTGCATGCTTGCTCTTCCTTCCCTGTCGCAGTAGCACTCCGCTCAGCATCTGCAGAGGTGGGAAGCCGTGAACATACACAAGTCCTGAAGGAGGAAGAATGCTTGTTCCATTGAAGCTGAGATTGTGCCTAATGTATGGGGTGTCCTAAATCACAGGCAGGGTGGTACTGTATTTGTTTTTCAGCAAGGCTGAAGGTAATGAAATACTTGTAGTCTCATGATGGATGAGACTACAATATATAATTTTAATTGAACCCCAGTTTTTAAAGCTACACAGTGTTTGTAAAAGTATTAGGGCCTTGTGACTGCATAGTGCATTTTATTATTACCGTATATACTCGAGTATAAGCCAAGTTTTGCAGCACATTTTTTTGTGCTGAAAATGCCCCCCTCGGTTTATACTTGAGTCCCCTTTTTGCGCCTGATCTCCCAGACTTTGGGGACCCGGTACCGGTTGGCCATAGATCCCCCCTGGACCCACATGTACCCCCACTCTTCCTCTACAAGTGTGCAAAGTTTGTTGTTCGGGGGACCTACGGCCGGGGAGCACCGATTTTTTTTTTTTTTTTTTTTTTTTTCAAAGCCGAGCACCCCTTCCATAGACTCCCATGTTAAACGGTAATTTCCCAGATTGCTTGAGTGCAAGAACTGGACTGCTATATTTTAGCAGGAATTCTAGACAAATGTAAATCTTTTAGAATGTGCACATTTCTAGTTCTAAATCTTTTACTTTTTGAGTTCAGGCTCACTTTAATGAGGCACTAAAGAAAAGTGTGATGTATAAACATGGCTTTTTTTTCTCAGAGAATAGGCGGAGGAACTCCCCCCTTCTGAGTAAATTCTGGTCTCCGCCACTACCCATCTCCAGGCACTGTCCTTGATTCCACCCTACCCACCTCCTAGTACGGCCCCTTTTAGAGAATACAAAGCCAAGTACCATTTTGTGGTGTTAAGTAATTTTGTGTAGAATTTGTTAAAATAGATCCTCTGCAGCCAGCAAAAATAGATCCCCTCCAGCAACAATAGATCCCCCAGCAGCCAGCAATTAATAGACCCTGCAGCGCACATCATCCCTTGCCAGTACATATAGTGCTGGAGGTGCCATTACTGCGTTTCCCCCATTCCCGCTGCAAAAAAGCCCTGTGTATAAAGTACTAGCTAGCAATATACTGTGCATGTAGCAAATAACAATTTCCACATTGTTCTTTGCCTTATAGTCATGAACCTTGATTGTTTTTATTAGGGTAGATTCTGCATGATTGCTAGCAGGTTTATTATTAATGGCTGTTGTCACGACCAACATAATCTCTACAGACATTTCCAGTCCCCGTAGACAATGTCATTTCTCTGTAGCAGGACATGGTCCTAGGTTGGCGCATTAGGAATTGCAAAACGGCTGAGCTTGTCGGTATGTGTGCTGTTGTAATTGAATTGAAAATTTGCTTTGCAGTGTTTTTTTTGTTTTGTTTTTTAACACGTCATGGTAGAAATATAAAGGCTGTCATGTTTGTTGCTGGAGAGCTATTTTTGAACCTTCCATAACCAACAACTTTTTCACGTGTTAATACATCCTCAAGGTTGTAATGGGACAACAGTCAGCAGAATTTAGCCAATAAAAGGAAAACACCACATGCAATTTTTGTTGGATAATAGTTAGCCACAACCTTTATTATTATTGGCTTTAACAATAAATATTTGAACATTTGCCATCAGCTTGAGCAGGAATACTTAAAAATGGGATAAAATACACATAACATCAAAATTCTTCAACCAGAAATCACTCAGCTAATAGAAAACTTTAGGAGGCATAGTCATTAAAACCTAGGCTCATAAACTGCCCCCCTTAACAAAGGTGAAACGGCCATATAATAATTAGCCACGACGGAGCGGGAGGGAGGGAACACCAGAGCTTGTGCTTACTGGGGCCACTGAACCTCAGGGGCTCGGGAACCTGCTTTCAATTACCGTATTTATCGCGGTATAGCGCGCTCCCGCGTATACCGCGTACCCCTAAAGTTGCCCCCAATCCTGTGGAAAAAGTTTTTTTTGTACTTACAGTTTTGGTGTCTTGCGCGGCGTCCATCGGCGGCCTCGTCGGGTCCGGCATTCGTCTGCGGCTTCGGGTGTCCTCTTCGTCGGGTGCGGCTTCGGGTGTCCTCTTCGTCGGGTCCGGCGTCCTTCTGCGGCTTCGGGTGTCCTCTTCGTCGGGTCCGGCGTCCTTCTGCGGCTTCGGGTGTCCTCTTCGTCGGGTCCGGCGTCCTTCTGCGGCTTCGGCTGTCCTCTTCGTCGGGTCTGGCGTCCTTCTGCGGCGTCCTCGCGTCCTCCCCGCTCGTTTCCCACGCCGAGTTTGAATACTGCGCCGACATATACAGAGCGCAGTACACTCGTGTATTGTCGGCAATGCTCGGCAACTCTCGCGCTGACGTCCAGGACGTGAGCGTGGAAGGAGCCTAGCATGCCCGACTATACCCGAGTGTACTGCGCTCGGTATATGTCGGCGCAGTATTCAAAACTCGGCGCGGGTATCGGCGTATACCGCGCACCCACGATTTTGCCCTGATTTTCAGGGCAAAAAAGTGCGCGGTATACGCCGATAAATACGGTATTTCAAATTCTTTCCGCTCTTTTCCTAAACTGCCCAGGTACTAGATTACCTGACCTATCCAGGGAAAGTTGATTACTAAAACACCTTCCCGCTCTTTTCCCAAACTGCCTAAATACTAGGTGACCCAATAGAACACCTTTCCGCATTTTTTAAGTTTAAGGGGTTTTATGAAACTCCACTGCCGCAGTCCCCTGAGGGAAGGGGGGATTAGAAATAGTCCCCCCCCCTTTTCCCTTCATTCCAACAAAGTAGTTGAAAGAAAACTTTATTTTTCTGAATTCCAGCTCCTCTATGTACCAATATCGCATTAATGTACTTCTTTTGCCGAGTTTGAATACTGCGCCGACATATACAGAGCGCAGTACACTCGTGTATTGTCGGCAATGCTCGGCAACTCTCGCGCTGACGTCCAGGACGTGAGCGCGGAAGGAGCCTAGCATGCCCGACTATACCCGAGTGTACTGCGCTTGGTATATGTCGGCGCAGTATTCAAAACTCGGCGCGGGAAAGCGGGTATCGGCGTATACCGCGCACCCACGATTTTGCCCTGATTTTCAGGGCAAAAAAGTGCGCGGTATACGCCGATAAATACGGTATTTCAAATTCTTTCCGCTCTTTTCCTAAACTGCCCAGGTACTAGATTACCTGACCTATCCAGGGAAAGTTGATTACTAAAACACCTTCCCGCTCTTTTCCCAAACTGCCTAAATACTAGGTGACCCAGGGGAAGGTGACCCAATAGAACACCTTTCCGCATTTTTTAAGTTTAAGGGGTTTTATGAAACTCCACTGCCGCAGTCCCCTGAGGGAAGGGGGGATTAGAAATAGTCCCCCCCCCTTTTCCCTTCATTCCAACAAAGTAGTTGAAAGAAAACTTTATTTTTCTGAATTCCAGCTCCTCTATGTGCCAATATCGCATTAATGTACTTCTTTTGCAAAAAATAAACCGATTTGGTCTGATGAAAACAGTCCATCAGACCGTTCTCATCGGATTGACCGATCGTGTGTACGCGGCATAAGGCTCCATCTGCTGGCTGAATACAGGAATACATACCATTCATCTGTATGTAGTGCCCCCTTACTTTCCGTATGAGCACTACGCTAAAGTTAGTAGGGAATGGGAGAGTTATTTTGCTCCCATTCGCAATTTGTTAAATTTGGGCTGCTGTCATTCCTGAACTGTCCTGTAAGTCAGTCTGCGCTCCAGGGGTGCCGTTTCCACCCCTGGGCGACAGGTGGCGCTAGAGGGGTTCTGGCAGAGCCGCTTTTCCCCAGCAGCCAATTAGAGGAGTTTTCCCTCGCGGAGCATACTGGGGGAGAGTATATCTGTGGCAGATGCCATTTTCTGTGGTTCTTCGCGGGTTCCAGGTGCGGCACCCACCTTTAGGGTGTGCGCATCCAACGGACCCCGGCGATATTGCCTTTCAGGCCGGGGTCGCATGCTACGCGGAGCTCCATGTTGCTGAAAGGGGCCCCAGTGACTTGCTGGGTCCTCCGCTCTATTGAGGAGATCCCAGGCTGTGTGCCGTTCAATGGGAGGCAGGTTGTCCAATAGGGCTTGAACGAACAATCGGGATCTGGTGACCGGGACGTTGACAGGTACGCTTCAACTGTCACCCGGTGACCCTGACTTAATCTACTGGGAGGATTCGCTCGATCCGTTCAGCTCATCCAAGTACTAGGCCTGTGGCAGAGGCCCTAGAGCCAGGTCTGTGGCAGAGACCTGTTTCTCCCAGCAACCTAAAGTGACAATTCGGCTGCCAGGCTTGTGGCCGGAGTCTGTCCAGGGGCACTTCACCCACTCTGGCTGGAGTGGCGACGAACTGTATCTACTACTACTGAGAGCAGGATTGCTCTTTTCATATCCAGGCCTGATACTGCAAAGTTCTCTATCGCTTCTAGTGTTGCTCACGAATATTCGCATTGCGAATATTCGACTCGAATATAGCATATTCGAGAAATCGCGCTATATTTCGAATTTCGCGGTGAATATTCGCAATTCCGAATATTCGCATTTTTTCAATTTGATTTTTAAAACAGATCACATCCTATCGACGTCTAAAAGCATTGCTGGTATGATTAGAGACCCTGGGCCGAGTAGCTAAGCTGAGGCGATCCTTTTATGTTGCCAAATATAAAAAAAAAACATTGCGATTTTTCGCTATTGCGAATGCGAAAATGATTGCGAATTTTCGATAACTGTGGTAGGAGAACTCTGATTGTCTCTGATGCAAAAGGGGGGGGCTTTGTGTATGTTTCTGTTATGAATATTTGTATGTTTGATATTATTTTTTTTTGTAAGAAGGAAAAAATTGCGCATACCTTAAAAAAAGGGGAGAATACAGCAGCAACTCAAAAATGTTATACAACATAATTTAATACAAGACAGAAAATGGAGTCGCTCTACAAGAATAAAAAATATGTCTAGTGACAAGACATGTGGGCAAATTATAAAATAAGCAAGCGCAAATAACTTGTGAAATACACAGTGAAACAAATATATAAAGAAATATAGTCCCAATAATAGAAAAATAATCTTTCATAAAAATGTCTTTGATATGTGAAGTGAAAAAAAGTCCAAAGCATGCAGCATGAACGTGTTCAATCTTCAAGGTGTTTGATTGACAAACGGCTGTGACAGATGGATAGAGTAAAGAATCACCACCAATGCAAAACACTTTTTATTTTCTATTGTAAAATATCAAGAATATTCTGAGCCAATCAGAGTGCTCCTTCTGCATTTGCCGAATATTCGCAATTATTTTGTATTGTAAAATATCAAGAATATTCTGAGCCAATCAGAGTGCTCCTTCCGCATTTGCCGAATATTCGCAATTATTTTGTATTGTAAAATATCAAGAATATTCTGAGCCAATCAGAGTGCTCCTTCCGCATTTGCCGAATATTCGCAATTATTTTGTATTGTAAAATATCACGAATATTCTGAGCCAATCAGAGTGCTCCTACAGCATTTGTCGAAATTGCGCAGTAAATATCGCATTCGCATGTTGCGATATTTCGATAAAATATCATGAATATTCTGAGCCAATCAGAGCGCTCCTCCAGCATTTCTCGAAATTGCGCAATAAATATCGCATTCGCATGTTGCGATATTTCGATAAAATATCACGAATATTCTGAGCCAATCAGAGTGCTCCTACCGCAGTTATTAAAAAAATCGTAATTATTTTCGCATTCGCAATAGCGAAAAATCGCAATCATTTAATTTCGATAAAATATCACGAATATTCGAATTTAGCGAATATATCTCGAATATTCGAATATATATTCGAGATATATCGCGAAATCGAATATGGCATATTCTGCTCAACACTAATCGCTTCATCAACCTTTTCTCTATACCTCATGTTGATGTTGGTCCGAGAATAAAGCATTCAAAACCTTTCTTTCATTGACTGGACATTCGCTCACTACTCTACTCATCAACTATACCCCTAGACAACACTAAGAGGTAACTTAATATGCTGATCCCAACAACAACCAGCGGCTCCTGAGGGGGTAGCGCTACATGTAATATTTCATAAATCCATGATGGAAAAAAATTGGTTTAATTTCCAATCTTTAACATGGTAATACAAGAAAGAAGATATGTACAAAATCTTTATACATTTAACCTGAGTCCAGTGACATCAATGCAGTTAAACGGTTACAACAACAAATGACCGCTCTTCTTAATCGTTTTATAGAAGCACCTCCCCAGATTTTACCCGCCCAATGCAAAGTGCCTTCAGATGCAATATGACGAGACAGATAATGTAATCTGTTTCATAAGAATGGAAGCTCACTCTGCTTAACCACTTGGGATCCGCCTGCCGTCAATTGACGGCTACAGTGCGGATCCCAATTGCCAAACTGCCGTCAATTGACGGCCGCCCCTTTGGGCGTTCCCCGCGCGCGCTCCAGAGCGCGCTGCGGGGAAAATCTGTGTTGGCCGTGTCCCTCGGACACAGCCAATTACAGATCGCCGCGAACGGCCAATCAGAGTGGCCGTTCGCGAGGCGATCTGTGCGGCCAATGAGAGAGGATCTCATATGTAAACATATGAGATCATCTCTCATTGCCGTTTTACACAGAGACAGCGGTGCTGTCTCTGGAGAGGAGACGGATCTGTGTCTCTTGTACATAGAGACATAGATCGGTCACCCCCCCAGTCACCCCCCCCTCCACCTACAGTTAGAACACTAAGCAGGGATACATTTAACCCCTTCCTCACCCCCTAGTGTTAACCCCTTCAATGCCAGTCACATTTATACTGTAATTAGTGCATATTTATAGCACTGATCGCAGTATAAATGTGAATGGCGCCAAAAATGTGTCCGATGTGTCCGCCATAACGTCGCAGTCCATTAAAAATCGCAGATCGCCGCCATTTCTAGTAAAAAAAATAATTAAAAAAAAATAATTCTGTCCCCTATTTTGTAAGCGCTATAACTTTTGCGCAAACCAGTCGCTTATTGCGATTTTTTTTTTTTTTTTTACCAAAAATATGTAGAAGAATACGTATCGGCCTAAACTGAGAAAAAAAAATGTTATTTTTTTTTTAAATTGGGATATTTATTATAGCAAGAAGTAAAAAATATTGTATTTTTTTCAAAATTGTCTCACTTTTTCGTTTATAGCGCAAAAAATAAAAACCGCACAGGCGATCAAATACCACCAAAAGAAAGCTCTACTTGTGGGGAAAAAAGGACGTCAATTTTGTTTGGGAGCCACGTCGCACGACCGCGCAATTGTTCGTTAAAGCGATGCAGTGCCGAAAGCTGAAATTTCACCTGGGCAGGAGGGGGGTATATGTGCCCAGTAAGCAAGTGGTTAAGCGAGTATACTGAGCATGTTTGAGTATCAGCATGTTCGCTAGTTAATCATTATTAGTGTAAGCAGCTCTGCCCAGTCTCACCACTGTGTAGAACTCTGCATACCTTTCCCTGCTATATCCGGGAGCTGCTGGATGTAAGATTTCAGTTTACATATCTATATTGTGTTCGCGCCTTTCTTATGAGTGCAGGCAGGTACTTGGCAATCCAGTTTAGAGAATCCATAATCGCAGAGCAGTCTTTTATCACATCCGGATTACGAACTGAATTAAAACAGAGAACAGTCTGGGCTTTCCTGCCTTCATCCTGTATGCTGGCCGTTACAGTTACAACCCAGTCTAGCTGGTTGTTATTGTTGCATTCTATTCAGGCCTGACCGACAACAGTAAATGACATTTGTAAGTATTTGTAATACTGACAATAGAAGTCACTGTGCTGAGTTATTGCATACCTTTTAAAGGAAATATGAAATTGTAGTTTTTAAACGTGTCTTTAGATATACAGCACAGTTTATTGTGGGTATAGTGCTTCGTTTTGGATGGAGTGGAGAAGTATTACATTCTTTTGGGCTTAGTACGATTATGGGCCCTTTTCTACAGACTTCCCTTCAGTTACTGTCCTGGTAACAGTTTTACCAGAGACAGGAAGTGAGGGGGAAATCAGCAAAACATAAATGCTTACAGAGGTTCTAACCTTCCCCTAGTGTACCAAAAAATATTTCTGTTTATTTTGCTGTTGGAGATTTTCCCTTGCTGTTTGGTGAAACCGTTGTCACCGTGACAGTGAGGGAAAATCTCTCTCTATAAAGGAGCCCTATATAGCTGTAAAATCCTGGTACCTCGATGACTCTGTTGCCGGCTCATAATGGGTCCTCCCGAGAATGCCCCGCTCCCAGACGCCGTAATTTTTTCCATTTACTCCACATCTTTGACCCTAGCTTAAAGGGCCTCCTGAGATGGGGGCACTGTTTTCTTCCAGTGAAGGGCTATTGAGCACCTTGCTGCTGTAAGAACATGCCGGAGTAGTTTTTTTTATAGGGTTTAGCTATTTTTGGTTGAGAGAGACCTAGGAGGAAGAGTTTCCAGGTATGGGTGTCTCAAAGAGGTGGGTCAGTAGTCTCTGTGTCGAGGTCCAGAATGGGACTATCAAGGGGCAAGTCCAATAAATATGGAAAAGAGTGCCCCTATCCTGCTGGCATCGCCAACAGCGATCAGTAGTGGAAGGGTAAACTCTGTGGAGTACGTCCGGAGTCGGGTACCAAAAGAGAATCTTATAAGCATTTTCCTTGTAGAGAGTACACAAGGAACTCTTAGCAGCCTAACTCCAGATCGTCCTCCACGCCTCCTCCAGGATCTCCTCTCCCAGCTCCCTCTCCCAGCGAAGCATGTATGCATGCTTGCCCCAGTCTTGTATGGAGTGCTAGTTTAGGATTTGGTATACATCTGAAATCAGTCCTTTGCGTGAACGGCCCTCGAGTACAATACGTTCAAACGGGGAGGGTGCAGAAAATTGCAAGTGTGGGGCTACCGTTTGGGCATAGTGACGGATCTGCAGATGGCTATAGAACACCTGTTGGCGAAGGTCATGTTTGGTTTGGAGCTCAGTGAATGGTAGCAGTTTACGGAGATCTGGGGTCTACTAGGTGCCCCAAATGGCACCGGTTCCGCAAGGCCCAGGGCCACGACATCTGGTGGGTGAAACTTGTTGGCACTTTGGGATTGTAGAGGAAGGAGGTCATCAGTGAGCATTCAGATTTAAGTTTGCAGTCACAGGACAGCTTCCGCCACAGATGCTGGAGCTGTGACATGGGCCCTAACAGGCGACCAGGTTCAACCTCCACATTCATGTTCCAGAGAATGTAGAGAGGCTTTTAGGATGTACATACATACTAGGTATTTAAACTTTTATAGGTTGCAGCATTCCCCTCCTTCTATCACATATTTTTTCACTTCTTTATGATACTTTTTTACTAAGTGTATTTCTTTCTTTATATGGTGGGTTTAGCACAGAGTTGTTTCTTTTTTTGTTTACTATTAGGATGTACAAGTGCCAGCCAATTTTTTTTTATCTCCGTCCATTTATTGTACCAGGGAACCAGGAAACTATCGCTCGTAGTTGAGCCACTTGGTAGTATTTGATCAAATTGGGAAACGCCAGGCCCCCTTCAGTGCGCGACGTCACCATGACCAAGCAAGGCATCCTGTGTCTCTTGTAGTTCCACACATAACACAAGAGGTCGGCTTGCAGTGTACACAGGTGAGAGTAGGAGATGGGGATAGGAAGAGTCTGGAATAGGTGCAGGAGTTTAGGGAGGAGGACCATTTTGACAGATGCAATCCGGCTCAAAAGGAATATTTGATGTGTCTTCCATTTTTGGACCAGCTCCCTGATTGACTTATACAGGGGTGGGAAGTTGGCCTGGTATAGAGAAGCAAAGGACGGGGTGAGGTTAACCCCCAGGTATTTTAGGGAAGCACTTTCCCAGTTGTAGGGGAACTTAGACTGTAGGTGGAGAAGTTCCGTCTCAGGGATGTTGAGTGGGAGAGCAGCCATTTTTAACCAGGGTTCCTGCAGAGGTTGCTGTGGTTGATCTGAGGGTCTGTGCATAATTCTGGGGTCTGCACCACTTGGCAGAGCCAGATGAATAACACCAATGATCTTTTTAGCTGTCTATAAAAAGTAGAAATCTCAACATCACTGTTGGAACATTCTTCCCATTAGCCACCAGTGTAAGGGACATTTTTCCCTTTGATCACCAATGAATTAACTTCAGCAGGGGTTCCCCGAGGGGCTCTATTGACTAAGCGCACGTCAAAAGTGTGAAACGCGTCTACCCAGCATTCTGGTTCTTGTAGTTTTGGGATGTCCAAATAAATAGGATTTTGACAGTGTTGTACCGCCATTTCTTCTATTCTCATTGTGTGCGGAGGCCAGCACCTACTGAATCATTGGGCTTCCTGGTCTCATCTGGAGCGGCTGGTTTTCTTGTTCCATCATAGGGGTTTAAACCCACATCCAATTTGCACATATGTGAACCTGCCCCTAGAGGAAATTTTCCCCAATGCTTAATGAATTCGGTGAAGCTCTGCAGACATTTATTATCCAATCATGTCATTGGTTGAACTGGATGCACGTGTCTTGTTTTTTTTTTTTTTTAACCAAACCATGTCCAAGCAAAAATGCGTTTTTATTTTCCTTGCATGTGATTGGGTACATTGCAAAGTATTATTTCACCACATTCGCTAATCTCGGGGGAAAATTCCTTTGCAAATGCAGCTTTCCTTGCAAAGTGAACAACCTACTTTTCTTTTGTAAATAAACCTTAAAGGAGAAGTACAGCCAAAGCTAATTTGACTGCACTTCTCTTTCGTTTCTCAGTGTTAGAAGCGCAGAGGGATCAATGCTGCATCCAACAAGGTAAGTATGATTTTACAAAACAAACAACCCATACTTCTCTTTTAATAGTTACTTTTATTTTCAATGAGTCAGCCGACTCATTTGACTTGAATTGTGAAAAGGAACAGCCCAAACTCTGTGTAGCATTACAAAATAGGAAGCAGAGTCTGAGAATGTAACGAGTAAGCATGGCTGCTATATAATTACAACCTATGTTCGGGAAAATAGGTTTCTTAAAACAATAAGGTACGTTGATATTAGTCTTGGAGTGACGCTAGTCTCCTTTTACATGTACTATATATCTAAAAATCCCTGAGAAAAGTATACATTAACTTTGACCAGCCATGCTGAGTTTGCGCTTTGTATGCTAAAGACAATTGCTTGGACAGATGCAGATTAGCTGCCAGGAACCTGTTGACATTAGATCACATGATTTGTTTTATTTTCTTCCTGTCCACACCTGGGAATAATTTTCTCGTTCTGCTCTGCTGTGTGTTCACAATGTTACATTCTCTTGAATTGGTGCTTGCTTTCTCTGGGTGACTCTCCTTTTCTTATGCACCTGCTGCATGCTTTCTTTCAGGAACAGCTGGAAAATGCCGCCACCGAGTCGGGCAGCGTGAAGCCGGAGATGATCCTGCATGATTGTCGGGGGAAAGTAACAGAGGTGGAGCTCTGGCTTCAAAGAGTAAACCTGTCATTAGCAGAGAGCAAACAAGAGCCAGATATGCGACAGAGTTTAGAACAGAAGCTTGTAGACTTTCAGGTAAGGCGAACTGCGTTCACCATTCAGTATAACCCCTTCCACTCCGTGCACATTGCACTTGTCCTACCAGTTGCAGAGTGTGCAATTTCACATGTAATAAATGAATAATGAAGGATCAGAGGTGACTAGTCACCCTGGGCCTTAAAGCGGTGGTTCACCCTCGATAACAACATTTTAGAATTAAATTAGTCATAGTAGCGCGAGCTACAGTATGCCTGTATTTTTTTTTTTAGCCCCGTACTCACTGTGCAATCGTATAGATAAGATTCCGACTCCCCACCGGGAATGGGCGTTCCTATCCAGAGGGAGGATGATTGACGGCCGGCTATGGCACGTCACGCTCCCCGAAGATAGCCGGAGTAGGTCTTGGCTCTTCACGGCGCCTGCGCACAGACTATGCGCAGGCGCCGTGAAGCGCCAAGTCCTATTTCGGCTATTTCCGGAGAAGCGTGACGCGCCATAGCCGGCCGTCAATCATGCTCCCTCTGGATAGGAACGCCCATTCCCCGCGGGGAGTCTGAATCTTATCTATGCGATTGCACAGTGAGTACGGGGCTAAAAAAATAAATAAAGGCATACTGTAGCTCGCGCTACTATGCCTAATTTAATGCTAGAAAAAAAAAAATGTTTTATTAGGGTGAACCCCCTCTTTAAAGTCTTTCTTCTACCTCCCACAGCTCATTCATTTCATGTACCCTATGTCTGCCCAGTGAGCTTATTCTGATATGGACCTTGCTTTGTGCACTGGTCCAAATCCTTTGGTGGAGGGGGATTATGGTGTGGGGTTGTTTTCCAGGAGTTGGGCTTGACCCAGTAGCAAGAACTCCTCTTAGGCCCCCCTTTACACGGGGCAGATCCGCTCAGCAGACCCAGCGGAGATCACTTCATTTTTCCCCGCTGAGCTGGCGGATGACAGGTCTGTCTCTGCTCACTGTGCAGGGACAGACCAGTCAAATCTCCACTGTCCTCTATGGCAAAATCGGATGAAAACGGACAGCTTATCCGTTTTGTCCTGGAAATTTTAAGCTTCTCCTATAAGCAAATAGTTTGCGCTTAAAAGCACAAATACAGTTCTCTTGTATAATGCAGGGAAAAGCACGCTTGTATATTTCCAAATAACAGAGACAGATGCTGGTATCGTGTTGAGCTTAGCAGATGGGCAGCTCCGTTTATTTTTACTGTCAACATGACTAAGAAATTAAAGGTGGTGGCTTCAGAATTGGCCAATCAGACACTTGTATTTTTTCAAAAGAACCAATCACACACATGTAAATATTCAAATAGAATTCCAGTAGTGACGTGTGCAGATGGTCGTGTGCAGAGCCATGCAATAAGCGTCTTGTGAGACACAAAGGGTCTCACAATTTGAACACTCACTTACAGGGCTCTGAACACGACCGTGTGCACACTCCCACTGCTACCAATGACATGAGCCGTACTCTATCATGTCTCAGTGGGCCATCATTTTGTATGGTTATGCTATGGTTCCCATGTACGCATATCTGCTTACTAGGAGCGTTAATGCAATTGCCATGAAGTGGTCAGTCTCTTGGTGAGGCATGAACGAACATCCTTAAAAGAGCAAACAGATCTGCCGCAGCCAATGGTCTTCCACCAACGTCTGTATGTGCGAACATGCTAGCATGAGCGTACTACAGCAAAATTTACACTGGGAGACATCTGACAACATACATTAATAAAAATTTCCACAACAGTTTTCATCCGGTCCGCTGGACGGATGGCAAACATATCGCCATCCATCTGTTTTGAGAAGATCTTGTCCTATCGGATGGCAGGTGGGTGTCAGCAGACACATCACCGCTGAAATTCGTCTGCCCATAGAAGTCAATGGGTGGCCTGCTGAGATCTGCCTGAAAAATGGACAGGCGGATCCAAGCGGGCCTATCGTGTGAAAGGGGCCTGAAGGCGTCGGCAAACCAAGATATTTTGGACAACATCATGCTCCAAACTGAACAGTATGGGGATGGCAACTAGTTGTTCGAACATGACTGTGCACAAACAAGATCCATAAAGACATGGATGAGCGACGAGTCCTGACCTCAACCTGATAGCACACCTTTGGGGTGAATTGAAGAAGAGACTGCCAGCCACGACTTATCGTCCACTTTAGTGCCTGACCTCACAAAAGCGCTTCTGGAAGAATGGTCAAACATTCCCACGGACACACTCCTGAACCTTGTGGACAGACTTCCCAGAAGCATTGAGGCTGTTATAGCTGCAAAGGGTGGGCTAACTCAATATTGAACCCTATGGACTAAGACTGGAATGTCATTAAAGTTCATGTGCGTGTAAAGCCAGGTGTCCCATTTTATGCATTAAGATTAAAAACATTCTGTGTGCAGCAGCCCCCGGGACTCCTGATTGGCTGAGACACAGTACGCGCCATTGGCTCCTGCTGCTGTCAAAGTCAACTAGCTGATCAGGAGAGAGGGGGCAGGGCCGAACCACTGCTCCGTGTTTAAATGGACACACAGAGCTGGGGCTTGGCTCGGGTACCCCCATAGCAAGCTGCTTACTCTGGGGGTACTCAACAGGAGGGAGGGGCCAGGAGCACCGAAGAGGGCCCTGAGCAGAAGAGGATCTGGGCTGCTCTGTGCAAAACCTTTACACAGAGCAGGCAAGTATACAATGTTTGATATTTTTAAAGAAAAACTAGGCTTTAGTATCACTTTAAGTTGTTTTTATAAAATGAAAGACTGTTATGGCCATTCTTCTCCAAATCAGTTGTCTGGTCATTTGGATAAGGGGACAATGTCTTAGTTGGGGTTTTCCCATTTGCAGGTAATGGAAAGCCCTGATACTCTGCAAGTCCCTCAGTCATGTATCCTACATGTTCAATGTGCAGCTAATAACTGATCATTCCCTTTCTCTGACGAAAGAAAACACCTTTTTTCTGGCATATTCTATGACTACATACTGGCCAGATAAGGATTCAGGTAGTGTACAGCTTTGTACAAGTATGGCAGCTCTCTACCCAGCTACCTATCCTAACAGATCTGTCTGCATATGATCATTCTAGGCTGTTGGCTCATGTCTTGTAGCTTAGTTGTTCAGTTCCCTCCAAGCCAGAACCACAGGGATATGCACACACACTGCAGGATTACAGCTCTACACATGAGCGTCCTGCTTTGGGAATCCTATGTCCCTGTGTCCCTTCTCTGCAAACCATACTTTTTGGTCCTTAATTGCCTCTTGTGGTTGCCTGCAGTCTTTGGTTGGCTGTGGCATCTGGTGTCCTGAACTCCCATTGATTGCAGATTTATAATTTATCCTGGGGTCCTGGGGCTCTGTTTCCAAGTGGACAGTATCCCCTGAGGAAGCCCAGTTTCAGGGCGAAACATGTTGGGAACTACGCTAATCTTGCTGTACTCATAAGGACTGTATTATCTGAGTCTGTTATATTACATTGTTTTTAAACATGATTTTAACTGAAGTTAAAAATAAAATGTATATCTTTTAAATCTTCTTGGATTCACTTACTAACTTCTGCACCTTAAAAATCCCATAAACTTCCTTGGTTCCCTCCAGGTACACTGTCTGCACTGAGATTGTATGTTCTATGTATCCATTTAATAGTTTCAACCAGAAGCTCCTACTCCTTTTGTCAAGAAACATACTGGTTGGGTTATTCCTGATCCATCCAAATGTTGTGGTAATAGTGATTGTAACTGTATGGCTGTAGTACAGACATTAGATTGTAACAAGGAAAAACGCATATGTGGAGTCCGTGGGCCGCGCACCCTGAAAATGCAAAAACAAAAATGGGAAGGTCCCCCAGTGGTTTTTTTTAGCGGCATTATGTTCTAGATAAATAAGAGTAGTTGGATAATATTGAAATTAAAATCTTTACTAAGTTTCAACATTACAGTAAAATATACAACATGGTAGGAGCATTTGTAAAAAAGTGTAGGTAATATACATATAGTATACTCTGATTATACATAAATGAAGGAATAAAAGTGGTAAAAAATCAACAACAATACAATGCATGTTACACCGTAGTTCAATTGGTTTCCATATGAGTACCCCGACGCGTTACGACCTAAACTGTCACGGTCTTCTTCAGGGGAATTGTACTCTGATGGATTAAAATTAGAAAAAATATTAAAGTTACATCTCTCTAACAAAAATGTTAACATCTGCTGAGAGGATAATGTTGAAATTATATTTACCACTTTACTTTTTTACAAATGCTTCTACCATGTTGTATATTTTACTGTAATGTTGAAACTTGGTAAAGATTTTAATTTCAATATTATCCAACTACTCTTATTTATCTAGAACATCATGCCGCTAAAAAACCCCACTGGGAGACATTAGATTGTTAGCTCCTCTGGGAAATATACTGGTAAATGTGGTTTTAAGCTTTAACGAGCAGAGCCCTCTGATTCCTCTTGTATTGAATTGTATTGTAATTGTACCTTTGATTTTGTAAGGCACTGCGAAAACTGTTATAAATATGGGAAATAATAATACAATTAAGTGACTGTGATTGAGGTTTATTTCTCGTGTGCAAGCTTTTAAGGTTCTCACATCTATTAAGTTAAAAATCTCAGCATCGATTGGGATATTGCTTACGCATTTCCTTTTGTTTCCCAGAAAACCTTACAAGAAACGGAAAAGAAAATAAACAGTTTGCTAGAAGGTGCCGGCACAGATAAGCAAAGGCCCAGCTCCCTGTTAGAGGAGGCAGAGTCCTTGTCCAGAAAACTGAAGGCTCTGAAAATCAGTCTGGAGAACTTACAGGCAATGTTGCAGGTCAGGCCCAACGCTGAACAGGTATGTGACATTTGTGACTACATTACTTTTTATTACCTTTTACCTAAAAGCCTGTGGTTAGTGATCTATGTTCTACAGCGGACACAAGCTTTTCAGATCTCTTTCTTCATCAGTCAGATTGAAAACATTTGTGACATATTCGTGAATGCCTTTTTTGAGTGTCACCTCTCTCTATAGAGTCGGCTAGCCTTTAGTGTTCATTTTAGGACATGACTACTACACATTCTGGTTTTATACTAGGCTTCCATTTAACCTTTTCTGATCTCTCCAAGTAAAATCTTCTACAAAAGTGGTGGATATGAATCATTTTACATTACCTGATATCTTTTAGAGCGGCCTCTTGCAGTTCCTGTTCAGTCGGGGCTGGGGTGTGAGCAGAAGAAGCGGTACAAAAAGCCAATCAAGTGATGGAGAGATAAACTCTTCACTGTGCTGCTCCTCCTTTCACTGTCCAGTCACAGGCTGAGTGGGGAGGGGGGAATTCAGGATGATCTGGGCTCAGAGAAAGTGTGCTAAAATGATGCTGATCATCAGACTGAGGACATCTAGTGGCATAAAAAAACGTGCTATGGGAGTAATCTTTGCATTGAAGGTGAACAATGCAGCAAAAGCTGGCTATTTATCTTTTAATGGACAAATTATTTTTATCCTTTAATTTTTATTTGCGTAAAATCAGTGCTATGGCGTAAATTTTACCACTTTTCTATCAATTACTGTATATACTCGAGTATAAGCCGAGTTTTTCAGCACATTTTTTTGTGCTGAAAATGCACTCCCCAGCTTATACTCGAGTCACCTTTTTGCACCTGATCCCCCAGAATTTGAGGACCCAGTACCGGCCGGCCGTAGGTCCTCTGGACCCCAAACTTGGCACACATGTAGCCCCCCCCAACTCTTCCTCTACAAGTGTGCAAAGTTTGTTGTCCGGGAGACCTACGGCCAGGGATTTTTCAAACCCAGGCACCCCTTCCATAGACTCCCATGTTAAACGTCAGTCTAGTCATGGACACAGTGAGGCATGCAGATGGACACCCTAGGCTTATACTCGAGTCAATAAGTTTTCCCATTAACATGGAAAAAATTAAGTGCCTCGGCTTATATTGGGGTCGGATTATACTCGAGTATATACGGTATATATTTTTTTTACTTTTCACAACATTTTTATATTTTTTTTGCTGAAAAGATTACTTTAAACACCCAAAAATTGTATATTTTCTGAAAGAAGTGTACCCATGGAATAAAATTATGTACTTGTGTCAAGTAAATTGATACCAAATGTGAAGACTTGAAATTGTGTGCACCTTTGAAATGGCAAAAACCTACAGTACAATTGTTTTATAGATTAAAAAAAAAGCCTTTATATGTTATCAAGTAGAGTTCAACCTTATGGTGTAACTAGAACATTCAGGGCACCGATGCAAGAAATCATGAAGGGCCCCTTTAACCCCAGATGGGGCCTTTCCCTCCAATCCCGGTGGCGGAACACAAGTGCGTTGTTTGTGTGGTATTTCTGCCACTGGTGGCAGTTTTTTTATTTTTTATTTTATTTTTTGACTATTTACTTCAATTTCGTTTTTTTACAATATCTTTTTTTTTTTTATATTTAGTAAAATTTTTAGGAGGTGAGATATCGGGGGTCTAAACAGACCTCTGATGTTTCACCTTTGAGACAGAGAAAGGAGACTGAGGACACAGCCCTCAATCTCCATCCCTGCAGCCTCATCTGCACAGAATCAATGGATGGGAATAGCTCTGTACAGAGCTTCCCGTTCATTCACAAACTGAAGCAAAGGAAACACAGTTTACTATGTTACCGTTATGAATAGACAGAGTCAGTGATCAGTATTTGATCACCGACTCTCCTTATAGAAAAGGCTTCATCCTGACAGATCCCCCTCAGCAGCCGGCAGGAGAGGGGAGAACCCTGCAGATCTGTGGGCATGAGGGGGGGGGGGGGGAAGAAAACAAGTACAGGGGGGGTTGGAGAGCATACAGGGGGCAGCAAAAAGAAGCTGCATAGGAGAAGCTGTGGGGGACGGCTGCATATAAAGGAACAGATCTCTCAATTTCCCCCCCGCTTCTCCTTTTGCATTTAGTGACTGCAAGAGGAAAATAGAGAGATCGGCTCCTCTATGCCAGTGTTTCTCAATCTTTTTACAGTCGGGGCACCCTTGAAGTATACCCCTAGGTGAATGGGGCTGCACTGCATTGCACGCAGTTGCAGCATAGTGATGATGCATTTAGGGGGTTACAACAGGTGGCGGGGAGACAACATATTGCCTCTTTACCATCTGTCAAATGCCTCTGAAAAATCAATCGGAGTATGGATCGCTTTTCAGGGGAACAGCCTCATTGAAAACAATGTATTTTGAAATGTTCTGCGAATTGGATGCGGTTTAAGTCGCACTCAATTCGCATAGGTGTGAACCCGGCCTTAATGTGTTACTGAACATGTTAACCCACCTTTTTCTTTTATTTCCCCTTTGTTGTTTTATGTTATACTACATTTTGTATCTATTAATTTAAACTTTTCAATAAACACCTATTTAGAGGAAAAAAGAACTGCAAAGCTGACCAGTCCTGATTTCTGTTTCTCCAGGTAAAAAGCACAGAGACCGCAGAAAACAAATACCCCACAGGCAAGCCTGTACCCAGTCAAGAGATTGTTGAAAGTTTACAGAACAGGTATAATCAATTTAAGGGCTAATTCTTTAGGCTCACACAAGGGTTCGATGATATATAGTTGGCTTAAATGCGATTATAGTGATTGGCACCTTCCACATTCCCTTTTACTATAAATTGATTGCCTGCATTCTACTTTTCACTCTGCATATTACGCACCCATCACAGTTGGAAAACTGCTAATACGTGTAGAGCTTTGTATACCATTATGTTTGTTGCTGGATCTCCCAGAAATCAATCAAATTATCATTCTTCCATACTGTACTTTGGGCAATTCTAAGCGAGGTGGGGTTCACCGCTCCAGGGAAATCCCAAGTGCAATTGTGGACAGGTCCAGGTGGATGTGGGTGCTGGCAATGCACTAGGCAATGGAAAGTAGCAAAGGACGGATGGACGGCCGCACACCAAAGGACTCTTGAGTTGTCTTTATTGAAGGAACATGAGCAAACACCGCAAATACACAGCAGAAAGCAAAAACAGCCGACGCGTTTCACACTTGGTTAGTGCTTATTCATGGCCTAAGTACAACTAAAACGCACACAAAATTTGTGGTGTTTGCTCATGTTCCTTCAATAAAGACAACTCAAGAGTCCTTTGGTGTGCGGCCGTCCATCCATCCTTTGCTACTTTCCTTTGGGCTATTCTAGTGGCACAGTTCCTGCATCAGATGATTTGAGAGACATAGCCAGAACATCTGAACAGTTCCTACATTAGATGTTTTGGTAGACATAGCCGGAAAATGACATTGAAGGCCACAGATGTCAATGATTGGTCCTAAAATAATGCCCAGGATTAATGTTGTTCGTGTTCTTTTCTTTTTCTTTTCTTTTTTTTCTTTTTTAGGAATGCTGCTGGGGAGGGGATCTCAGGCCAGATCAGGCCTAGAGGTAAATTTTACCTGCCAGAGGATATCACCTGGAGTAAGTGGCAGTATCTGCAGAAGGAGCTGTCACACCGATCCAAGGCAACGCCTCTTAGCCCTGAAAATAAGGCTGAAGTAAGTGTGATGTTTGTGTATATTGCTAACCTGTTCTGATACAATTTCTCCAGGATAATTAGAATTTTTCCCTAGCTTTCATTTTATTGTTTCTCCTTTCTCTGAATGGTGAGAACCTCTGTTAGGGTTCTACAAGTCCCATGAGGTATTGCAAGGCTGGCTGTTATAAGCATGACTCCCATGTTCTTATTATAAATCCTCCGTCCATGTACCTCTTCGACATAGTAGGGGAACAGCATGTATGATTAGTAGGCGGTCAATCGACACAGCAGGGCTGGGCGGGGGGGCACATGGCACCTAAACTGACTATGAGGAGATACAGTGGTGTCCACAGTATGAGGTGCGGACACCATAATGCTGTGGCAGTAAAGGAGTGTCCTGGGTTGCATGTGCTGCTGTGCTTTCAATGTGCAATCAGTAAAATAGGTGCAGGACAGTGACTAGATATATTGCTTAACTGCATCAGAGAAACATGTGGGGTCACCAACCTGTCATTGCTATCTGGTAAGATGTGAATGAAGATTCATGAGGAATCAATCACCAGATTGTCTAAAGAAAATTAAATATGCTTTGACAGGATTGCCTTTATGATGTACGGTATATTTAGAGGTTTGCCTTAAAGTTCATAGAAGAAGAGACACATTGAGAGCAGGAGGTATGTAAACCTATTGAGTGAGCATGGACCAGCATTTCCAATGAACATTTCTATAACCTTGTTATTTTCATGGCACATGGTATAGAAAAGGGTCCTACTGAATAGGGGTCCTTATCAGCCACCATCTGAATATGATGTAAGAGCACATGGCAAACATCTTTGAATTGTTTTTTAGGGGTGCAAATTTGCATCCTTGAAAACGATTCATGACATGCAATATACATATTCTTGCTATTCTTTTATTTTAGGCAGAAAAGGAAGTGAAGATAAATTTAATATCAAGATTTACTGGAAGAACCATAAAACCAGTACCTCCTGAAGACTCCAAACAACTTCTAATTCGACTCCAAACTCTGAGCGAAGAAGCAGATACATCCCTCCCTCAGGTACAGATCTTCTTGTTGGTTTTACTTGGCATGGGTCCATAGTAGTATTTGAAAGGAAACGCGTAGTTAAAGGCACAAGTATACCTTAATCATGTTTTTTTTCCTCTGCATGGTTCCTTAATTTTTGGAAAAAAATTATAGCCCATTATTCGCAATGGCACCTCATTGACTAGCCTTTTTGATTCCTGCGGTCACCATCTATGTTTGTTGACTGTGAACAGAGGCCAGCCCACTTACCTAAAGCACCACCCAGCGCAATAAAGGTCAAGTTAGCTGGGTGGAAAATAATCGGATGCAGTTGCTGCTGTCTAAATACAATATCCGACCTGAGATTCCTCCATCCATGCTGTTTACCATGAATGTGGGAATCAAATGTGGGACTGAACAAGACATGTCTACGTAAATGTGTATGGCTGGTCGTCGCTTGTGGGAATTAGGGGGCAATCCAATGTTCTCAAAGGAGCAGAAAAAAATTGCACTGCAACACAACGTTTTCGCAAAAAAAATCTTAATCTATCATACAAAACTCCAACCTATTGAAACATGCAAATTTCCTGTTGCCCAAATTACATTTTTCTTTATATGTTTTGCAAACCAAAAACAATTACCTTTTTTATTCTCTAGAAGCTTTTGGAAGATTTAGATTTACTCTCAGATTTTGATTAGAACCTATGTAATTTTTTATTTTTTATATCAAAAAAAGACCGGAAGGTTTACTCATTTCCTACTAAAAAGAATAAAATTATGGCTAGTGATATACTTTAACTCATTTCTAAAAGTAACTACAGTTCTATTGTGCTACAAAGAGTGGTCTGCACTAGATTCTACTTGGATGTAACAAATGCCAAAGCAGACACATACTAAAAAAAAATCAAAGGAACACATTGAAAACATATCAGATCAACGGGCAAAAATGTCATGCTGGATATCTATACTGATATGGACTGGGTAATGTGTTAGGAATGAAAGGATGGCACATCATTTGATGGAAATGAAAATTTTCCACCTACAGAGGGCTGAATTCAAACACACCCCGAAAATCAAAGTGATAAAGTTATGCAGCAAGCTAGTCCATTTTGCTGAAATTTCATTGCAACTCAAAATGGTCCTTAGTCGCTTGTGTGCGTGCCTGACAACATCAGGGCATGCTCCTAATGAGACGACGGATGGTGTCTCCTGGGGTATTTCCTCCCAGATCTGGACCAGAGCATCACTGAGCTCCTGAACAGACCGAGGTGCAACCTGATGGCACCGGATGGACCGAAACATAATGTACCAGAGATGTTCTTTTGGATTTAGGTCAGGTGAGTGTGGGGGCCATTCAATGGTATCAATTTCTTCATCCTCCAGGAACTGGCTGCATGCTCTCGCCACATGAGGCCAGGCATTGTCATGCCCCAGGAGGAACCCAGGACCCACTGCACCAGCGTAGGGTCT
Organism: Rana temporaria; assembly: GCF_905171775.1. Taxonomy (NCBI): domain Eukaryota; kingdom Metazoa; phylum Chordata; class Amphibia; order Anura; family Ranidae; genus Rana; species Rana temporaria. The sequence goes on along the minus strand of NC_053501.1, from coordinate 32,643,748 downwards.
GACAATGGGTCCAAGGATTTCCTCCCCAATATCTAATGTCAGTCAGGGTGCCATTGTGTAGCCTGTAGAGGTCTGTGCGTCCCTCCATGGACATGCCTCACCAGACCATCACTGACCCACCACCAAACTGGTCATGCTGAACGATGTTACAGGCAGCATAAAGTTCTCCACGGCTTCTCCAGACCCTTTCACGTCTCTGTCACATATGCTCAGGGTGAACCTGCTCTCATCTGTGAAAGACATGGGGCACCAGTGGTGGACCTGCCAATTCTGGTGTTCAATGGAAAATGACAATCGAGCTCCACAGTGTCCGGCAGTGAGCACAGAGCACACTAGAGGACATCGGGCCCTCTGACCAAACAATCAGAAACAGACTTCATGGGGGTCGCCTGAGACATTCACACCAGTAGCCTGCTGGAGGTCATTTTGTAGGGCTCTAGCAGTGCTCATCCTGTTCCTCCTTGCACAAAGGAGGAAAAAACATTCCTGTTTTGGAGGTCGTCTCATTGTTGCCCATCTAGTGCACCTATTAATTTCAATTAACAGCAAAGCAGCTGAAACTCATTAACAACCCCCTCTGCAGGGCCGGTGCTAGACTATTTTGCGCCCTAGGCGAGACCAGCTACTTGCGCCCCCCCCCCCAAAAAAAAAAAATTTAAATTAATTAAATGTTAGCACCAGAACTGGTCCAGGTGGAGAAGGGGTTCAGCCAGGTGAAGGGATAGAGCCAGGTGGACAGGAGGGGGGGGTGCAGGTAGGTGGAGGGATAGAGCCAGGTGGAGAGGAGAGGTGCAGCCAGGTGGAGAGGAGAGGTGCAGCCAGGTGGAGTGGAGAGGAGAGGTGCAGCCAGGTGGAGTGGAGAGGTGCAGCCAGGTGGGGTGGAGTGGAGAAAAGAGGTGCAGCCAGGTGGAGTGGAGAGGAGAGGTGCAGCCAGGTGGGGTGGAGTGGAGAGGAGAGGTGCAGCCAGGTGGAGTGGAGAGGAGAGGTGCAGCCAGGTGGAGAGGAGAGGTGCAGCCACTTGGAGTGGAGAGGAGAGGTGCAGCCAGGTGGGGTGGAGTAGAGAGGAGAGGTGCAGCCAGGTGGGGTGGAGTGGAGAGGTGCAGCCAGGTGGGGTGGAGTGGAGAGGAGAGGTGCAGCCAGGTGGAGTGGAGAGGAGAGGAGAGGTGCAGCCAGGTGGAGAGGAGAGGTGCAGCCAGGTGGAGAGGTGCAGCCAGGTGGAGAGGAGGAGGGGGGTTCAGTCAGGTGGAGAGCAGAGGGAAAGTGCAGCCAGGTGGAGAGCAGAGGGGAAGTGCAGCCAGGTGGAGAGCAGAGGGGAAGTGCAGCCAGGTGGAGAGCAGAGGGGAAGTGCAGCCAGGTGGACAGTAGAGGGGAAGTGCAGCCAGGTGGACAGAAGAGGGAAAGTGCAGCCAGGTGGAGAGCAGAGGGGAAGTGCAGCCAGGTGGAGAGCAGAGGGGAAGTGCAGCCAGGTGGAGAGCAGAGGGGAAGTGCAGCCAGGTGGACAGCAGAGGGGAAGTGCAGCCAGGTGGACAGCAGAGGAGGGGGTGCAGCCAGGTGGACAGCAGAGGAGGGGGTGCAGCCAGGTGGACAGCAGAGGAGGGGGTGCAGCCAGGTGGACAGCAGAGGAGGGGGTGCAGCCAGGTGGACAGCAGAGGAGGGGGTGCAGCCAGGTGGACAGCAGAGGAGGGGTGCAGCCAGGTGGACAGCAGAGGAGGGGGTGCAGCCAGGTGGACAGCAGAGGAGGGGGGTGCAGCCAGGTGGACAGCAGAGGAGGGGGTGCAGCCAGGTGGACAGCAGAGGAGGGGGTGCAGCCAGGTGGACAGCAGAGGGGAAGGGCAGCCAGGTGGACAGCAGAGGAGGGGGTGCAGCCAGGTGGACAGCAGAGGGGAAGGGCAGCCAGGTGGACAGCAGAGGGGAAGGGCAGCCAGGTGGACAGCAGAGGAGGGGGTGCAGCCAGGTGGACAGCAGAGGAGGGGGTGCAGCCAGGTGGACAGCAGAGAAGGGGGTGCAGCCAGGTGGACAGCAGAGGGGAAGGGCCGCCAGGTGGACAGCAGAGGGGAAGGGCAGCCAGGTGGACAGCAGAGGAGGGGGTGCAGCCAGGTGGACAGCAGAGGGGAAGGGCAGCCGGGTGGACAGCAGAGGGGAAGGGCAGCCAGGTGGACAGCAGAGGGGAAGTGCAGCCAGGTGGACAGCAGAGGGGAAGTGCAGCCAGGTGGACAGCAGAGGGGAAGTGCAGCCAGGTGGACAGAAGAGGGAAAGTGCAGCCAGGTGGAGAGCAGAGGGAGGGGGGGTTCAGCCAGGTGGACAGAAGAGGGAAAGTGCAGCCAGGTGGAGAGCAGAGGGAGGGGGGGTGGAGAGCAGAGGGAGGGGGGTTCAGCCAGGTGGACAGCAGAGGGGAAGTGCAGCCAGGTGGAGAGCAGAGGAGGGGAAGTGCAGCCAGGTGGACAGAAGAGGGAAAGTGCAGCCAGGTGGAGAGCAGAGGGAGGGGGGGGGGTGCAGCGTGGTGGAGGGAGAATATAGCAAAGTGGACAGCTAGGTGGATGGATGCAGCCAAGTGGAGAGGGTCACACCAGTGATAAGATCATCCCCAGCGCTTCCCCCACCACCTGACAAGTTCCTACCTTGGAGCACTTCTTTCCATCTCCCTCCACATGTCACAGGCTGGGTAAGCTGCAGGATCAGCTTTGCTTTGGGCTCCACACTCCTCCAGGACAAATGGCTTCGGCCCAGCGTGTGGCCAGTCTATGCCTGGGTGGATCCATTCTGGGTGTCTATGCCCTGCTCCTCCAATGGTTGCACATCACCCAGAGAGGGAGGCGGGGCGGGCAGAGAGCTGACACCCACGGCTGCTGCTGCTGCCTGCTGGACATCAGCATGGTCACCTCTGGCTTAGTGCAGCGAAGGGGACGATCTGTCTGCTTCTTCTCCCTGCCTAGTCACTCTGCAGCCAGCCATATAGAGCCCTTCCGCTACACTCCGCATCAGTCACCATCGGCTGAGGAGGAACCGATCTTCTGTAGAAGACCCAGCAGCTGTGGCAGCGCTCCCTGTCGGCAGTGCGCTCTAGGCGGCTGCTTAGTTCGCCTAGTGGGAGCGCCGGCCCTGCCCCTCTGTATACACCCCTCTCCCTCTGTTACTTAACTGACCAGATCAATATCCCAGGAGTTCTGATTCAAAAGTGTTCCTTTAATTTTTTTGAGCAGTGTATTTAAATTAAAGTATTTGCACAGTGCACAAATTGTCAACTCTACTCTTCTGCAATATTATGTAAGAAACTATTGGTTTAAAGTTTTAACTGCACCCAAACATTGCCAATTTAAATATTTGCATATTCTTAATAAGCTGTAACAAGCTTTTAAATGCAAATCCAGGCCACACATACAATATATTGTCGAACGACAAAATGCATGTATATTTGTACCAGAGTATTTGTCTCCTTTATGTATTTGTTTCCTATCTGTGATGTGATCAGCATGAAACCACTCCTTCACTTTACCCCTGTGTAAGAGCTTTCCTGTAACAGATTAGTCACTGCTGCTCCCTCACCTTGTGCAGGGTAACTGGTCTTCTATTTACCCCTTTGATTTTAGCCTGAGGAGGGAGGACCTTCATAGTGTAGGCTATGCATACTGCAGTGATTCTGTTACTGTTACTTATACAAGGATTTATCTGGGTTTGCAAAGGTGTTTCCTTCACACAAAGTGGATTTATATCCTATGGCTAATTCTATAGATGTAGGCACTGTGGAGCAATCAATCATTAAACTTCACATAGAGATGCATTGAAGTTGTCAAAGTCTCCTCCCTTTCTTTTTGGGCATATACTCTGTGACTAGTTTAGTAGGCTGGTAGGCTACAAAGTCAAGGCCAAGGGGGGAAAGCAAAATGAGTGGTTTGAAACTTAAGTGAAGTGTTTCTGTGTAGACTTTGTGCATGGATCACTCCACAGTCTCTGCAGCTAAAGAGGTCAGCAAGGTACAGTCTCTGTATAAAGGGTCTCCCCAACCCATTTTAACTCATCATATTGGCTTTCACCCATAGCTCCTTCCTTCATCTTCTTCCCATCTTATAACTGTGACATGTGTGAGAGTAATATTACAATATAAAGAGTGATTTTTTATTCTTTATTAGGAAAGTGGAATGAATCTGCACAGCAATCTGTTTGTCTGGATGTGCTCAGTATCTCAGTGGCTGCAGAAGGTAGAGGAGATGTTGGATACAGATATATCCAGGGAGGAAGCATCTTCAGAGTTGGCACAATATGAGGTAAGCAGGTATCTGTAACAATTGTGTACTGTCCCTAATATTGAAGAAGAGACAATAATTAGATGGCGCTCCCTAAAGTATTTGATCCTGTATAAAATGTAATATACAACACAAAGCCCTGTACATATGTACAGTGGTGAAAAAAATTATTTGATCTCCTGCAGATTTAGTGAGTTTGCCCACATACAAAGAAATGAGGTGTCTATAATTTTTTATTATAGGTGTATTTTAAATGATAGAGACAGAATATCAACCTGAAATCCAGTAAAACACGATACAAATGTTATAAATTGAGTTTCAGTTCAGTGAGTAAAATAAGTATTTGATCCCCTACCAACCAACAATAATTCTGGCTCCCAGAGACTGGCTACAGTATGTGGTAAACAGATTAGTCCTGTCAATTTAAGAAGGTGTTCCTAACGACAACACGTTATGTGTATAAAAGACACCTTTCCACAGAATCTCTTTCTTGTATTCAAACCTCACCATCATGGGCAAGACCAAAGAGCTGTCAAAGGACATCAGGGACAAGATTGTAGACCTGCACAAGGCAGGAATGGGCTGCAAGACCATTAGGTAGAAGCATGGTGAGAAGAGACAACTGTTGGAGTGATAATTCCCTATTGGTGTCAGCGGGAGGAATGGTGCTCCAAGGGCCAGATGAAGGCTAACAAAGGGCCGCAGTTTGGAGACCACTTTTCTAATGCCGCGTACACACGACCGTTTTTACTGTCATGGAAAAAACAACGTTTTTCTCTATGTGATTCTTGTCAAGCCTGCCTTGCATACACATGATCGCGAAAAGAGAATGCTCAAGCAAAGCGCGGTGAAGTACAACACATACAGCGGCACTATAAAGGGAAAGTTCCATTCGGATGGTGTCACCCTTTGGGATGCTTTTGCTGATTTTGTGTTAATAAAAGTTTGGTGAGAGACGATTCATGATTTTCAGTCTTTGTGCTTTTTAGTCTGTTACAGCGTGATGAATGTGCTATCTCTATTACAAATGCTAGTTCTACCAGAACGAGCGCTCCCATCTCATAACTTGCTTCTGAGCATGCGTCTTTTTTTCCCTTCGCTAAAGCCCACACATGACCGTTTTCACACGACGTGAAAAACGACGCAAAAAATTAGAGCATGTTCTAAATTTTTAATGCCCATTTTTCACATCATGAAAAATGCTCTGGAGCCTACACACGATCGTTTTTAATGACCAATTAAAAAAAATTGCATTTTTCACGTCATGAAAAACGGTCGTGTGTACGCGGCATAAGAGATGGTTAGAAGCTGCAAAACTTGCACAGAATATGGTTAGGGACTGCAGGCATGCTGTGAATGCATGTATCTGATGTGGGTATTATGAGACTTCATTTATATTTTTCAATAAAAGCTAAATAGGAACTTTCCTAAAAATTCAAAAACCAAATTCAGTCATGCTCTGAAATAGATTAAAAGTTGGAAATGGAAAGTTTGAATGTGGTTGGAGGGTTTGGCAACAAACACAGATCTTGTTTTAGTACAGTTTTAAATAATGAGGCGTAATATCTGAAAACTCAAGCATACTTTTTTTTGTATAAAAAAAAAAAAAAAATGGTTTCCTTTTAACTGTTTACAGTAAACCCAATAAAAAATGTACTTTTCTATTCAGAAACTTTCGGAGGATTTAAATTCACTTTCAGAAGAAATGAAAATGAAAATGTACTCTCTGTTAAAGCACATCAGTCATGATGGCGAGAATGTTGGCGTTTTAGCCCAGTGTTATAATGACATAAGAAACTGGCTTGTCCAGACTCGTGGCGTTTTATCATCCAGAATAAAATGTATGCATGAGGAACTGGAAAAACATAACAACTACCAGGTAATGTAAAACATTTGCTTGACCGCTTTTAATATTTCATAAAAACCTTTTGCTGTCATCAATTAAACAGCATATTTATCATTAGACCTATGCCTATAGCAACAAGGAATAAGGCAGCATTTAAGCACCACTTAAACAAACATGCATTTACTTTTATCATTTATTTTTGCAATATTTATTTCATCATTGAGCTCTTGCAGCAAAATCGTGAGTCAAGACTACAAAGTCGAGAGGTTTGGGTTAACTTAAGAGGAGTCGCATGACTTTCTTCAGCTTATGCTGCATATAGTCAGCTTTTCTGCTTATTTCTGAATTGTTGGCTATACAGTTTTGGTTCTGGTGTCTGTTTTGTTCCATAATAAAGTATCATGGTCAATCCTAAAAGCTGTGGCTCTTGTATGAAGGGTTTTTGTGTGTGTGTGGCTTGGGTATCAAATACAGCCTTACACTTAAAGCGGAGGTTCACCCTAAAACAATTATATAACATTACATCCAGCATACTTCCGACATGGACAGTATGCTGGTATTTTTTTTTTTTTTTTCGCCGTACATACCGTTTTATTGTTTTTCCCCCCGGCTTCCGGGTTCTGATTCCGGCGGGACTGGGCGTTCCTATCCAGAGGTTAGATGATTGACGTCTGGTGAAAAACTTCCTAAGGCGCATAAGGCGCGTCACCAGTTTTTCGTAAATAGCCGACCTGCGAGTCGGCTCTATATGGCGCCTGCGCAGTTAGCTCTACACGGCGGGCGCAGGCGCCGTATAGAGCCGACTCGCAGGTCGGCTATTTACGGAAAACTGGTGACGCGCCTTGGGAAGTTTTTCATTAGACGTCAATCATCTAACCCAGGGATAGGAACGCCCAGTCCCGTGGGAATCAGAACCCGGAAGCCGGGGGGAAAATAGCAATAAAACGGTATGTACGGCGGAAAAAAAAAAATACCAGCATACTGTCCAAGTCGGAATTATGCTGGATGTAATGTTATATAATTGTTATAGGGTGAACCGCCACTTTAAGCATTGGTAATGTCATGCTGCAGTATCTAGATTTTCTTTTTTTTTTTTTTTATCTTTTTATGATTTGTTGCCTAACTTGGATTAAAAAAAACATGGGCAAGCAATTGGCAATCACACCTATTCTGACTACATTAATGGATCATGCACATTTGATGTACCATTTTCCTCTGTTGTGATGCATTCTGATGGGCAATGTTAGATTTATCTGGCTGGGGAGCAGGTCTCTCAGTGGGCGATTGTTGAAGATGGGAGACTGGCTTGGTACTGGAGTCAATGAGCAGCCAGCATTCAGTCAGAGCTCTTTCTAGTGATTAACTGGAACAGTTTGCTTACCAGCCAGAGCATTCCTAAGGGAGAACAATTATTTACCCAGGGGACCAAGGGTACAATGCACTTGGTCCCATGCTGACTGGTGGCCCCTTTGTCCCCTAAGCGCAGCTCTTAATACTGGCTGTAACCCCACCCCCTTTTAAAGTCCAATTCATGGGCATTCCTGTATGGGAGGTGTGGCCAGAACAGAGCCCCACCCCTCGCTAAGCTGAGTGATATGTCACTATTATGAATGAACGATTAGTGCTGCTTGTTCATTCATAATAGTAAAAGATCACTCAGAGCATTGGCTCTGTGTAATCTATCTGCCAATGCCTTGTATGTGTACAAACAGTCACAGATATATTACACAGAGCCGCAATCTTTTACCAATATGAATGATTAAGCAGTGTTGGTCGTTCATTCATGACAGTGACAGATCACTCAGAATGGCGTCTGCTTGTACACATAAACAGCATGGGCAATGGATCACACATCACTGCGTGAGCTTTACTTTTTATAAATGAACGATCAGCAATTTTAGGCCAGTGCAGTGTATACCGCATCACGACATTGCTCATTCATAAAACTGGAATATCACACAGCCTGGAAGCACCGTCATCCATCAGCCAGGGTGGATATGTGTACAGCATTTGATAGACCCACTGTGCTGTACGCTGTGTGATCTTTCTTTATGAATGGCACTGCTGGTCCCCAGAGCAGGCCCTGCTGGCAGAGACCAGAGTTGTCAATCACAAATCCATCTCCTTTCATTTTTTGGGTGAACCTGTTTGACCACGCTGCTTAAAAATTAAATGGCAGATTTGATTGGAAGTGTTATACGCATTTGGTTTCCTATGGAGCTCAATATCACTAAATATTTTTAAATGCAGCCTATCATTGTGCTGCTTCTCCTTTCACTGTCCATTCATGGGCTGGGACAGGTTTTTGAGAAAGGGACCCTGCAGGGCCCGGGACATTTGGCTGTATGAATACATGCGATTTATTATTTTATGATAAAAAGGTGAAAAGAATATCACTGGAGTGCTGATGACTTTCTTGCAGTTCTCTCATTTTTCTGATACTTGAAAGCTTAGAATTCATGTATGTCAATTGCCAGGATTCTCTGTGTCCTAGACAAATGTGCACATGCAATATTAAAGGTTTACACCAGGCGGACTGCTAAATACACAAATTAAATTCCTATTGGAAGCTATTTTGCATGCCAAACGATTCGTATTTCTGTCAATCCAGTTCTGAGATTAACAAAGTTCTGCCACACAGTACAGTACGGTCTGGAAGGGCTGGAGATTTGATTTTGCTTGGCTGCAGATCAGCAGTACTGGGCTCCTTGTGATGCTTAAAGTAATGTTTTTTTGTTTTTTTTGTTTTGTTTTTTTGTTTAAAAATAACAGACATACTTTCTTTGTGCAGCGGTTTTGCACAGAGCAGCCCTGAGCCTCCTTTTCTCAAGTCTACTCTTCTCAAGTCCCTCGCTGGTGCTCTTGGCTCCTCCCTCCCGCCGAGTGCCCCCACAGCAAGCAGCTTGCTATGGGGGCACGCTAGCTGAGCCACAGCTCTGTGTCCATTCAGACACAGTGCCATGGCTTGGCTCAGTCCCCCTCCCTCTCTCTCTCTCTCTCTCTCTCTCTCTCTCTCTTCATTGGCTCACTGACTTTGACAGCAGTGGGAGCCAATGAGGAGGGAGAGTCCCAGACAGCCGAGACTCTTGTGCAACATCTCTTGAGATGGGGCTCAGTTAAGTATTGGGGGGGGGGGGGGGGGGGCTGCTGCACACAAGGTTTTTTTTCTCAATGCATAGAATACTTCTGACTTTAGAACCACTTTAATTCTCCCACAGTTCGAACTTTGTTGTACAGGGAATAAACAATGCTTTTATACCAAGTCATTTTTAGGTACTTATACTGCATGCAAAAAGATTAGGGATCCAAAGTATAAATTAATACAGATTTGCATTATCGTGTCTTTTATATTTGCCTAAAATATAGCTTTGAGGCAATTCTAAAAATGTTTGATAAGCTGCAAATATGCACAGAATGTTTCTGGTAGGACTACAGTTTGTCATCAGACTTTTTTTGTACAGTACTTAAGGAAGTATGTAAAGGGAGTGGAACTTGTCCCATTTACCTGCATTGTACTGGAATCTTATGCAATGACAATTGTCAATGTACAGTTGGATTGTTATACAAGGGAAAGTAAATTGTTGTGCAGTGCAACTATTTGAGGCTGTTTTGTTGCCTTTATATAGTCCAAAGGCAGTGTTTTTCAACCTTTAGGCGGTTCACACTGGAACGCTGAGTGTGCCCATTCTCCGGTTCAGGGACAAATCTTTGCCTGAATTGGGCCCTGAAACGGAACCAATGATGCACAGTGTGTCTGTGCAGTGTGCTCCGCAGCTGCCTCGGAGATATGTGAACCTGGCTTCATAGAGTGTCGGTCACATTCGCCTGCTATGCAAATCGCATAGGTGTGAACCTAGCCTTATTCAGTCATGACACCTCTTAAAATATGCTAAATCTCGAAGTACCCCAGTCTAAAATGCAGTCTGCCATTATAAATCCCCCCAACCCCCTTTTCACATTAGAGTCCTAAGCAGTCCCCCCCCCCCATCCTTTTCTTCTTTCACCTCAAAGTCCTCACGTTCTCCCTCTCCCTTTCCCAATAGACTACTTTAGCAACCCCCTGTGGTTACTAGGTGGAATGGCAGCCCCCTTTTGTCCTTTTACATCATTACATCAGAGACCTTAGTCCCCCTTCTTTTAACATCCGAGTCCTTAGTCCCCTTTCTTTTCAGGCGAGTATCCTACCTTCCAGTCTTCACCACATCAAGACTCTGAATGTTAGGCAGGGCCGTCTTTAATATGGTTTGGGCCCCGGGCAAAACATTTTTTTGGGCCCCCCAATGCAATTTTGCTCTTTACCCCCATGCCATGCCATGTGTAAAATAGAAGAACTTTTTAAAACACTGACCAGACCTGCGCCTGCAATTTATGCCATGTCACATGGCATGCATTGCAGGTCTGGTCAGTGTTTTAAAAAGTTCTTCTAATTTACACATGGCATGGGGATAGGGAGCGGGAGCCAGGGGAGGAGAAAGAAGATTTTACCTTGTCCTGTCTTGGCAAGCTCAGGTCCAGCCTCCGATCAATTCTCCACTGTCCACAGTGACAGTCTGACACTGCTAGTGCTGGTCTAGTATTTTCACTTGACTAAGCATAACAAGCAGGAACCACCAGGCAGCTGCACTCCACTCCGCGGTCTCACTCTGATCTCTCACTCCTCCTCCCCCGCTCCTCCGATCAGGTACACTGGTTACTGAACATTATGCACGCTGCACGCATAGCAAGGGGCAGGGCCAGAGCGTCAGTGGAACTCAAGACCCCAGTATACAAAGAAACACCCGCAAGAAGCGCTACACCATAGGAACGGTAAACCACAGTATTGTCAGTGGTTTAAAAAGTTTCACTAAAACATAAACCCGTGCAGCTGTCAACCACTAAGGAGACATGGGCAAAAAGCAAAGGAACAAAAACAAACAGCGCACATGGGTTAAGTGAATGTCACTTTATAGTCTGTAATGGGTGGAAAAACATATGTGCATGAAAAAATGAATTTTTTTTTGAAATAGCCACTAATAGCACGCAGGAAAAAAGAACATTAAAATTTTTTAAAATACTAATAAAAATAGTCCGCATAACAAAGGCAGCAGTTCACGTGGAGATGGTAGAGTGAAGACACATACACTTCTCCCCCGAAGTGTATGTGTCTTCACTCTACCATCTCCACGTGCTATTAGTGGCTATTTCAAAAAAAAAAATCATTTTTTTCATGCATTATGCATATATGTTTTTCCACCCATTACAGACTATAAAGTGACATTCACTTAACCCATGTGCGCTGTTTGTTTTTGTTCCCGAACTCAAGACCCCGCCCGGCCCACTCCACCTCCTCGATCTAAAAAAAATGCAGCACTGACACTGGCGGCGCACCGCTGATGACAGTGACAGACACTGTCTGTCTGGGGATTTTCAGCGCCGATTTGTGGGCAGCATGCGGGTTTAACGGGCGGCTCTGCTTTGGGCCCCTAACAGTGACAGGGCCCTGGGCAGCTGCACCATGGAGAGACATGATGCTGTGCAAAAATACCATCTGAGGAACGCTGGTCAAATGTATAATGAGTTGGGGTGCATTCACACAGGCGATTAGCACACACTGAAAATTTCAGTGGCAAGAATCTGTGGATTCCTGCAGCTGGAATGACTGGTGTGTGCAAAGGGCTGCAGCCACTCAGCCCATACGGTGCAATGGCAGCCTGACAGCTGCAGCATTCTGTGACGGTTTGTACAGCCAGCAATTACCTGCGGTTAGGGGCAGAATGATCATGGTTGGATGCAGACAGACTGCATGTAAACCTGGCCATACAAACCTAGAATTCTCAGTGTGTGTAAATCTCCAGTGTGAATGTGTTTTAACACTATATTTTTTTTAACAGCTATGTTCTATATTTTCAATAATCTATATGCTTAACTGTATCAATAATTTTTATGGCTTTCTGAAATTACAGAATGACATCCGTCAATTGTATGACATGCTAACCAAGAGGAAGTCCGTTTTACAGCAGTTGGGCAACAGAAGTGGCTGTGAGGCAGCAGAAGTGCTTAAGGTAACTCCATCACCCGTGTAATCTCCATTCTGAATGAAAAAACATTATAGGGGAAGATTTATGGGCAATTGTTGTTCAATTCATTTAGGCATGCTGTGTTTTAGTGTTCCTTACTGCAGCTTTTCATATTCCTGATATGTGCTGTTATACCGTGTACTTGTGTTTAAAATGATAATGTTCTCTTTCTAGTTCTTTCTGTGTGTGAAATGCCTGGTGGTCTCCCTGCTTTCCTATATAAAACGGGTCATGCTAGGCATGAAAGCACTTCCATCCCAGTGTGGTCAGTTTTCTGGCTGTGCTGAGAGCATATCCTGCCTGTCCTACAATGGCCAGGACCTGTGCCGACACACCCCTCTGTTCATACCTGGTGGTCTTGCCAGTCTCTCTACTTTTCTATATCAAACTGGCCATGCTAGGCAGGCAAGCACATAAATTCCAGTGTGGTCAGTTTTCTAGCTGTGCTGAGAGCACAGCATGTCTGTCCTGCAATGCTCAAGACGCTGCACAGCCATTTCCTGAGAAGATCACTATATTGCCATTTCTTAGCCTCATGCTGACACCCCTGCCCCCGCAGTCTGCACCCATGCATCTGAGAGCAGAGGTTATGTGATCACTAATCCGAAAAATATTTTGCTTGTATTTGTTTTAAACTGAATTGGTTGTTTTACAAGGTTAGGATTCACATATGCTTTAAAGGGATCTTTTCACCAGACCATTTATTTCCACAACAAACTTACCATAGGATTATATTTGCATTTACCATATGTTATGCGTGTTTTTACCAGTAAAACCCTGGAACGCAGGAAGACTGGCAAGACCACCAGGTATGCACAGCAGGGCGTATCTACGCCCGTAGACCCCAAAAGCCTGAGGTTGCTGCTGGGTGCCACAGTGTCATCTTAAGAGCATTATAGGCCCCTGGGCAATACAGTGCACTGGGGCCCTGTCTACACAATCACGCACGAGAATTACTGACAAAAATCATAAAATTTACTGGCAGAACCACATTTTTTACTGCCACTGCAAAAAAAGTACCTAAAATTACAGTTTTCAGTGCCCAACAATGCAAATGTCAGTATTTAAACTATAAACATATAGCTAGTGCTATTAGAAATGTGTTTAAGTTAAACAAAAGTAAAAAAAAAAAAATGTCTTCATTGACATGAAGGTCAGGTTACTATAACCCAGCCAGCACAGAGTTTCCTCTTACATCAGAGTCTGCAGGATTCCCCCTTACAGTGAAAGGGAACTCTTATGTTAAGGGGAACGCTGCAGATCATGATCTAAGGGGGGAACTCTGATGTGGAGGGGGGCTCTGGTGACCAGAGACAACCTTATATCAGAGTCCACTGCTTTCTCTTTCCCACTTACATCAGGGTCCGCAGACTGAGTTCCCCCTTGCATTGTAAGGGGGAATCCTGCAGACTCTGATGTGGGGGGTACTCTGGTGACCAGAGACCTCCTTAGATTAAATACACTAAGGTAAGGGGGGTCACTAATATAGGAGGGGGAACCTTTATATCAGTGCCCCCTTACATTTTTGCATTCACTCCCCCCTTACATCAGCAACCCCCCGCACTCGTGGAGGACCGGATCTTCTCTGTGATTTCCGCGAACTGGGCATGGGCAGTTCTAACCCGTCGCTCTCCATAATTTTTTACTGGGGTTGCTGGGCAGCCGGTGGGGCCCCCCAGGCAAGCGGGGCCCCCGAGCAACTGCCCAGTGTGCCCAATGGAAAAGATGGCCCTGGGGTGCCACTATCTTGGAGGTGATGTCAGCAGACTTAGTGCCTGATGACACGCTGTAGTATCTCCCTTTTGATCTTACCCTGGCTGCGACAGAAAAGGTTATTTGAGGAGGAGAAGGGCAGAGGAGCTGGGCCAACTCAGACAATAATTAGACACACCCAAAAGAGAAGAGGGCTATGCTAGGAAAGCAACTCTTCCTGGAATAGTCTAATTCTCTAGCAAGTCTCTAGTAACAAAAACAATCCTAGCAATACACACCAAACAGAGCATGTGCAGAGTGCCTCCAAGGCTCTGTACTATCAGGAGGTGGATTGGGGACAGTGGAAGAAGGGGAGGATCAGAAAATAATCGATCATACAGCCTTTTTACACAATGCAGAGGATTAACCCCTTAGGTTCCACAATGAGCATAACAAACATGCTTTACTGCAGGGGTGCCCAACCTTCTGAAGGCCGAGGGCCACTTAAAGCGACTTAGTAACCAGTCGCGGGCCACAATGAGCAGAGTAGGCAGATGACAGGTCTGTGTCCAGTCTGCATATGCCAAGCAGACACAGCCCAATCTACTCTCTGATCCAATCAGATGGAATGGGACCTATCCACTTCTGTTTTTTTTTTTAGCAGATCGGATTGGAGGTAGGCAGGTATAAACGGACAAAAGTCTGTTTACATCTGCCGATACATAGAAGTGAATGGAGGGTCCGATTGGGTTGGACCGATCGCTTGAAAGGGGCCTAAGGCTGCTTTTATAGTGATGGTCTGTGGTCTATTTTGTCTTGCAGGTGTGGTGCACTTTCTGAAAAGCCGCTTGCTTCCTCTACCTCTGGCTTTATTTACAACGCTGAAGCTCTCAGATGGAAGGTTGGCAACCTGCAATCTGGGCTTGCCAACCAGCCATCCCAGAGCAGGGGGTTCCGTGGGCCACATGTGGCCCCCGGGCCACTGGTTGGGCACCCCTGCTTTACTGCATATACAGATTTTACTGTTGTGGGTTTAGTAACACTTTAAACATTATAAGGACTCAATCTATTTGCTGAAAATAGGATATGGGTCCTCCAGGATAACCAGCTGGTAAAGGGCTTACAGCTCCTGTTTATCAACTGTAATGACATCACGGCAGACCTGATTATATGAGTAAATATATATTAGTAAATAAAACAATTCCCTATTTCACTTTTTAACAATTCTAGTTTCCTAATGTAAAAACCCAACAAAACGAAATCTGTGTCAGTTAGTTATGGTAATTGTGTTCTACTTTTTGTGTCTCAGGAATCTGCTGCGTATGAGACACAACTTCAAAATATTGAAAGGCAACTGTCTGTGCTGAGTGAGAAGGGAGAAGAATTGTCCATTCCCATCTCTTCCAACCAAGAAATTCACAAGCTGCAGGTTTGTATGTTTTACGTATATGAGGGATGTAAGGGAGGCCATACGTTATGCAGTGTTCCTTGTTGAAGGAAAGAAAATTGCTTGATTGCCCAATCAACACAGTCATTGTTGATGGGGGAATCCTTCCCTCTGCGCTATTTATATTCTGAAAGTGGGAGGTTTCCCAGCCGTCAAAGTACAATGACCACTGCTGGTGGCTATATTGATCAAATGAAAAAGAACGGACAGGCTGGTTGTACTGAAGTTGATAGATCAAATTTAGTACAACCAGCCTGCCCATAAATGGATAGAAATTCAGCTGGTTCCTGCTGGACCAACCAAGTTTTAATATATTTATGGCTGGCTTTAAGTTGGCCTTGTGTTTTTTTTTTTATTATTATTATTATTATTCAGCAAGCTAAAAAATAAATAAAAATGTTTGTCATCTACACAAATAAGGTGGCTGAAAAAAATCCCTCCTGCTAGGGCATTGATCAGCGGCTGCAGTCACTTATCAATAAATAAAAAATGTGACCACTACTGTTAAGCAGGGACCAGCCACACACTGACTCAAATTCACTCAGTCCCTGCTGAACCAGACAGATTTGAATCAGTGTATGGCCAGCCTGAATAATGTGGAACTCCAGTTCCTCTTGAGGATATGTACTTTGCACAGTGAAGCATATGTGCGCCACTGCCAAGAAAGGATATCCACTTAGATTGTATCCCTTTTACTCCAGGGCCCAGCCCTCAATTTTTCATCTCAGTTGGCCAGGTCATTATTGCCATTATTTTTAATCTGCAGCTTTAAAAGTAAGTAAAACATTTTGCGTTTTTAGAAGCATTTTTTTCCCAAACTCAACTGCCTAGAAATGACTGTAGATGACCCTGTGTACATAGACAGATAAGATAACAGAGGAGAGTTCAGTGGCAGCTGAAAAAAAAAATGCCCAACTGCTCCTAAATGTCCATTTACCAGCAGCAGTGTACATGAGTGTGGTAAGTCACTGTCCTCAAGGCATGAGTGTCAGGGCTTTATTTTAAATGGCACCTTGTCAGTTTTATTTCAGTGCTTAAAGCGGAGTTCCAGGCATTTTTTTTTTTTTTTTACTTAAAAGTCAGCAGCTACAAAATTTTTAGCTGCTGAATTTTAATAGACACACCTGTCCCACGGTCCCCCCCTTCTATCTGTGGCGCCTCCATAGAAACTGTGGGCACCCGGCCATGACAGCTTGCGGCTTCACGCCTGGGCACGCACTACACATGCACTCTCACAGTGGACAGGCAATCTTCTGGGACCTGTGACACATCCCAGAAGATTGCCAAGAGGGAGGGGGAGAACAGGCGTCGCCTAGGCGTCCCGTAGTCAGAAGCAGGAAGTGGGACAGGAAGTCCCATTCAAAACTAAGCACCCCCCCATAAAATTACATGCTAAATGTGGCATGTAAGGGGGGGCGAGGAGTGCTTAAAACAGAAGTTCCACTTTTGGGTGGAACTCCGCTTTAACAATGCACAGATGAATACCTTCTGTGCTGTTTAAAAAAAGGGACATGTTTGAGGAAAGATTACAAAAATTTCGGAAAAAAGTTGCATTGCATCAACTATTTCCTGGCACATCAGATTTTTGGGAAGTTTTGGTGCATTGACAGCCGATTGATTTTAATGGACTGCCCTAATGCAATACAAGTTAACAGAGGACAGACCATGCATTAACACACAAGTGTAAACAGGCCCTGAATATTAAGAATTATACAAAAATCCGTAAAGATCCACACAAATACATCCAGTTCAGATACGCTGCTAGAACTTTGTGCAAATCTTTAGGAGAGACTGCATTCAGACTAGTTGATTTTCTAAAGGCAAATCGACTATTAGGTAGATTCAGGTACATTGGTGTATACTTGCGGCGGCGTAGCTTAGCGTGTTTAGGCTACTCTGCCGTAAGTTAGCTAGGCAAGTACTTGATTCTCAAAGTACTTGCCTGCTAAGTTACAGCGTCGTAGTCTAAAGCGGGCGGGCGTAAGGGCGCCTAATTCAAATGTGTCTAAGGGGGCGTGTTTTATGTCAATGGGGCTTGACCTTACGTTTTTGACATTTTTTTTAAACTGTGCATGTGCCGGGCGCCTACATTTCCCAGTGTGCATTGCGGCTAAGTACGCCGCACGGGCCTATTGATTTCGACGTGGACGTAAATCCCTATTCACGGACGACTTACGCAAACGACGTAAAAAAAATTAATTTCGAAGCGGGAACGGCGGCCATACTTTAACATTACTATTCCATCTACAAGATGGAATAACTTTAGGCCTGATATTGCCTTACGGAAACGGCGTAAATGTACTGCGGCAGCCGGGCGTACATTCGTGAATCGGCGTATCTACTAATTTACATATTCTACGCCGACCGCAATGGAAGCGACACCTAGCGGCCAGCCTCAATATTGCAACCTAAGATAGGACAGCGCAAGCCGTCGTATCTTAGATATGTTTAAGCGTATCTCTGATTGAGAATACACTTAACCATAAGTCGGCGTAGATTCTGAGTTAGGTCGGCTTATCTACTGATGAGCCGGCCTAACTCTTTGTGAATCTACCTATATGCGCTTTGCAAGTTCAGTTACTCTAAAGCTTAGTAAACAAAGGGAAGCTTTGCTGACTTCTACCATCCAATCACTTGCAAGCAAAAATGCTGTTTTTTTTCTTTTCCTTGTATGTGATTGGATATTCTTTGCAAAGTGAAGCTTCCCCTCATTTTACTAAGTTCTGGAGCCACTGGACTTGCAATGTGCACGGTCTATTGGTCTTTAGTAAATCATCCCATATGTCTTGTAGATGATCTGTTACAAGGAGCAATGTTCTAGCACAGATGTCATCCGTATCATCCTAAGTAATAAACTGACCCTATCCCCAGTTAGATTGCAATTTTATCAATATTCCTGCCGCAGAATCATTTATATTTGTATCTTTTCTAGGATGTCCTGGATGAGTCCTGGAGGATTCTCAGAGTAAAACAGGATGAATCTAGCGGTGCTGTTATTGCCAAATCCCAGGTTGACTCACTGTTGTCTGGGGTCACTGACCTGTTATCTTTTGGGAAAGAAAAGATTTTGAAGAGTAAGGACTACAAATGTGCAAGTAAAGAAGACTTAAATTCCCATATTGAGGAACACAAGGTATGGGTAACTTGCTATATTAACAATCCATAATAATGATTCTCTTAAAAGGGGCATGGTAATACTCAACTGAAAAATAATACCTATAACCACTATACAAAATGCACTGCATATTTTACAGTAACACAATATGCCACTTTACTAGAACCTCACACAGGTAAAACCACAATTGCCAAGCCTAGAAAATGTAAATATAAATGTATTAGTTAAACCAATAATAACCTTTAAAATTATGCACCCCATTAAAAAAAAAAAAAAATATATATATATATATATATATATATATATATATATATATATATATATATATATATATATATATATATATATATATATATATATATATATATATAAAATTATAATATTTTTACATAAGATGGCAACATCCACACACATAGGGCACCCAAGGTTAGAGGTGATTTATTCTTCCAAAGCAAATGCATTTTTTCACACTGGTACTGACTAGTATTCCAATATTTCTCTTCTTCCTCAGTTTCTCTCCTTCACTCAGCTAATATGATCCCAGTGCTGACAGAGACGGACATGGGAAAGGCAAACAAGGATGCTGTGCAGATGCCCGATGACCTCCTTATCAGCCAATGACATCATTGGTTGTTAGGATGCCAGCGGCTACAAGGTTGTAATGGTGTACAATAGAAACCTGTGGCTTTGAGTAACTAAAAAGTAGGCTTCATCCATCCATTTACTTGTATGCAGTTTTTGGACAATTTTTAGGCATTTTGCCAAGGCACCGCCCCAAGGAAAACTAAAAGGCACCAAAGAGGGTGCCTGGCCACTCTGGTTGAGAAAGGCTGAGTTAAAGTGGTTGTAAAGATAATACATTTACCTTACTGCATTCTATTCAGTAAGGTAAAAACATCTCGTTTCTCAATGACTCCCACTGCTTTCAATCAGAGCCAGTGACAACGGAGCATGGGGGTGGAGCTCAGAGAGCCACCGGAGACCCAAGAAGAGAAGGATCGAGGCTGTTCTGTGCAAAACCATTGCACGGAACAGGTAAGTAAAACATGTTGTTTTATCATAATAAAAAGCAAGCCTTTAAACTGTAAAAAAAGGGCTTGGCAGATGTGGGAAAGGAGTTAAAAGACAGAACGTTAGCAAAAACATATCAAATACTTTTCGTTAATAAAACCTCACACTCAGTTATTGAAGCACAAGACGACTGCACCTTAAAAAAAAAAAAAAAAATGAAAATTGGACTTCAAAAATACTCTAATACAAAAAAGTGTGTTCTCTCTTTAAATATCAAAAAAGCTTACAAATCAATACTATATTATAATTATGATAAAAAAAGGTGCACAAATCCATACATGTGATTAATAAAGGTAAATAAACAATTCAAAGTTCATATTGCATGCATTCAATCCACATTGAAATATCAAAGTGTCATTAAAGTACTAAGTGCCCAAATAAATATGAAAGTGCTCCAGTATTAAAGATGCTTCTTAAACGATGAGGCCTCTTACCAGGCCGGAATGATCTGGAATTGCAGAGATCACATGCACTTAATCGCCAAACGGAGGGATGACACTCTCCCAAGTGACCCCATCAGTAAGATAAAGCAGCGATGTCCCCACAACAGGAAGGCACATCTTTGTCTCTACTCCAATCAACACTCTCCAGCATAGATATGCATTAGGCATAAAAAAGAAGCCTCATGTTGCAGTGCTATAAATACCTTTTTAATGAATGGTAATTACAATTACATCTAGAAGAAATATACAAGTGGCATACACAACCAAAAACATAGCCATGGGACCACCCAGTGTGCCTGTACATGATAACGTCACAGCTCTAGCTCCGCCCAACGTGTTTCTCCATAATAGGTGTCCTCTGGGATTGGAGACTACTAGTCTGCAGGCAATAATGTATTTAGGTTTTGTGCTGCCCTAGGCCTGACGAAACCCGTGCACCCCATAATTTAAATATGACCCACCCTTCCTGTTAAGGCCACACCCCTTTCTGTTTAAGACCCACCCTGGAATTTCTTGAGTGGGGACACTAGTTCTTAGGGCCTGGGGGCAATGGATTCACTTAATTTGCATAGATTTCCTCTCACTTCCTGTTTGGCTATGGGGCAGGAAGTGAAGGGAGATCTCTGCATTGGGACAGGGATGGTAAAAAATAAACGGACAGGGACTATAACCCTCCATTACTCTATAAATTAAAATTGTTGCATATAGTTCTACTTTAAGCACAAATTTCTGATAATTTTATGGAGAGGACTAAGAAGATATAACCATGCCAATGGTGCAGCAGAAAACGTATAGCACAGGGAGGAAGGTTTGTGGTCCAGGAAGATAGGACAGTCAAAATTAGAAGCAGCTTGCGTTACACTAACAGTGTAGCACAAGCCGGTGGGGACTCTTTCCGTGCTGCCCCCCTAAAAAGTGCTGCCCTAGGCCTGGGGCTTGTTGGCCTAGGCCAGGATACAGCATTGTCTCCAGGGTGAAAAGCATGTGATGGGGTATGGCAAGCATGTGACTCTTTGTAAAAGTGCTGGTACTTGGTGATTGGCCCAGCATTGTCACATGAGGACAAGAGAGAGTCCTTAATCTAGGCTTACTTTCCTCCCAGGTTGGTGAAAGTTCCTCTGTCACATAAATCAAAATGGTCAAAAATGCACCACCCTGCAAAGATATTTCCTACTCCGCTAATCGCTGTAATGCAGAGAAACGAAAAATCATCTTCTGACAGTGTTGAATTCCTGGTCTCTCCGCCACATGCTATGGTTCCTCCAGCTCACCCTTACATCACTGCAGGATATAGTAGTGATGTATGGACCAAAGCGAAGAACCAACAGCCTATTTCAGGAGAACAGGAATTTAACACTGTCAGATATGCTGGATTCCAAAGATTCTTAAAGCAGAGTTTTTTTTTTTTTTATTATAGCAACAAAGTCACTAGAATTGAACAAAGGGGTGTGGGGCAATGGTAAGTATATGCTACTGGCGACATTTGCACAGAAAATCCTTCTTGCAGTGTGTGGGCAGTAACGGATGTAAAGAAACTGCAAAGGGACTGAAAACACCCAGCGGCCTTATAGCAGCGGGGGGGAAGCCAAAACGTCTCTTAGATACCAACTAGAATAAAAAATGCTGCTGGGCTCTATGCATAGTGTAATCTCCTTTATAGTGCTTTGCCGGTTTACTGTCCTCATTTAGCACCCTTTATCTTCTAATCTTCACAAAGTTCTCGGAAAGCCTTTTCTTTCTGACTGTCCTTATATTAGCTGTGAATAGGCATAGAACATAAGCTTAATCTGCTATTTTTTTGTTCATTGCTGATTGATTATATAACAAACTCGCATAACTTCAGATGTACCCTTTGACACTATCCCTGGGCTTAGACGAAGTAAATTGGACTCTTGCTTTTCCTAGTATACAATATTCTTGCTTAAAATGACATACAGTATGTGCTGAACCTCTCCAGTGAAAAGTCACATCATTATTTTGTTGATTTATAAAGGCCATGGCGTGGGGAGAAAAACAAGAACTTTCAAATCCATTTCTTGTGCTGTATTTTTTTTTTGCTGTGATGTGTTTTTCTTTACATTTAGTATTAACTGACGAGTGATCAGCCATCTGTTTTAAGACAAAAAACTCCATTTATCATTTTGTTTGTTTTCAATTCCAATCATCTTTATTGATATTTTCAAAAAGATACAAAACAAGTTCATCATAGTTTAATAAGCTGAATATCAAAATTGTAAAATGTTAAAAGAAGCCTACTTATTTCAGTAGAACAGCCTTTTTTTTTTTTTTATTAAAGTGCATTTTTACGGGGACCCCCTCATCAGGAAGCATGTAAAAGTTTGAATATATGGAAAGCAATTGGGCTTTGAAGTGTTACTAAAACCATTAGCCTGCATTCACTATATCTGGTCTCCCACAGTACACAGAACATGGAAATGCAATAATTCTAGTAAATATGAACTGCTAAATACTTTTTCTCATCAGCAGTATATAGCAGTCTTGTGACTTCTATCATTGTCTGGTTAAAACTTGTAGGAGGAGTTTTCATTCTCCCCCAACTGTCCTATGAGCCCTGCATGACCCCCGACCCTCTGTCTGGACAGTGCTGATTTGCCTTGTGCCGATCACATGCACCCTCCCAAGGAAAATAAAAACACTCTCTAGCAATACACACCAAACTGAGCATGTGCAGCTTGCCCCCCAAGGCTCTGTACCATCAGGAGATGGTTTGGGGACTGTGGAGGATTAGAGACGCCAGGATCAAACAGTCTTTTTACACTATGCAGAGGATTAACCCCTTAGGTTCTACAGTGAGTATAACCAGCATGCTTTACTGCATATACAGACTGATTTTACATTTGCGGGTTTAGTAACACTCTCTTCTGTATGGAAGGTTTTATAGATTTTACGGTTAGACCATTTAGTGACTTAAGTAAATGTAAACCCTACGTGGATGACATTAATGGCCCTTTCACACTGATACGTTTTTCCTGCGTTTTTTTTTTTTTCTCTGGTAGTTACAGGTGCGCTGAGTTTTGAAAACTGCACCAAAAACACTTTGAAATTAATGGAAATTGTGGTAAAATACATTCCCTTGAGGTCGGAGGATTCTCCGATTTCCAGTAAAACATAATCAACTTCCTAGCCTGGAATAGCAACCTATGAACAGCCTCCCTTGTGTACACCTCTGTCACATACTCCTCCAATATACACCCAGTAGACATACCCTGGGGTCCACAGGTATAGATACCCCAAATACCGAGTTGACAGTACTCACCACCTCGGCCCAGTATTTATGCAGTTTGGGGCATCTCCACAGGAGATGGATAAGATCCCCATGGTCACGCTTACATCTAGTGCGTGTATCTTCATTCTGCATCCCCATCAACTGCAATCTATGTGGCGTATAATATACCCTAAAGATCATATATAATTAAGTGAGCCGCTGGGCCACATTCAGTGAACAAATGCTTTTACCCCTTGAAATATCTTTTCCCACTGTTCTCCATCCATTTGTCCCACGTCCCTCTCCCATTTTTCCCTCACCAGTATTGGATGCTGCCCCAAGAAGTTCTGTAATAGGATGGCGTAGCATTGAGAGATAAATCCCTTTTGAAGACACAGCATCCCCAATGAGACTAAATTCCGGGGTCGGCGAAAAAATGCCACTCATAAGACTTACTCTGAGCCCTTACTGCGTGCTGGAGCTGCAGGTACTGAAAGAGCATTGAGGACGGAAGTCCAAATTCCGTCCGCAGATCTGCAAACGGTCTAAGCCTTCCATGTTTGAAAACGTGTTTGATATGCGTAATCCCATATGGTTTGCACCCAGTCCCTATCTGTAGTTTAGCCAGCTCTGTGTATGTATCATTAAGCCATAGGGGGCTATATTCAGTGTATCCATCAGCCTGTTGAATATACTTGCATTTATTCCACACTTTTTGTATGCGATTGTACGTAGGATATTTCTTATTCGGTTTGGCAAAAGCCAAAGCTTCCAGTGCCATGGGGATGGGCCCATCACCCACCGTGTGGAGCATTAGCGCCTGAGAGGAGCCAGCCGGCTCACTCCCGAAGCACCCTACCAGGTGTTGCAACTGAGCCGCCAGGTAGTACAACCACAGGTTGGGCAGCGCCAACCTGCCATTGTCTTTGGGCCTCTGAAGATGCTCCAATTTAATCCTGGGCGGCTTATTCTTCCATATCAAAGATCGGAAGATGGAATTCACTATTCGAAACATTTTTAGAGGGATTACAGTAAGGACAGTAAAGCAATTGCGGCATTAGAATCATCTTCACCAGGTTCACCTTGCCTGCCACCGAAATGCGGAGATTGTTCCATGTTTTGACCCATTCTCTAAACCTCTGGAGCAAGAGGGAAATGTTCAAGTGGCTAAAATCTCTTGGGTTGGCCGTCACATGGATCCCTAGGTATTTAAAGGAGGCCATGACAGGTATGGGGCAGGGCGAAGTCACCGTTTGTGTGGCCTCCCTGTCCAACAGCAATAGGGCAGATTTTGACCAGTTGATCTATAGGCCAGAGTACACTCCAAACCTCTTAATTGTTGCCATGGCCTCCCACAGGGACATGTCGGTATCCCCCAGTATAAGCAAGGTGTCGTCCGCATAAAGCATTGCCTTCTCCTGCAGGGGGCCATAGCAAAACCCCACAATGCTCGGATTAGCTGTAATCTCCATAGCCAGGGGTTCAATGGCTAATGCGAAGGGAAGAGGGGACAGCAGGCAGCCTTGCCTCGTCCCCTTCCCAGCGCAAAGCCATGGGACAGACACCCGCGCTAAAATCTCTTTAGTGTAGCTTTTTTTTCCTTGTTTTTATTTTCTGTTTTGATGTGTTTTTGCTTTTGCAATACCTAAACAAACATGTTAAAAAAAAAATGTATTTGATAAAAAAAAAGAGACAATCTTTCAAAGCATTGTGAGAAGAGGCCGTATTTACCTTTTTTTTTCCTTTTCTTTTTTTTGCATCTTCCCCAACCCTATGCATTCACTTTCAATGCACATGCACTAACACCAGTGGCAGCTGAATGTCTTGCTCAGGGTGGGTTTCCTGATGCGACAGTGGTACAACATTGCACGCTCAATGAGCATCGACTCGAAAAACCGTAACAGAGCGTTGTCACACTATCACAGGAAGTGCCCCAACAAAGCCCTAAGATGACAGGATCAACAAATGTTATTTTAAATAAGGCTAAAGATTTAAAAATTACTTTCAAAATTAGATTAGCATGTTAAAAATTATATGAAATCTTTGTGACTGGGTTTAGATCCAAGGGCAAAACTTAACTGCTGAATGGCTCTACTTTCCAATTACCTGTGTTCTTTTGAATGACCTTGAAACTGAACCGAACTAAGACCCCATAGACACTTTGATTTACTGCAGATTTTTGTCTTCAGATTTACCAAAACCATGTAGTGCAAGGGCCTGCCTGATTGCATACAATTTCGAACTCTTAAGGTTTGACTTTGACTATGGTTTGGGTAAATCTGAAGACAAAAATCTGCAGAAAATCGAATAGTGGGTATGGGGTCAGACATGCACGTTAAGTGCATTTATTGCTTCAAGCATCTCACTGTCACTGAGCCAACAGAAGCCTCGCTCTCACACATAAAGAGAGTATCAATATACAACAGAGAATCGTATGACAAGATGCTGCAGTCCCAACCAGAAGCACAAGTTGTTTAATCTGTCTATAGGATGTTATTGTCGGTATACACCTATAGATTATTAATTTTTCTTAAATTTTTTTGTGTTTCCTAAAACAGAAATTCTTTAACATACTAGGCAGCCAAGTTCTCTTATTACAAGCACTTTTCTCCAAGAACTCCACACCCACTGACTGTAAGCAAATTGCACAGACGGTTCATGAAGCGGATATCCTAAACAAAGAAGCTGGTGCTCATTGTATTCATATGATGGCTGTAATGAAGGTAAGGAGATAAAGTGTTTAGAAGGTTCAATTGTGGAAGTGAATTAGTTAGGGATCTAGGAGACCAAGTTATTTGGAAAACTGCTTTCACTCTCATACACGACTATCCACCTGCTAGATAGGTCCACAGGTGTCCAAGTTCCAATGTTTGCCAGAGGGAAGCGTTGCACTGCATACAAGGGCTGTATGGAAATAGGGTGCTCACCACTACGGAAGGTCTCATATAGTGTAGTAATTTATCAAAATGTAAAGGGTTCACATAAAATTACATATATTCAAAAGGATAACATGGCATATAAAAGCAGCAATTTAAATCCACTTGGATGACCACCAAGTCCGATCCCTAGAAATGGTGGCATGGTATAAAATTCCCTCTGAGGATGTGCCCTTGCATGAAATGCATTGGGGCTGGATTATGCGCCGACGTCATGCTGCCATTATTGCAGTAATAGGACTTGCTCCATATATGATTTATATACACGTATTGTTTTTATCATACATATATATATGTTTGTATAGAGGCGCTGCGCATTGATTTTTTTCATTGTTTTTTGTATGTAGACCTATTGCTAGCTTCTCTATACCTCTAACGCAGACTTTTTTTTTTACGATTTGCATTGTAAGCTGCTTTTATTCATGCATCTTTGGGATAAACTGTGATATGTTTTCATCTTTCCACTTCTGGGCTCTGAGTTTTGTCATTTACCACCCAGCCATGATAGCCTACCAGTGGTGGCCGGTGCTCAAGATTTTTGGGGGGGCAAAAAACGAAGTGAAAAAAAAAATCAATTGCCGCAATTGTGCCAATTAAACGCAGCCAATGTGCCCCGCAATTGCCGCCAGTTTGTGCCCCGCAATTGCCGCTAGTTTGTGCCCCCGCAATTGCCGCCAGTTTGTGCCCCCGCAAATGCTGCCAATTTGTGCCTGCAAATGCTGCCAATTTGTGCCCCGCAAATGCCACCAGTTTCCCCCCAGCCTGGCACTTACCTTCCTCATGTCAGCCGTCCTCTCCATGATCCCTCGATGTCTTCTCCCACCCTCTGTCGCTTTAGCCAATCAGGTTACCGGTAACCAGACCCGTTGCACCTGATTGGCTGAGAGGCAGGGCAGTGTTAGGGAAGCGATTCCCTAACACAGCACTGTTTAACCAGGGAACGCACAAATGGTTAACCATTTGGGAGACCATTAGAGCCCACAGGCTCTAATCGGGAAGCCTTTTGGAGCATCTCACTCTAATTGGGCACTTCCAAAACACGCCCACCGTGGGGGGCCGGACATCTGAATAGTGGGCGGCAGCGGCAACAATACATAGCTTCATGCAATGCATGAAGCTATGTATTGTTGATTGGGTGCGGAGGACTGAGGGGGTGGCGCTCCTGCGCCCACTATGGACGCACCGCCACTGGCTCCTACTGTGGTGACTTTATTATATTTAGTCATAACGTTCATATGAGTTTTCTGGTGTTTGATTACTCTGCATCCATCTGGAAATTCATCTGTGCGCCTGGTCACTTGTGTGTTATATCAGTTAAAGCATATTTCAAGCCGAAACATAATTTTTTTTAGTTGGGGGGGGGGGAATAGAACCCCCAGCAGTTTTTTTTTTTTTCTGCTGTTTGTTACTACAAGGGAGATCTGCGCTCAATATTTGTCTTGGTCGCTAACACACAAATTTTGGGACACTTTGAGTGAGATTTCGTCTCATTTCTGTCATGTCTTCGGGACAAGAAGTGAGGGAAGGTCTCTCCAATATGACAGACATCAACCCATTCCCAATACTGTGGTTGCAGTTGTGAATTGCGCAGCTCAATGAATATTCAACTGAAAACTGCAGGCAGGCAGGTAAGTATTTATTATTACAGAAGAGACATGGAAAGTTTCTTCTGTAATATTTTTCTAAAATAATGGCCTTATAGCAGAAGTATGACTATTATTTGTAACACATTTTCCTGTGTAGTTTAAGATAAAAATTGTCTACCGAACTATTTCTATTCCTCTTGATCCTGTTACAGAATTCCTTTTATAATAGCAGTATATAGTTAAAGTTTTTTCCAATGGGAAAGGGAAGGGGATAATTTGCGGTGCGTACTTTAGCAAATTGATAGTGATGAGAAAGCACAATTCTTGTTAGAAAATTACAATTACAAAAATGCTTTATTTATGAATACAAAACATACAATAGTTTAAAAGAAAAGTGGACAACCAATTTGTTGATTTGATTCAGTGGATAACACAGCATCAGTCAGTTGTAAATATGGATGCAACTGGAAAAGGAAATCGCATAGACCCTACATGTTTCGCGGACTTCCGCTTCTTCAGGGAAGGGAGCGATATCCAGTCAAAATATGCAACTGAAAGGTATATATACAAGCATTAACCAGTAAAATATGATACACATTCCAATTGCTTAAATCAGGTACAACATATAATGGTAAACAATGGTTCCAAAGTTTAAAGACCACACTATCTTACCCACGAGTTGCCCACAACTGTTTCCCCTCTGTCTCACTTACATGTTAACCCTTATATGACTGTCCTTTTGTGACCATTTTCAAACTTTTCCTGCTCATTTGCAGGATCATGCACATGACCATTTTCACCTCGGCGGTTTTCTGTGTTTGTCGCTAGTTGTGGGCAACTCGTGGGTAAGATAGTGTGGTCTTTAAACTTTGGAACCATTTTTTACCATTATATGTTGTACCTGATTTAAGCAATTGGAATGTGTATCATATTTTACTGGTTAATGCTTGTATATATACCTTTCAGTTGCATATTTTGACTGGATATCGCTCCCTCCCCTGAAGAAGCGGAAGTCCGCGAAACATGTAGGGTCTATGCGATTTCCTTTTCCAGTTGCATCCATATTTACAACTGACTGATGCTGTGTCATCCACTGAATCAAATCAACAAATTGGTTGTCCACTTTTCTTTTAAACTATTGTATTGTATGTTTTGTATTCATAAATAAAGCATTTTTGTAATTGTAATTTTCTAACAAGAATTGTGCTTTCTCATCACTATCAATTTGCTAAAGTACGCACCGCAAATTATCCCCTTCCCTTTCCCATTGGAAAAAACTTTATCTATCTAATTGGGATTAGGTGCCTTATTTTTGGGTGAATCTACACATCTTGGACCATATTTCCAAAAAGCAGTATATAGTATTTTACTGTCGTTTTTATGAAATGTTCACTTGGATCTAGCCAAATCCATTTTTGTATCCTATTTTACTGTGGGTTCCCAGTAACAGATTTTCTTCTATCTTCAGGAATGGGATGAGTTTGACTCGAGATACAACGATCTCTATAAAAAGATGGAAGCTCTTGAATCTCTGGTCCCCACAAAAAGTCTGGTGGAAGAGTCAGTAGAACGGGTTAATGAACGACTTCGCCAATATCAGGTGATTTCACACTACCTGAAAAATAATGTTATTGGGTGGCAGCAGTTACAACACAAATGGTAAAGTCAAGTTTCACCTTTCACATTGTGGAGCATTTACAACTTCCAGTTGATTACAAAGAGCCAGAAGTGGTGGAACACCCACTGGACATCTACTCTGTAAACCCGTCCATACATCGTCCCCCCTAATACATGCCCCTAGCACCTAATCTACATGCAGAGAGCTGGACACATGGATTCTAACGGCTCCAATTGGCTTCAAAAAATGTATATTCGCTATTGTCTTCCTGAATCTCCTCCCAGCCAATGAGGAAGCAGGGTCTGAGACCCGATTGGCCAGGGAGTCTTAGTACTCCCACTACCTGTTCAGCCGGGAGGAGAATCAGGAATGGACGGACAGGCCGCCTCTGTGTTTTACGCTTTCCACGGTAATCTTTGTCTAATTGAATAAGCCCAATATAAGCTATTTTATACTGCCTGTCAAGGGTTAATAGCTTTCTTGGATCGGAAGTCTTTACTCAAAACATTGCATAAGCCTCATGCCGCGTACACACGGTCGTTTTTTTGGCATGGAAAAAAAAACGTTTTTAAAAACGTAATTTAAAATGATCGTGTGTGGGCTTCTGAAAAATGTCGTTTTTCGTGTTGTTAAAAATGATCGTGTGGGGGCAAAAACAACGTTTTAAACCCGCGCATGCCCAGAAGCAAGTTATGAGACGGGACCGCTCGTTCTGGTAAAACTACCGTTCATAATGGAGTAAGCACATTCATCACTCTGTAACAGACAAAAAAGCGCAAATCGTCTTTTACTAACAAGTAACCAGCTAAAAGCAGCCCAAAGGCGAATAGAACTTCCCCTTCAGAGTGCCGTCGTACGTGTTGTACGTCACCGCACTTTGTTCATCATTTTTCAAAAACGATGGTGTGTGGGCAACATCGTTTTTAATGATGAAGTTGGAAAAACTTTGTTTTTTTGGACATGCTGAAAAACGTCCCTTTTTTTTTTTTCATGATGAAAAACGACCGTGTGTACGCGGCATCAGTCTATGTTTAGCACCAGCCACCACTGTTAAGGTTCCTAATCTGTACAAAGTGTAGGGATCATTCTCCGTTTTTAAAATGCAGACCACAACAGAGGCTATTTTCTTTTACACTTTATATTTTGGATTAAAACTTTTGTATGGAGCCCTCCTAAAAATGCAAGCAGGGAGGGGAAGGAGTCACTGTCTCATTCCCTTGTGTATGTAAATCTGAATTTGAGCTATTGAGCTTTGTAAACAGTTAACATTTTCAGGTGGATGCATACATAGTTGGATGGATAAATAAATATGTATTAATTGAGAGCTGAGTGGATACAGAGCAGGGTGGATATAAATCAATGTGTTTTTTAAATAAATAAAAAAATCATTTTTTTTTTTTTTTTTTTACTTCAGATTTTTTTTATTTTAAATAGATTCCTTTTGATTTTTATCATTTTTTTTAAATAAAATGCTTTTGGAGTAAAAATGTATCTAAAGATCATTTTCTATTTAAGATGCATTAGTACTTTAGTTTATTCAATGTAAAACTGAGCTTAGTTGTGTAGCATATGAGCATATTCTGCAATGTTTACATTTTTGGTGAACTTATTCAATGAATCCAAGCTGAGCATAGGTGTGCACTGCATAGATGCATTCACACAATTTCACAGTAACCGTGAGATAAACCAAAAGTTCAGGAATATTCCTTTATCCCATTGTTT
Organism: Rana temporaria; assembly: GCF_905171775.1. NCBI lineage: Eukaryota > Metazoa > Chordata > Amphibia > Anura > Ranidae > Rana > Rana temporaria. Next base: position 32,612,749 of record NC_053501.1, on the reverse strand, counting down.
TTCAAATCTATGTACACTACAAGCTGTATGATTTAATCGGTTCTGATATCGCTGTTTTACTAATTTGACAGTTTCTATTCTAAATGGGAAACCATTTTGTTTGCAAATATTATAGATTCTACCTACCAGCAAGGACAAGTCCCTACATTTAAAAAGCACCTGTCATTTCAGATCCATCATGGCAGCGCCCGTTAGTGAGCATTTTTTGCGATTCGACACTGCGTCAATTTAACTGACAATTGTGCAGTCTTACGACGTGGCTCCCAACAAAATTGGTGTCCTTTTTTTCCCACAAATAGAGATTTATTTTGGTCGTATTTGATCACCTCTGCAGTTTTTTTTTTGTTTGCGCTATAAACAAAAATAAAACGACAATTTAGAAAAAAATGCAATATGTTTTACTTTTTGCTAAAATAAATATTCCCAAAAAATCTATAAAAAAAAAAATTTCCACAGTTCAGGCCGATACGTATTCTTCTACATATTTTTGGTAAAAAAAATCGCAATAACTATATATTGATTGGTTTGCGCAAAAGTTATAGCGTCTACAAAATAGGGGATAGTTTTATGGCATTTTTACTATTATTTTTTTTACTAGTAATGGCGGCGATCAGCAATTTTTATCATGACTGCGACATATATGGCGGACACATCGGACACTTTTGACACATTTTGGGACCATTGTCATTTTTACAGCGATAAGTGCTATAAATATGCACTGATTACTGTGAAAATGACACTGGCAGTGAAGGGGTTAACCACTAGGTGGCACTGAAGGGGTTACGTGTGTCCCAGGGGGTGCTTCTAACTGTTAGGGGGCGTGGCTACGAGTGACATGCCACTGATCGCTGTTCCCGATGAGGGGGAACAGGCGATCAGTGACAGTGTCACTAGGCAGAACAGGGAGATGCATGTTTACATTTGCCTCTCCCCGTTCTGCAGCTCTGTGACCTGATCGCGGGACACCAGCGGACATCGAGTCCACGGGTCCCACGGGCACGGTCACGGAGCTCGCAGCGGGGGGCGCGTGTGTGCCCACCCGTACGGCGATAATTTCAAAGTGACGTGTATATATACGTTACTTTGCCCAGCCGTGCCATTCTGCCGACGTATATGTACAGGAGCCGGTCGGGAACGGGTTAAAGAGACTGATACAGAGAAAGATGGATGGATACAGATATGAATGAATGGCTACAGAGGGTGATATAAAAAGAGACGGATGAATTAATAAAAATAAAGTGACGGATGCATGGGCGTCCGCTAAAAGTTTTTCAGAGGGGGGCGCTTTAGCAGTGGCGATACACAGTCGCATTTTACCCTTTCTTCGACTGCTAGTGGGGGTTAAAAGTGCAACCCCACGTTAAAATTTAAAAACACCCCACTGTGCCCCCTGCATCTTTCAATATCTCTTTGTCACTACTGTGTACCCCCTCTCCACAACTGTACCTCTGGACCCCTTTATATTACACAGCACCTCACAGCTCTGGACCCCTTTACATTACACAGCACCCCACAGCTCTGGACCCCTTTACATTACGCAGCCCCCTGCATCACTGGACCCCTTTACATTACACAGCACCCTGCATCACTGGCCCCCTTTACATTACACAGCACCCTGCATCACTGGCCCCCTTTACATTACACAGCACCCTGCACCACTGGACCCCTTTACATTACACATTACACAGCACCCCTTTCCCTTGACTGAAACACTACACTATATTGACAGTATATTTATTGCAGGTCTAAAAGAGGAACCTTTTGGAATTAGGGACAAATGGATTTGATTCCAGAAGAGGGACAGGCACTCTAAATAAGGGACAACTATAGGGGAGGGGAGCGCTGCAGTCACCGCTTAAATCCGCCTCAGGGCCAGTTCGGCCCTGCTCCTGGCTCTCCCTGGCGATTCCGGGGGGGCAAACGACCCCCCTTGCCCTATGGAGCGGACGCACATGGACGGATGTCTACACAGAGAGCTATTATCATTGTACAGGATTTATATAGCGCCAGCAGTTTATGCAGCGCTTTACAATATAAAACTGTGGGGAATGAGCTAATGAAAGTGATATCATTGTGTATTCTTTATATTTTCAGCAAATTAAACTACATCTTGATGAAAACGAGCCCAGACTAAGCTGGGTACTTATGCCAGGGAAAAGGCTGCAGCCTCTAGTGCGTTGTAGGGATCTGGACTCTCAGATTCTTAGGATGGAGCAACAGTGGTCACAGCTAACCCAAAACGTCAGTCATGAGCTGCACAGACTGGAGTCTCTAGGCAGCCATTTGGCCAGGTAAGAGTAACTGGATCAGCTCACAAATTGTATCAATTGCTGTTTGCAGCACGGACCCGAAAAACACAAAATCAGCTCTTATTTACTTAGAAAAATACAATGCAAATTCAATTTGCTTTACTGAAGCAGATTCTTGGAAAAAGTAATAGGGCTCCAGTTTAGAAAATATAATCTCCTATTTGTTTAAGAACATTGGCTAATACCACTGTAATCATTTAAGGGAGAAATGCAGCTGTCGGACACATATTGTACTAATAGGGGGGGGGGGGGGGGGGGGCTTTTGCTGTATTACTGAACTGAGCTTACAGCTTAAATGAAAGTCTTTAAAGGGATAGTGTAGGCATATAGGAAAAACCCATTAGATTGCTAGAGCTTTATGCTCAGTTATGTCTTCTACTCCATAGACTCCATATCACTAGTGACTGGCCATTCTATGTTTGTGTCTTATAGAATTTAGTATAGTACAAAACAAATTAAACTGAAACTCCGAGCAAAGTTGAATATACAGTATATATGTTGACTGTTTTGCCTGCCAAAGGATATGTGTTTCTATTTCAGCCAGCATAAGCATCTGAATTTGACATATCAGTCAAGTTATTTGACTCCTGTCGAAGGGCCCCAGCATGAACCCCTGGGATCTAAGGATATGACCTCTTGGTCCCCTTTCTGTCCATCCAAGGGTGTCATCCCCTCAGCTCTGAGGGGTTCATGCTTGGACTTGTAGTTCCTTACTTTGGGGGGGGGGGGGATCACATCCCCCAAAGGTGTAGGACTGCAAGTCCCAGCATGAACGCCTGAGATCTAAGGATGTGACTTCTTCCTCCCCTTTCTATCCCTCTGAGGGTGTCGTCCAGCACCAGCTCTGCTGCCATCCTCTCTGTCCCTACATCTCTGCCCAGCTCCCTTATGATAGCCCCTCTGCATTACCTCAGACTCTCAAATCCACTTCCCTTTCTAAATAGAGGCCCTCTGCCACAGGCTGGTGGAGGTGGGTGGAGCTGAGCTCTAGAAGGACGAAGTTGCATCCTCCTCCACTCTGAATGCTGGGGCCTCTCTCTGCATTATGTGATGTCACTGGTTGCTAGATGCAAGGCAGTCCTAGCAACCAGACAATAGTCAGTGGCAGCCATCGGTGGAACCAGCAGAAACGGGTCTCGGCTAGGACTAGTACTATAAATGAGGTGGCAGCCTTTTTTGGAGCATTAGAGCAGCCCAGGAGGCATTTACTACTTCGCCCCCTGGCCCAGTTAACCCCTGACATGTAGCCCCAGCCCACTGGACAGATGCCCAGTGTTTCCTATGGCCAGTCTGGGCCTGGGTCCCACTGTCAGAATACAGTGTCCCAGTGGGGGGATTTGGCCTTCCATCTTGTTTGTATGGATAGAGGGTTCTGTTAGTTAATTTTCTTACAGACAGCAAATTGAACAAAAAAATACTAACAGTGTATGGCCAGCCTTAGGGGCAGGACTGAGAGCCAGACAGGTGCGCTGCATGCAAACATATTAACAAGGAGCATTCTGATAGGAGAAGATGGAACAAAGGATGACCTTCCGGTCTGCTTTTGTCCTTTTATATGTTAATTTAGCGGGCTAAAGGTGGAGAGAGGACACCACTGTATTCTTTAGCTTTAAGTGGCGTCATCCACCTGGCTGTCCTGTGTCAGGGGTTGTGTAAAACATAGGACTGGATGGACAGAAATAAAAATTCTTGGGCACGTCAAAGGCTATCTTTTTGTGTATTCCAAGGATATGACCAAAGACTCTTTCTAATTTTTACATTTATATCAGTTATAACAGGGATTCTGCTGAATTATCAGCTTGGCTGAGCTCTGCCTACCAAAAGCTGAATAACTTCAGGACGCAATCACTGGATGTCTCTCAGGACTTGGATACCACTAAAGACAACCTGCACAGGTTCTTTGTAAGTTCTCCTTTATTTACCATTGTCTGTACCGAGCTGCCTTGCTAGCCTTCGGTAACGTCCACCACTTAAATGGCCTGAGAGGCCCTTAATCGTCATCATTAGTGGTGCTTAAAGTTTAACTAAAGGCAAATTTTGATTTTTTTCTGAGTGGAGTGGGATTAGAACATTTCAGGGTTTTATTGCTATCTGTTATGGACATCTACCCTCTCTGTTTGTCCTGTTTACTGTTATCGTCCAGAGTGAAAATGTAAGAAAATCTAAAATTTTGGATTGTGACCATATATAATAATTGAAGAGCCAATCCATGAATAAAGAAATATTAAATGTTCTATAAATATCATCAAAGTTTCATTAGAAAATGTACTAGTTAGTACAAGATGTAAATATATGAATTGCTTAGTGACTGCTCGCTGGCTTTATTGGCATGGGTATTGAACATCAAGGAAATCTACCTATTGCAAGGTTTTCCATAACACTTGGAAAACTAGCTTAGCATCCCAGTAAATACTTCATGGAATGCATTCTAACATTTCTTCAATCCATTCTGGGTCATAGTTTGGCTTTTGAGTGTTGAGGTCAGATCTAGGCTCCTGTGATTTCTTTTTCTCAAAGATCATTTGCCTATTCTGCAGTGAAAGCCTTTGTACAACTTATGGTGTGCACTTTTACTGGTGCACATCAGTATTCAGGCTCATAATATGGAAAACCATCACTGGCTCCTCCCAACACGTTGCGTCATCAAATCATGAGACTGCGCTGCAGTCTTTGTGGTGTTATTGTCTCTTTATGCATCTGTTTCCCAGATTTGCAAGACTGACATCTGATCTTTATTTTCACACCTTCTCTAAATGTTGCATGCCGGGATGTTCAGGCCTCGGTTTCCTGTTCAACTTCCTGTCCTGCTAACAACGTTATACCAGACAAGAAGGGATGTTAACTCATTTTGTAATTCTTTCAGTGTCCACGTTGCAGATTTTTCATCACTTTGTGTCTGGTGAAACCATTGTGAACAGAAAGTGAGGTACATTTGTATAACCAGATGGCAGTAAAAACCTGACCAGAGTTTTTGATCCTCCATTTTGTGGCTTGGTATACTTTTACCTGGTTGATTCAATGCTTCTAGGGCCAAAAGCAATAAAATTAGGCTTTCTGTACAGCACATGACTCCCTCTGGGAATTAGGAGGCCTGTGTACAGACCTAAACACACAGATGAATACTTGCATGAAAAAGGCTTCTTCAAATGACATTTTAGCTAATAGCATCCCATGTGACCTTTCCAGCCAATTGAAAGATTTTTTTTAGGCTGGGTTCACACATATGCGGGGTATCTGTGGGTTCCCAGCATGGGGTCCGGGGCATCCCTGTTTACTGTTTCAGGTTTGGATTGAGCCTGAATTTTTGCATGAATTCACACCTCCATTGAGAGCTGGTCCCACTCGTCTGTCATGCGAATTGGATGCCGGTGACTTGTTTTTAAGGTTCCCCTAACGGGAAAATTCCTTCAAGGACTGCGCAGGCGCAAACTTGCCGACGGAAATCTCCGAACCTCGCCCGGCATCCAGGCTCATTCTTTAACATCCCAGTGGATTGGAGGATGTTAAAAAAAGAGCCAGGAGGCCGAGCGAGCCGTCCGAGCGAAGTGAGGCCTACTGGCCACTTTCCTTGAAATCCACGTCGCCCTGGATGCCGGCCGAGGTTCGGAGATTTCCATCGGCAAGTTAGCACTTGCTCAGTCCTTGAAGGAACTTTCCCGTTAGCCGGGACCATCTCGACAGATCAGATTGCGCCTGCGATATCGGCAGATCAGCGGCATCCAATTCCCATATGTGTGAACTAGGCTTTAGAAGCATGAGCCATTTACAGGGATCCTAAGATGCCTGTTCTGAAGGACCACCCAAAATGTCCTCATATTTGCTAAACGGGTTAGTTCAAAGAATTACTACCATCTGGTAGCTTGATGGTAACTATAAAAGGATAGGAAAATGTGTACCTTTTAGTAAAGGCTGGCCAATACAAATACCTGGCCACTCTGTGTTCTCTGGAGGGATCGAACTGTTAATTTTCTATAATTTTCCGAAGCTCTCTGCCAGGAGAAGGTTTTCAAATGTTATTCACACTCAGCAACCAGAACATCCAGTACAAATACTGAAATTTCCACGGCTCGCCAGAGATCACCCAGCTGATATTTCTGTTGGGGGATTTCTTGACAGGATTTACTAAATCATTGTGCGATCCCAAACCAGACTCCAAACCCAGTTGTGCCAAATGCGCTCGGCTCAATGCAATACAGCAAAATAAACCTCGCTGCGCACAATTTGTTCCACTCGGAGGGGGAAGCTAAACATAATCCGCACATGAACCCCACCGCAACCACATGTTAATGGGATTATGAGAAAACTCACCAAGAGCCATTTTCTTGTGCTTAAGATCTGTACAGTTGTGGTCACTGTGGTTTGGTACAAAAATAGGAAACCTGACAAAGAGCACAAACTGCTTAGTCAGCTGATATGATATAGAAGCACTACTTGTTTTTTTTTGCTTTTTAGGTAATAATTAGTAACATTAGTAAAAGAGCATTGTAAAAGTTCAAGCTGTTTATAACATGGCATTTTGCTATAATTTATGTTTGAAATGTAATCTGCCGTATATTTTCCTTCCTTTTCATCCTCCCTAACATGCTAATGAAATTAGTTTTTACTTTTACTTTTCTGTTTTCATTACATACCTTATTTTATATTCAGTGACATCATCATCGGGCCCTTGGGTTTCTCTATGCAATGCAGGCAGATCATGGCTGGTGGAAGAGATCAACAGAGTGCTGCACATGGCGTTATGCAAAGAGAAGGCTTTGCTAATGCACATACCTGATGCTAAGCCTCCATGATTTAGAGTGGATTTTCACAGCATCTGAACACCACAAACTAACACTATTTAATTAATTTTTATTATTAAAGGCAAAATCCCCCATCCATCCATCCATGTCTCTATGTGCTATTCTGCAGAGAAATCATTTTAAAAAACGCCTAGCAAATGCCTAGCATTTCCGGCTGTGGCCATCTTGAATAAGGGCAAATAATTCATGTGGCATTTACTTCCTCAAATCCATCTGCCCTTAGCTCAAGCATGCATGAAGGAGAGTGTGCTTGGCAAAGAAAACCCCTTCTCCTCTCCTCCCCTCTTGAAGACTCCTGGGATGCTTGACATCATTTGACTAGGCAAGAAACCAGAAAGTAACTGAAGAAATAAAAAAATAAAAAAACATTTAAAACAAGTAAATATGATTTACTTCCCTATCTATTTACTAATGCTAGCAGCATGAGGCTTAAAAAAATCAATGTTGGGATACACCCTGGGCAACCCGCATCCTCCAGCTCAAGTTAGGCACATGCTCCCTTCCCTTTCTTTTTCTCTTCCCCCCACTTCTCTTTCTCTTTCCTACCTCTTATCCTTTTAAGATAGTTGTTTGACTTAAGGGTAATGTTTTATATTCGTTTTTTTATAAAAAACAATTTGGCAACACTATAGGCCTAATTGACATTGTAATTACGAGCTAGAAGTGCACTGAAGTCAAATTCTAACCCACTAATTTTCTTACGTATGCTTTTATTGGAGGGGGTGGATTGGGGGGGGGGGGCCTGGCCGGGGCACAGAATGATCCCATTAGGGGTGCCTGGGACAGGTAGGACTCCCCTGAGCGAGTTGCCACTATATTCATTTTTTTTCCTCCCCTTCCCCTGTTAGCAAGCTTGTATATTTTCCTTTAATCAGCCTACAATCGGGCAATATGAAGTCGGTTGAGGCCTTGTTGCTGACATTTTGCCTTATTTGTTGAATGTTTTGATGTTGTAGACACGGCCTTTGGTCATACTGTAATTGTATTCTATATTTGGAAAAAAAAAAATCTATTGAAAGTAAAAATAAAAGCATGCCTGGGTAAATATCCAAAAAAAAAAAAAAAAATCAATGTTGATTGGGAGACTGAAGTTTCACTTTAATTGAAATCCAATGAATGAATGAAAGGGATTGCCCAGGTATGACTAGAGAGTAAAGATCTAGATCAGGGGTCTCCAAACTTTCTAAACAAGGGGCGTTTACTGTCTATAAGGCTTTATTTGGCCGCAAGCAGAGGGCCACAGTTTGGAGACCACTGGTCTAGATGATGATGAACATCCTGCAGCTAGGGACTGAGACAAGCTCTATCCAACTTACTGCATCTGCTGATGTACACTGTAGGAAGTTCACAGCCAGTGGGATGAACATAAAAAGGTAGGGATACTTCATCCACACAAGTGGGGTGGAGGTCCCTACTGAACTGTCCAAATTTCGATCCATCTCTGGCCAGCTTAAAGGGGTTGTAAAGGTAAAAAAAAAAAAAATACCTAAATAGCTTCCTTTACCTTAGTGTAGTCCTCCTTCACTTACCTCATCCTTCAAATTTTGCTTTTAAATGTCCTTATTTCTTCTGAGAAATTCTCACTTCCTGTTCTTCTGTCTGTAATTACACACAGTAATGCAAGGCTTTCTCCCTGGTGTGGAGAAAGCCTCTTGAGGGGGCGAGCAGGAGTGTCAGGACACCCACTAACACACAGCTCCTTTCTCTATCTGCAAAGTAGCGAGTGTCCTGACACTCCTGCTCGCCCCCTCAAGAGACTTTCTCCACACCAGGGAGAAAGCCTTGCATTACTGTGTGTAATTACAGACAGAAGAACAGGAAGTGAGGATTTCTCAGAAGAAATAAGGACATTTAAAAGCAAAATCGAAGGATGAGGTAAGTGAAGGAATTTACTTTTACAACCCCTTTAAGCAGGGACAAACAAAAAATCACCTATTTTAAGGGAATGCTTGAAAACACATTTGATTTATATACAGGTTTCATTTTTAGCATTTTCAGATGCAAGTATAAAAGTCTCCAGAGCTTATCAGATGATAAATTATGATAAATTATGGTGCATGAAGTTTTTATTGTGTTGAGTGATGTTCACCCCCTGTCTAGTAATAATCATTGCTGTCATCCGTGGCAGTCTTTGGAAAGCCTCATTTGGCTTAAAAAGCATACTAGTATAGAATAGGAAAAACATATTGTGCTTGCAATGACAGATGTCCCAAGAAAAGTGAAGAAAACTGGGCACTTGTTTTTGTAAGTTTATTATCTGACTTTATAATTTTATACTACAGCCATATTGCTGTCCATTTGTATTGACTTAATATCCTCACGGAGAACAATTTTACTTCAATAATCTTTAAAGGGTTAGTTCACTTTTTCACAGAAATAGAAAAAGTGAACGAACTTGCAACGCTCTTCCCACCACTCTGGTCCCCTCTGCGTGTACCTTAGATAATCCCCATCTTCTGCTACCCTCTAGCTGGTATAACAGTCTGGCACTTTAAGGCTGGGTTCACACTTCTGCAAATTGGATGCTGTTTTCGCCGCATCCAATTCACATAGCAGGAGATTGTGACCAACTCTCTATGGAAACGGTTTACACATCTTCGCACAGGAATCCTTTGTGTCTTTTGGTCCATTTCAGGTCCAAGTTCAGCCCAAAAATCGGCTGAAATCAGACCTGAAACTGTGAATGGAGACACATCGGACTCCTGCTGTGAGCCGTTGAATGTTCTAGTGTGAACCCCGCCTAAAACATCACTACATAGCGCAGGAGTTGCATAATGCGCTAAACAAGAAGTACTCGCCATTGCAAGCAGAGTTTTTTGTTTTACATCCTGTAGCACTGTGTAGTGAAGTTTTTAGGAAACCAGACCATTATACCAGCTGGAGAGGACGGCAGAAGATGGGGATCACATAAGGTACGCAGTGGGTGGAACGGGTGTTGTGAATTCACCTTTTCGGGGTGGTTTTTGTAAAAAGGTAAGCTAACCCTTTAACGCATGACTGCTTCATCAGCATAAATCATGTGACTGTGCTCAGGCCTGGTAAATGCCCCAAGCACTGTCCTTCCTCATGCTCCAAAGCACTGGTTACAGTATTTGTTCCAGTTGTTCCAGTTGAAGGAGAGGAGAGTATTGGGTGGGGAGCGGGTTTTACTTATTTTGTTAAGTTTTTCCAAAAAAGACACAAATTGTAGGCAAACTATGATAGCAAGGAGTAAGAAAGGCCCATAACGCAAGTGGAGCATATTAATACACGAACGACAAGTAAAGAGATTAAAATATTACGCCACAAAATATTCTACAGTCACTACATTTCGCCATATAAAAGTACAAGCTCAACGTAGAAACAAAGTACTCTTAGAAAAACATACAACAATCATACACCGGGGCCCCCAAAAAAATGGGGAGGGAATAGAATCTCGTCCTCTCCACCAACCACCAGCCAATATAGGTCATGATTTATGATTAAGCACCCATTTGTGTTGTGAAACACATGTAAGCCTTGTCGTGTCCTGTTCCTCTGGGATTGATGTGATTTGTGACTATTTGGATTTTATCTGACTTCAATAAAGGTGTCTTAATGGCGTGCGGCCGCCCAGCTATTATATTGCTCTTTCTATGCTACGCGCAGAGCCTGCACCTTTTTTACTAGCAGGAGGTGTAACCTTGGGATGGTTTGCCTAGAGCGGTGAGTTCTTACCAATGTGGGTTATGAGTATGTAGAATACAATTTTTCTTTTTATATTTGTATTCATAATTATACAATGAATTCAATGAAATACCTACAAAGTTTGCAGCTAGAGTGGGAAATTTACTAAAACGAGAGTGCAAAATCTGGTGCAGTTTTACAGAAACCAATCTGCTTCCAGGTTTTATTGGCAAAGTTTAATTGAACAAATTGTATTTAAAACCTGATTTCTATGCAGAGCTGCACGAGATTTTGCACTCTCCAGTTTTAGTAAATCAACCCACATTGTGTCTTCTCTCTTCACAGACCTACATTACATTGCATGCAAATAAGGATTCATAGATACAGTCTTGGCACAACTGGAAGACTAGCTCTAGAACTGGGTTCTAGGCTGATATACAACATGATGCAGAAAAGTTTTCCCTGTCTATTTTTTTATTTTTATGTCCATGTTCTGTTTGATTACAGGAATTCACAATTGAAATGGATGGGAAATCCTCCCTTAAGACATCAGTGCTAAGCACTGGTACCCAGCTGCTCCGTCTGAAAGAAGCTGACCCAGCAATGCTGAAACTGAGCCTGGCCAAATATGAGGAGCAGTGGACAGAGATTATTGCTGCATTGCCCCCAATTCAGGAGAAGCTACAACAAGTAAGAACAGATACAAATTATAAGTTGGGTAATCAAAAAATTATGCAGTCGTTGCAGGAAAAACACACAAACCGGGGACACCCGGACATACAGCAGCTGCCATAAAGACACACGTGGCTTGACTTTGGGAAAAATTATAAATACTTTTTTGGTTATCAAAATTTCATAAATATCATGAAAATACACTCACTTCCAAAAAAAAGTTAAAAATAGGACAACGTTGTTTCTCTAATGCCACGTACACACGATCGGTTCATCCGATGAAAACGGACCGATGGATTTTTTCATCAGATATCCGATGAAGCTGACTTTCATCAGTCTTACCTACACACCATCAGTTAAAAATCCGTTCGTGTCAGAACGCGGTGACGTAAAACACTATGACGTGCTGAGAAAAATGAAGTTCAATGCTTCCGAGCATGCGTCGACTTGATTCTGAGCATGCGTGGATTTTTAACCGATGGACTTGCCCACAGACGATCGTTTTTTTCTATCGGTTTTTTAACCATCACATAATTTTAAAACAGGTTCTAAGTTTTGTCACCAAAGGGGAAAAAAAACGATTGGTTTTTCCGATGAAAACGGACCGTTTTCATCCGACGAACGGATCGTGTGTACGCGGCATAAACCACCTAAGAAAATACGTTCAAAATACGGCCGCTAGACTTGTGACTGGGAATCAATCTCACCTTCACTGAGATCCCTTCACTGGTTACCAGTAAAAGACAGAATCACTTTTAAAGCACTCTGTATAACGCATAGATGTATCTATGGGAATGCTCCCCATTATCTATGCGAAAAAATAAAAGCTCATAATCCCAATCGCGTTCTGCGATCCACCAATCAAAATCTCCTCCAGATACCGAAAGCCAACTACAAGTCCAAAGGAGAAAGGAGATTCGCGGTCCAAGGGCCTAGACTATGGAACGCTTTACCAACCAGCATTCGGTTGGAGGAGAACCACTTGGCATTCAGGAGAAAGATCAAGACTCATCTCTTTTGATACCAAAGGAGACAGGAACAACAAGCGCCCAGAGGCGATTAAGTTCGCATGTGTTGCGCTATATATATAAGTTTTCATTCATTCATTCAAAAACATCACCCCAACCTGGTAGATTTGCAGACTCAAGGATGTATGAAATGAAGATCCAACTAGACCCTAACAAATCCCCATCCCACGGGAGAAACACTTTGCTTCATTTTAAAACATCAAAAATTTGATTTTTTTAAAACATCAAAAATTTGATTTTAACATATAACTGGCAGAAGTACCAAATTTCTTGGATTTTGGCTTTCTATAATCCCCTGTACATTGGCAATTTGATCTTGTCTCAATGCATTGCACAGTGCTGTCTAACACCAGAAGCTTCCTGAAGGATGGAGAGAGCAGAGCGATAACCTTATCATTGAGTTGCTGCTTCTTTATCATCCAAACGCAGGCTAGGAAGGATCCTGGACCAAGCTGCTTGCGCAGCTGCAGCATAAATGCAGAATGGTCCAGGACCAGGCTGTGCATTAAATTATTTATCCTGGAGATTCGACCTAATGTGTTTAATTTACACACGCTACTCTTAGCAAGAAAAGCATGTTATACCCTGCAGTGGAATTTATGTGTTTAGAGTTTTAGAATAACGGAGGGCTCATTACTGAGAATAGTGTCTAAAGTCTGGGCTGCAGGTGGAGGGAGCTGTATTTAATTACTGTGCCACAACACCCCATTATATACTATATTATTTATGACACCAAAGGGATTTACTTTACTTTTTACATGTTCTAGTTTCCCATACCTAATGTGTTTGGACTTTTTTGTATGACTTGTTGAATTCCAGATCTTTGAAAATAAAATATATATTCTTACACAACCTCTGATAATGGAAATTTTGTTAACTCCACATTACAGCAACTTATAGAGAAACTTCCTTCTCTGCAAGCAATCCAGGAAGTGATGGACTGGATGAAAAATATTGAGCAGAGTAATGCTGAGACTGTTCCAACCACTACGTCTGACATTAGAAGTCGTCTTCAGAAATATAAGGTAACAATCAGTGACGAGTGGTGTAGAACTATGGACAGGAAAGTGGGAAAAAAGTAAAAAATATACAGTATATATTTTTCCCAGGCTTCCCTGAGTCCCAGTCCAGAGCAACCTCTTGCTCCAGTCCTTCTCCTGCTGCTGGTTACAAGTGGGAATCAAATTCTGGTTCAGAACCAAAAGGTGTTGTGGAGCATAATATGTAATTTTTGTAATTTCTATGGACTTTCAATACATTTTAAATGCAGAAATCCCTGATTGAATTATTGTTATTTATGACAGATGGGATGGTCTAGTTGCTCTGCACCCTACTGATACCCATTGTGTGTTTAAGACACTTGTTTGGTGTATATAAAAAATTATATATATATATATATATATATATATATATATATATATATATATATATATATATAATTTTATTTATTTCGTTTTTCAATTAAACATTAAAACATGATAAAGGGTTCCTAGAGCACTATGGGTTATTCAAAGAGACAGCATGGCAGAGCCGCTTGTTTGATTGAAAGCTCAGATTTTGATAAGGGGCGCACTGTAAATGGTGACAATGTGGCTCTAATAAAATGTTTTAGCTATGCATGAACTTTAAATTAGGGCCTTGTGCAGCTTGAAGGGCCACAGGTTGACCAGTTAGCCATGTTTATCTCTTCACTATAAAGCACTTGTTTCTTTGTATTTTCTATGCATTCATTTATTATTGTTTTGTTATTGCAATCATTGATTCATTGACAGACACTTCGGAAACAAATGAGCCACAAGCAATGCATAGTTGATTTTATCAACCAGTCGTTACCACAGCTTAGTGTGGGTGACGTGGAAGGCAAACGATACCAGAGGACGGAATTGGCTGAGCTTCTTGGAACCTTAAATCTACAATGGAACATGATGCGGGGGGACCTTAACAAGAAGGTATGTTTACTGCCTTTACACTAAACAGTTTGTAAAAGATGCTTCTTTTTGACTTTTTATAGTACACATGGACCTATAAACATCAAGTAAATATATGCTATCACTCTTGCATAATTTATAAGCTCCAGTAAAGTTTTATCTAAATGTTATATTTTGTGGAGTGTCTGAGATTATTCTAGGCAGAATATACATATTTTTTTATCAAATTTTGCACAACAAAATTTTTATTTTTGTGATTTTATAAAAATACAATATTTTAGATATTGGGGACAAGGAGAAAATGTAATAATTTCCATTTGATGCAATTTTTTTAAATACATGTAGAATAGCAGTAAGAAAGACCTTAACCGATTCCTTCTTTAAAATAAAGTTAAAAGATTTAACATGTTGTTTTTTATTTTAGCCACTGAGAAGCCCCTTCAAGTAGTAAATTCCCCTTATATCATGGTGGTCCTCCCTCCACCACTCAGTATTGTACTCACCTGTCTCAGATCCAGCAAGATACATTTGTATGCAAAAGTTTAGGAACCCCTGACAATTTCCATGATTATCATTTATAAATATTTGGGTGTTTGGATCAGCAATTTAATTTTGATCTATCAAATAACTGAAGGACACAGTAATATTTCAGTAGTGGAATGAGGTTTATTGGATTAACAGAAAATGCACAATATGCATCAAAACAAAATTAGACAGGTGCATAAATTTGGGCACCCCAACAGAAAAATCACATCAATTTTTAGTAGAGCAGAAATAGACGCTTCCTATAGCCTGTAATAAGTGTCCGGATTCTGGATGAATATATTTTGGACCATTCCTCCTTACAAAACATCTCCAGTTATGTTAGGTTTGATGGTTGCCGAGCATGGACAGCCCGCTTCAAATCACCCCACAGATGTTCAATGATATTCAGGTCTGGGGACAGGGATGGCCATTCCAGAACATTGTACTTGTTCCTCTGCATAAATACCCGTGTAGATTTTGAGCAGTGTTCTGGGTCTTGTTGAAATATATAGACCCAACTTTGTGACTGATTCCTTAACTTTATTCTCAAGAATCTGCTGATATTGAGTGGAATCTATGCGACCCTCAACTTTAACCAGATTCCCAGTACCAGCACTGGCCACACAGCCCCAAACCATGATGGAACCTCCACCAAATTTTACTGTGGGTAGCAAGTGTTTTTCTTGGAATGCTGTGTTCTTCTGGTGCCATGAATAACGCCCCTTGTTATGACCAAATAACTCAATCTTTGTTTCATCAGTCCACAGCACCTTATTCCAAAATAAAGCTGGCTTGTGCAAATGTGCGTTTGCACACCTCAAGCCACTCCGTTTGTAACGTGTGTGCAGAAAAGGCTTCTTTCACATCACTCTCCCATACAGCTTCTCCCTGTGCAAAGTGCGCGGAATTGTTGAAGAATGCACCGTGACACCATCTGCAGAAAGTTGATGTTGTAGGTCTTTGGAGGTGGTCCGTGGGCTGTTTTTGACCGTTCTCACCATCCTTCGCCTTTTGCTTCTTCAATATTTTATGTGCCTGGCACTTCTGGCCTTGACAAGAACTGTGCATGTGGTCTTCCATTTCCTCACTATGTTCCTCACAGTGGACACTGACCCCTTATATCTCTGCAAAAACTTTTGTAGCCTTCCCCTAAACCATAATGTAGAACAATCTTTGTTTTCAGGTCATTTGAGAGTTGTTTTGAGGCCCCCATGTTTACAGGCTACACAATGACACCCTGACTGCCATTAGGTATCGAGATGAAATCCTTGGACCCATTGTCAGACCCTACGCTGGTGCAGTGGGTCCTGGGTTCCTCCTGGTGCACGACAATGCCCAGTCTCATGTGACGAGAGCATGCAGCCAGTTCCTGGAGGATGAAGAAATTGATACCATTGAATGGCCTCCACGCTCACCTGACCTAAATCCAAAAGAACACCTCTGGGACATTATGTTTTGGTCCATCCGGTGCCGCCAGGTTGCACCTCAGTCTGTTCAGGAGCTCAGTGATGCTCTGGTCCACATCTGGGAGGAAATACCCCAGGACACCATCCGTCGTCTCATTAGGAGCAATTAACAACCCCATTCTGAAAATGCCATTTCCTAGGCATTTATTCCTGATCCTCTGACTTCAGTACTTTCTGTATCACTGACCTGAAACATGCATGTAGCATTCATTTACTTCTAGGTCAGTGAATCAGGATTTATTAAAGCCATAAGATCCGTAGATGGCTGCCAGGCAAAGATCATTTCCATAATGGGGGGACTGCAATGAGAGACTGGACTTTTTTCATTGCAAATATTTCCTTTTAACATGTTGATTATTATGTAATTATCTCCAGCGCCTAATAATCTTAGTTTTTGTTTGCCTATTCATTTTTATTGATTTCATGCTTATGTTGTACATTCTCACTTTTAGACCTGGCACCATCTCTGCTGGGAAGTCACACCAGGCTCTGTCACCCCTTCTGTAAGGAAATGTTTTATAAATAGTGCTTAATCTCTGTTCCCCAGATTCAACATGTGGAACAGACCCTTGAGAGCACATCTGACCAGGAGAGCAAGAGACAGTCAGTAAACAATTGGTTAGATGCCCAGCAAGTAAGACTGAACAAATTGCAGAGGCCATCAACTCTAACAGCAGCGGAGAGCATCTTGGCAGAGTGCTTGGTAAGTGCTGGCAACAGCTCAAGAGTTTATCTAACAATATTGTGGGGATTTCAGAAAGGCTGGGGAGGAAACTATCTAAAGTTCCCTGCCATTGCCAGATTTGATATATTTTTGTGTGTTTTCGTTTGTGCACTTAAAGGCGAATGTGACCACTTTTTTATGTAGCAACTATATTCACTATATTTTTGTGTTAAAGTACAACCATGGCCTTTAAAGTGTTTGTAAACCTCAGACATGAAATATGAACAAAGCATATCCCTCTATTTAAAAGCATTAAATGTCATTTATGTCTGCTGCTTTCAGCATGAATCACTTCTGACATGTTTTCCTGACAAAAAAAAGTGACGGGAGGGAGCTCCAGCTGATTGACAGCTTCAGCTCTGTTTCTGTGTGCTTTGTGAAGGAGGGAGTGTCCCTTCCCTCCAATCAGCTCACAGTGCTCTCCTCCTCAGTTATGCAGAGTGTAATTTCAGCTCTCAACCCCCTTTTTTTTTTGACAGCTCAGTCAAACTTTATAAATTCTGGAATTTAATTGTATGTAGAGAAGAAAACACTGCAGATAAACTACTACCTACTTATGTAGGAGGATTTGTTTCATCACTGTTTACCACCTGAGGCTAGTCCCTTCACTGGGTATATGTAGGGGTTTACAACAATTTTACGTTTTTTTTAATGTTTTGTGTTTTTGTGTATCACATGAAAGAAGGCGTATTACTTACACTGCCCAAGAAGAAAATCTTGCATAGACCGCATGGAAGAAAAAAATACATTCCAACAGTTAGATGTGACATATCAGTCTGGAGGCTTTTGTCAAGTCATATAAAACACCACCATTTGTAACGTAAAGATACTTTAGGACAAAGATGGCTGCCTTCTGGGATTGTGTACTGTTTTGTGGGACCTCAGCTGTCACTTTACCCTTGTTTCAGACCTGTGAAATGTATATTAAATACCTTTTCTAGCATTACAAAAGACTTTACCCTTTTTGGAGTTTGTGCATCTGTATTCAGAACACGAAGAAATATGACCTGAGAAAAAAAAAGTGATATCACTAATTTAAAGGGTATTTAAATGGAAATAAAGGGTAGTTCTTCCATTCAGGATGGACAACAGTCTAAGAAGGAAATTCCCCTTGCTTTGAGGAGATACCCTCTCACTTCCTGCAGTGTTTATGGGACAGGAAGTGAAGGAAATTCTCCTCAATAGAACACAGATGATGATTTTATTTAGGCTGTTATTAGGGCAATATGGAAGTCTTATGTCATATCTGTACAGGTTTGTAAGGAATATGTGACCTGGATATTGGCATTGCACACATAATGGCTGAAGGTGACAGGTGCACTCTAAGACCGTATTTCTGGTAGGGCCTGTGTACTTTTTGCATGTACTTTTTGGAAGTAAAAGGGCAAGTAAGCTTTCCGTGCCTAGATTTTCACCTGATAAAAGCGGCTCTCCATTTGGAGGCTGAAGCAGGAGATTACTTTAGCTTGAGCATAGGGCACAAAGCTACAATTGCTTGAAATGGTCTACAGTGGATATTGTGTTCCTTCGGAAAAACACTGGTTGTTTGGAAGATAAATGTCAGCAAAATGTTATTGTCTCTTTTTTTAAAACCGTATAAACCCTTACCTATAAAAAGTTGGTTGCTTTTTTGAACATAACAGAGAATGCAGATTACATTTAAAGGTATATTATGGCTTATTTTTGAGCAGTACACATACTTGGTTATATTGGACATTTCACGTAAAGTGAATTGTATGTAACATTCACATTAATCTTCTAATAAAATCTTCAGTTTTATAGAGCCCACATGCAATAGCTTCCATAAGCCACCACAGGGAGCTAAATAGTACATAGGTAGCTGGGCATCTTCAAATTGTTTACTACAGTTTCCATGTTGAAAGGGGTTAACACTGTGGTACTCACACCATCTGCTGGATGACGTGTCAGTGGCATGCTTGGTTTCCCCCCATGTAGCATTGAGGAAGCATCTCCCTGATGCTGCCACAAAGAATTTCGATCTGTTACTGCTGCCAGCCTACACTGATCTTGGTTACCTCTGGCTATCTGATCCTCACCTGCTGCAGCTGTGCACATTTCATACCTACTTGAGGTCTTGCCCCGTACCCTGAGCTTTATACTGCCTTACCACCACATAGGGGAGGGAACAATCCCACGGGAATACTGGGTAGCCCCCAACTCACACTCTTCTAACGGCACTGGTTCTGCTTGCAGTGCTGCTACTGTTGTGGATAATATCTACATCATGGAATCCTGTTGCATTCTACTTCTAGAGTCTGTTTATTTTTCAGAGTCTTCATTAGCTCTGTCAGACTATATGGCCCAACTCCCCTAGTTATTTGCCAACTCTGACTGCAGATGCCACAAGCGCCTGCGCCTTCTCCTGTAGACTCTGTATATGATTTGCCTGCGATCCTTGCAGCCTCTGGGCAATTAGCTGTTGAGGTTCTTTCTAATTCGGAGTTGCTCCAGCCTTTACCTGACATCTTGCCTCAGAGGAGTCACCATCTTCTGCCCTTATTACCAAATTAAAAGACTGTTTTGGCTCTTATTGATGCAGTTGTATCATTAAGAACCTGGAGCATTAGCCTGTTAATTGTACTAGTGCTGTTCCCAGTTTTCGGGTCCTTTTGAGTGCCTGAAACCACAAAGACTTTCCCAGTGCATTTGCAGTTCCAAGTCATCCTCAACAGACATTGAAAACACTGTCAAGATATTTGCTTCCCACGGAGCTGCTTGGCCTTGTACCCATCTGATCAGGAAAAAAAAGTGGTCTGCTTCCACTGTAGATGTTCTGCCTTAACAAAGTGACCACCATGCTGGTCAAGGATGCACATGCCTTTAAAGGGTCACTAAAGGAAACTTTTTTTTTTGCTGAAATGACTGTTTACAGGGTATAGAGACATAATAGTTAACTGATTCCTTTTAAAAATAATTAAAAATAGATAAAAACCAATCCTATAATGTACCTACAGTTTAGTTTCGTTTTTGCTGTTGTTTCCTGGTTCTCTGATGTACAGAGACAAAGAGCCAATAGAGGGCAGTGAAGGTTTTGTAAAACGAAACTGGATTGGTGCTGAGGAGTTTGACACACAGTAATCACACCTCCTTGATTAGTCACCACAGTGAGAAATCTCCCAGTACTGTGGTGATCAGGAAACAGACAACCAGGAAGTGTCCAGAACAGAGAGGAATTACAGCAACATCAGAGCAAAAACGAACAATGAGGATATGAAACCAGGACTGCAGTAAGGTAAAGGAAGCTATTTAGCTAAAAAAAAAATCCTTTAGTGACCCTTTAAGGACCCAAACGATAAGAAATTTCCTTTTCTTTTCTCTACTCCCACACCATCCACTTCCAAACCCTAACCCCCCAAACTTCACTACCACCAGAAAGGTCTGAGGCTTAAGGTCTACCAAATCCTTAGGCAAACCCTTAATACTGAGAAGTATGAAAGTGAGACCCTACTTTTCAGAGTGGGGGCTCGATCGGGCGAGTTTGCTAAAGCTTGACTCTGGGATGAGCAAAATATGTTCAAGAGCCATGTGTATTCTTGCTCAAATCTTGGTGTTTTTTTCAAGATCTGTGCAGTAATCCAGTGTGAAACTTTGCCTCTCTGCAGAAATCTACTGTAACAAAGATCAGTCATTGCTGTTCTTTTTTTCTTGTGCAGGGTGGTTGGTCTTGTCACTATCCCACCTGTAGTCAGTGGGTTATGTTTGGCCCCTCCCACAGCTCTGCTTTCTGCACTGTGTATGTACAGCACAGTGGTGATGTCACTGCTACTTTTATAAGATAATATCTGAATTTGTAAAGGCATTTTGTGCACACAAACTGGATTTATATATTTTGTGAATATTGAAGAATGTATCTAAATGAACGTTTTTGTGCCTCAAGTTCAACTTTAACCTTTGAGGACCCATAAAGTTCTTGCATCTCAAACACATGGGTAAAGATGTTGGTCTCCAAGGGATACAAGCTGTCCCCATTTTTTCAGCTCACCAGCATTTTTATGCTTTGCAGTGGGAGTTCTACAGCATACGTTCACGACCCTGCCCTTTGGCCTCTTGTCCTCGCCTCAGGTGTTCACCAAGGTGCTGGCCCCAATACTTGCCCTGCTCAACTCTCAAGGCATCCCCAATGTGGGATACTTGGGCTACCGCCTTTTGAGGGAAAAATGCAGGCTCTGTTGGACAATATGCCTTTGACTGTCCAGATATTACGAGAGTTTGGATGTATTCTGAACTTTCAGAAATTGTAGCTGGAACTAACTCATCATTTCGAGTATTTGGATCTAGTCCTGGACAATGCACAGGCCAGAATGTTTTTCCCACAGAAGAAACTTCAGACTCTTCCATCTTAGATTGAACCTCTCTAGTCCCGGAGTCATCCAGCTCCCCACTTTGAGAGTCTTTGGTCTGGTCTGAAGGTAGCCCCCTTCAAGACAAGTCCATTTGCCCAGTTTTACTCCTGATTGGTTCATTTGACACCGAGAACTAGGCTGTCTCTAGCTTGGTGGCTTAGGAATCTGGCTCTGGAATTGGGAAAGTCCTTCTTTCCTGTCTTATAAAAGATGCCAACCTGTTGAGCTGGGGAATAGTCCTGGGCACTCTGCTGAGCCAGAGCTCCTCAATCAGTGTAGAGCATGAGCTTTGCTGGTTGAACAGATGTAGGTGTTCTCTGCAGAGGGGGTCATGTCAGACCACTGTGGCAAGTCTATTAATTCCACATAGATATCAAGGTTCCCACTCTGCAGCTGCTGGCAGGTGACAGGATTTTTTTTTTTCTTCGACTGTGGCTAATTTTTTAAGAACAAATACTTTAAGACACTTTTTGTTTTGAGGCACCTGAAATGTATTTAGCGGACTGAATAAAATTGTGCATCAGATATTTCTATAACAGTCTCCAAACTTTCTAAACAAAGGTCCAGTTTACTGTCCTTCAGACTTTAGGGGGGGGGGCAGACTGTGGCCAGTGGGAGTAGAAAAGGCCCCAGCATCAGTGGGAGTAGAAAAGGCCCCAGCATCAGTGGGAGTAGAAAAGGCCCCAGCATCAGTGGGGTAGAAAAGGCCCCAGCATCAGTGGGGTAGAAAAGGCCCCAGCATCAGTGGGGTAGAAAAGGCCCCAGCATCAGTGGGGTAGAAAAGGCCACAGGGTCGGTGGGAGTGGTAAAGGCCACAGGGTCAGTGGGAGTGGTAAAGGCCCCAGGGTCAGTGGGAGTGGAAATAAAGTACATAGATCCTGTGGCCAGTAGGAGGAGGAATAGTGCTTTATTGTTGGGAGGAATAGGGTCCCATTGTTGGTGTCAGTTGGAGGTAATTTGCCCCACTGTTGGTGTCCGTAAAAGGAATGGTACCTCATCGTTGATGTAAGTAGGAGGGACAAAGCCTTGCATCAATGGAAAGAACAGTGCCCCAAGGGCCGGAAAAAGGCAAGCAAGGGACCACAGTTTGGAGACCACTGCTCTTGACTGTACAGTGAAAAGTTTTTAGCCAAACATTATGTCATTTTCCATGAGTAACTGAAGTAAAAGCCTCTCTTATTTAAACTGTAACCATTTATATGATACTTGCAAGACATTGTTGGAATAGAATGGATAAGAGATTATCTAATATTTCAAGTACTGCCTATTTGAGTGAATATTGGTGCTCATATAATCATGTGAATGTAAGCTACTTACAGCAAACTGGGGCATGATATAACTACGGTAAATACACAAATCAGTGAAATTAGGATTTGGCAAATACATACTGTAAAATCTTTTACCTATTGTTTACTGGACATTTGTTCTACTGCTGGTAACAACATAAATAGAGGGGGTGAACTAAACAATCACTGACTGTGTGATATTGCCTGGTGGTAGTGGTACAATAAATATATTAGTAAAGATGGATTTTATCAATAATAGATGTGGTAGAGCAACTGTTGTGTATAATATAATATTGTCACTTTAAAATATTCACTTGGCCTGCAGGAGCTGGAAGAACAAATCAAGGCCAAGTCCAATGTGCTGGAGGAATTGGAGAGGAGTGGACCACCAGCAGGGGATCACGGCGTATTCCAGCAAGGTTTATTGACCTCAGAAAACCTCATGAAGAAGAGAAACGCTTTTGCGAGTCAGGTCTGTATCTCCTTATCAGACTTGGTAGAACGGAGCTATGCGCCCAGAAGAACAGCTCAAACAGTGAATTTTTATGTAATTAGTATGTCTTTCATGTCTAGCTCACCGTTCAGAAAACAGGATGGCAATTAGTGAGATGTCCTGCTATCATAAAATTAAATGGAGGACATGCATGCTTTTTAATAACAAATGTATTTAAAAGTTGCACTGAAACCATAAATCAGTTTAGCCCCGATTTTCCCTTCTTTGCCCATTAAAGCATATATAAATCCAAAAGCAAACATGTAATATAGTCAAGCTTACCATTCCATGTAATGGCTGCATTCATTTTTTTTTTTTAAAGCATTTTCCTTTATTTTCACCTGGGGATTCTGCCAGTTACACACTTGCTGTCCTAGGGTAACAACACTCACTCACCCTTCTGGACCAGAATCATAGGATATGGCCACAGAACCCCATCCTATTCTTAATGTCCATAACCCAAACGGGCATGGTTCTGTAGTCCTCTGAGCTGACTAAGAGCAATATAACTGATGAAGGCACAGAACATTATCAGTTCAATCTTTAGGTATTTTGCAAAGTTATTGCAGGGGCATCTGCTGGGGGGTCATTTTCACATGGTGCACGCCACAATCTGCCAACAGCCCTTTCCGTATGCGGGCAGGCTGGGTGAAATCAGGGCAGCATCTTTTTTTGCTGGAATAGAAACCTATGTATTTATATAACATTTCACTATGTTGCATTCCCTAACAGGAGCTCACTGGATTTATGGCAGATCAGCAGATTTTTTTGTGTGTATTTACAACATTATTAAACATGGGACGAAAATGCTGTATATTTAAGAGATGTACTGATCGTGGTTTTTGTTTAGCCCTGATATACACTTTTAGTTTAAAAAAATAAATATAAGGTAAATGTGATGCATTTTAAATTTATGTAAAGCAATTGAAGTCATTTTTGTAGGTTTACATGCATAGGGTCACAAACACAGAGACAATTATCACAAATGATTTGCTAAATCCAGCTATAGACTAATGCCGAGTAGTCATGAATCTACGACCACAGCTCTCCCTCTAATGGGCAGCTGTGCATCCATACACAGTCCAACTCCCGACCAGTTTAGCAGATTTTTGAACCGTTAATGGTTAGGCTGAATGTACCAAGTTGATCGATCAACTTGGGTAAAACCAGCCAGCTGGGTTCTCTTGCAGTTATCACTAGTGGCTGCTATAGCTGCTAGTGATAATCTTCTTCCAGCGGGCACAGCTTGCCCTGCCTGGAGAAGACCATGGCCTCACATGAGGGAATCCCGCATCAACACTGTTTTTGCTGATGGGGGATTTGAGCTCTGTGTATGGCCATCCTTACCCACTGACTTATTTTTCTTTTACATTTTGTAGCTGTGTAAATCTGTGTAATTGTTGGTGTTGTGTCTTGCAGGTTGCCGATTTGAAGACCTCTATACACTCGTCGTTGAGACATTGGAAGACATACAACGAAAACTATGAATGTGTGAAGAAAATGTTGGTCAAATTATTGTATGTCGTTTGTCAAGCCAAAAGACCCATATCATCATTGAACTGTCTGGAGCAAAATCTGACGATACTGCAGGTACCATCCCTTGTACATCATAAATACTTGGTCACTTTGTGGTCCAAGGAATCCTGTCAGCTGACAACAAGGTATCGGACACTAATTTTCTCATTGAAGGGGCTCTATATTTCTTCTCATGAAAACAGAGCAAATTAAGGGAATCTTCCATGCCTGGGATATTTGTATATCTAGCATAATTAACAGTAAGCCATGAGTTCATTATAGTGTCACTAATCAAAATACATAGTTATTTCCTACTATGCACATTGTAGGTTACTGTTTATGGGCCAGTGCATTCATTGCAAAAATATCAGGCTTATTAGGGAAGATTAATTGTAAGGTGCTCTAGGGGCACCTATGGGACGATTCATAGATATCTCCAGATCCACCAATATTCAGCTGGATGGCAATAAGAAGTCTGATGACAATAAGAAACAACAACTATTGATCAGACTGAATAGAAATGTCATCCTGATTGCTATTTTCCCATCTGATAAGGAGTTTTTCCTTCTTCTCTGTCCCACTTCTACAGTTGAGCCTAGTACACAAGGGCTGAATGCCAGGCGGCATCGGCCGATTCAATAGAAACCGCCCAACGTGTACAGCGGTCGGTCCGACAGAAGCTGGCCATTCGGCCGCTTTCAGTTGAAGGGGTATGACCAAAAAAGGTCTGCCAACTGGCAGCTGATCAGGCCTCTCAGCCAAAGGCTGGGAGCACTGACCGATGTGTTCTGGCAGGAGGGTTGTCCCCATTTCAGAACACAGCGACTTAGCAGGGTAAATTGATGCACTAACCTTGCATAGTTAGTACAGCGGCTTGTCCCGAGCTCTTCATTTTTTTTCATTCAGCCCTCTGGTTTAAACAAACAAAAGTGTGTACCAGGCTTTAGGCTGTCCATAGATGATTCACCTTTTTTTGATATGCTAGAGGCAGGGATGGACTGACTATTGGGACTACAGGGAGTTTCCCGGTGGGCCGATGGCTCAGTGGGCCGGCTTCAGTGACAGCCGCCCCCCTCTGCTCCTCTGTCTCTCCCTTCCCACAGTTCTCACCTCCTCTCCCTCCCCGCAGCGTTCACCTGGGGGGAACAGAGAAGCAGGGGGAGGACCAGAGGAGCATGGGGGACGACAGAGGAGCATGGAGGAGGGGACAGACAGCTGACTCAACAGCTATGGCCTGGGAGTTTCTCACTTCTGCCTAATCTTGTCCCATAAGGGGGGGCACGGAACGGATTCTTTGCCCCGGGTTAAATAATGTCTAGCTTCCCCACTGGTACTGCCTATAAGAGGACCAGTACCAACCGTTCTACTCTAATAAAAGTGGAATGGCTAGTGGCTAGTGAAGGGGGAGAGGGGGCTTGTGTGACTGGAGGGGGGGTTGCGGGAGTTGCCCGGCTGCCATGGGAGAGACCTGTCAAAGTGGGCCAGTCTGGATGAAGTCCAGGGCCAAATTTCTGTCCCAGTCCAGCCCTGGCTAGAGGGCTGATTGAACAAAAGTTAACGGATTTCCCCATCCACACATGTGAGTTTGATGGAGGAATGCTCCTCACTGTGCTATTTTATTTTGACAGTGGGGACTCATCTGCTGTCAGAATACACTGATCAGCGCTGTAAATAAAACATTTTCCAACAGTCCCGTTTGACAGAAGTTGATCGCATGCGAGAATGGCCATAGATGGGTCACAATTCGGCCAGTCCCTGCTGAACTGTCTCCATTTCGGCCAGCTAAACCTGTATGCTTGACAGCCAATCAGACAAGTTTATGAAGCTTTCTGTGGCACTGAAACTCTTTACGCAAGTGCAGTCAGAGTTGGCTTCCAGGTTTTATTTTAAATAGGATATATGTGATGTGTTTTACAATGCTTTGCACATCCACATTGTTTTTTGCACTGCTGATGAATACCCCAAAAGCAACATGTGATCATTAATTTGGATAAAGCCATAACATCAGACATAGGCAATAATCTATATTTGAATTATGAATGTGTGAAAAATGTAGGGTTTTAAAGGGTTATCCCACTACTTAGAATGTATTCCCTGTTCTTTAGACCACTCAGGAGCAGGCTGAACAACATGAGGAAAACTGGTCCAAAATGAGAGCTGCTCTTAAAAGCATGGAAGGTCTCTGCAGCCCTTCAGCCATTGCCATTCTGGGACAGGATTGTAAAGAAGCTGAAAGCAGGTTAGTGTGTTTTATATATTTTTTTATCTTATTTGGGTTTACCAAGTGCCATAGAAAGTTTTACCTGGACCACATAAACACGGGTCCTTGTTTCTTGCAAGCTTGGCTGATGGTGGTGCTAAAAAAAAAAGGACTGACCAACTCCGTATTGTAAGCTAAGAAACAAGCTTTCAAGTCCATTCCAGAGCAGAGGACCTCAACTGGCGGATCAGATTTGATCGGTCTGCTTTGTCATTGAGTTTGTTCCTCCTGTGTGGAATTGAGCACTCCCTATTGCCTTCCAGTATATATATATATATATATATATATATATATATATATATATATATATATATATATATATATATATATATATATATATATATATATATATATATATATATATATATAATATAATCTCCTTCACTTATCATACAGGTTATGTACTGGTTTTCTCCAGGGGAAAGCAAGTAACTTGGTTACTTTTGGGGAAAACCTGCTTTCTTCAACTACCCAAAGGAATTTTGTTGCACCTTACTGGATATTCTTATTATTTTCAGTAGACATTGTAGATGTTGATGGTATTGTAGATGCTGGAATGTGAACCCTCTCTGGCCATTTGATATACCTCCCAGGGACTCTATTGGTCAGTTCTCTGCACAGAGTTCCTGGGTCTGTGTCAGAAACCATGAATCGAACCGAGACAGAAGTACAGTTAAATCACACTTGTTTAATTATAATAATAATAATAAAAAGATAAACAGAGTAAGCGTAGACAAAACATAGCGAAAGTTGAGGAACCGGATCGGATACTCAGACAAGCCAAAGGCCAGGGAGCCAGAGATGAACATAGTAGAACAGCAAGCAGGATCAGGAGCCAGAAGGGATGTCGGCCAAGCAAAGTCTTTAACAGGAAACTCTGTGATGTTGACCAAGGCGATGCAAGCAAGCAAGTGAAGTGGAAGGCTTAAGTAGGCAGGACTGAGGAGTCGGATCATCAACAGGTGAGTCACTGTGGAGAGATAGGAGCTGGCAATTAGCCAACAGTTGAGCGGCCAGCTCAGAGAAGGAAGTAAAAAAATGTTTTGCTTTGATATACAAGCGATGTCTTGATATAAGAGTAGCATCATGTCACAACTGAGTATAAAAAAGAAGAGAAGAGCCTCTAAGTCTAGCAATATGGTTACATTTAATGAAGGTACAACATTTAGCAACTTATTGCTAAACTTAGAGGTGCCTCTCTTCTCTTTTATACCCTGACGTGATCCAGCGGCGGCTACTGCATCACTCGGCCCGGCCCCCCGGCGTGACGTGTCATTGGATGTGATTGACAGCAGCGCCAGCCAATGGCTGCGCTGCTTTCAATCCATCCACTGTAGCCAATCAACGGCGAAGAGGATGTCGGGTTGAGCGCGGGACTTTCAAGGGGTCAGGTAAGTATAACGGGGGGGCTGGGGGGGGCGGTATTGTCGGATGTTTTTTCACCTGCATAGAATGCATTAATGTGAAAAAACTTTTACCTTTTACAACCCCATTAATGGGAGTACAGACAGCAATAAAAACTGACAGATGTTCTAATCCCTCTCCACTCTATCCAAAACTAAAAAAAAAAGTTTTGCCTTTAGTTATACTTTAATATTGCGTTTGCTTCAAATTCAGTTTTCAGTTTAATTGCTACAATTTCAGTTTTTTTTAAACTGTGCAATGACAGGTGGACTCCAGTGAATGAGGAACTTTCTAGTGAGCTACAGTCAGCTGGACTTTTACTGCAACTATGGGAAGCCTACAGTGACTCCTACCAGAATCACACCCGGGACATGGAACAACTGGAAGGAAAGTGTCAGCAGCTACTCTACGCTAAACTCTCGGAAGACAAACAAGCTGACACCCTACAACAAAGAATTCAGGATCTACAGGTAACATTATGGTTTGCAGCCTACTATTAAAGGGCTCTTTTTTTTCTTTTTTTTTTCAGGTGGGCTTTAATGATGAAATTCTGCAACATTTTAGCAAAAACTCCAGTCAGGACAAATCTCCTAAATACATATTTAATACTGCATGATGGGAATTTCTTTAGTATAAGCTATGGAAATCTCTAGAGTGAAGGGTTAAATGAGGTCCTAAACTATGGAAGTTGTGTTTTAAAAGGGCTAGCACCTGTATCTCTGTAGCCTAATCTTCCTCCTATGATTGCTTTATCATGGCTCAATCTGCACTGTGTAGAGGTGGCCACTTTGGTACAAGCCAGGTTTGTCAAGGTTGCTCCACCATTTGGTGGATTCTAATAACTTATGACATATATTCTTGACACTCGGGCACAACTTTCTCTCCAGCAAGGAGTAGCACAGTAGTGACCTCAATAAATCTCACTCTGGATCTAATGAGACCAGTAGTGATTTATAGGTAGATTCAGGTAGGGGCGCGCATATCTAAGGCGGCGTAGCCTAGCGTGTTTACACTACGCCGCCTTAAGTAAGAGAGGCAAGTACTGTATTCTCAAAGTACTTGCCTCCTTACTTAGGGCGGCGTAGCGTAAATGCGGCGGGCGTAAGGGCGCCTAATTCAAATGTGTTGGAGGGGGGCGTGTTTTATGGTAATGAGGCTTGACCTCACGTTTTTGACGTTTTGTTTTTACTGCGCATGCGCCGGGTGCCTACATTTCCCAGTGTGCATTGCGGCTAAGTACGTAAATCCCGATTCGCGGACGACTTACGCAAACGACGTAAAAAATTTGAATCTCGCGGCGAGAATGGCGGCCATACTTTAACATTGTTATTCCATTTAATAGATGGAATAACTTTAGGCCTGCTAATGCCTTACGGAAACGGCGTTAATTTACTGCGTCGGCCGGGCGTACGTTTGTGAATCGGCGTATGAACTAATTTACATATTCTACGCCGACCGCAATGGAAGCGCCACCTAGCGGCCATCCGAAAAATTGCAACCTAAGATAGGACGGCGCAAGCCATCTTATCTTAGATATGTTTAAGCGTATCTCTGTTTGAGCATACGCTTAAACATAAGTCGGCGTACATTCTGAGTTAGGTCAGCTTATCTACTGATAAGTCGGCCTAACTCTTACTGAATCTACCTATTTATTTCTAACCCTGCAGATCTACAACCATTAGGCTCAATGCTCAGGAAGCACACTGCTGTTTTTCAGGTTTTCCTGGCTTAAGGTTTCTCAGGATACCGCTTGGCCATGATTTATATAGTATAGATATTCCCTATGAGATAGCAAATATTAATTTCTTGGGTTCAGGTCCAGTTTAAAAATGAATTCCCAGCAGCGGTGTAAATTTGCCAATGTGTTAAATGATCAGTGTCGCTTTACAATGTATTATAGACTTTTTGGAGGACATGCTGGCCAAGACTGTATTGGAATATTTTCTTTTGCTAAAGAATGAATTCAGATCCCAAAACAAGTATTGGAGGCAGATAAATACTCCAGCCGGACAGGTTCCTTACTGGATTTCTTAGGCGTTCTATTTCTGCGGTTGTCATATTTTCATGGGGATTTTTTTTTTTGTACTCGTAATACAAGCTCAACCCTTTTCTCTTAATTTTTTGTGCTTCTGTTTTGTCACATCAAATATGTTTATAGTGTATATCTTTCTCTGCAATACCTGTACATATTCTCATGTTTTGTCTTTTCTCAAAAATGCAAATACTAGAAAAAAAAAAGATTGATCCTGCCAGAAATCCGGAGATTTTCTAACTTTTGTACTGAACTGACAGAACTGCTTTGGCTGCTCTAAAATCCCAAGCTTTGACTGAGTCCCCTCCCTTTCTGAACTACAGACCCCCCCCCCCTCTATTATGTAGACAGGGTATTCTGTACTTGTGCAGAGGCTAACTTGGCAGGATCAACAGATATTTTTCTGTACTTGCTTATTTTTTTTAATGAAAATGTACTTGTAGAGCTGTACTAAATTAAAATGTTTTAAAAAAATTTTTTATTTGTATTTGCTGCATAGACATACTGTACACTATAAAAAAAATCCCAAAAGAAAGACTAAATGAGAGGGGGGTAAAGGTCTTGCTTGTATTTCAAAATAGCAAGTAAGCTATGAAAATGGGACAACTGCAAAAAGCGTAATAAAAAAAAAAAATTTTGCCTGTTAATTTTACCCAGACATAGGCCCGGATTCACAAAGCAGTTACGCCGACGTATCTCGAGATACGCCACGTAATTGTAAATATGCAGCGTCGTATCTATGCGCCGTGACCACAAAACTAGATACGCCTGAAGATAGGCTTCATCCGACCGACGTAACTTGTCTACGCCGGCGTATCGTGGGCGCATATTTACGCTGGACACATGTGGCGCTCCCATTGATTTTGTGTTCAAATATGCAAATGAGGGAGATACGGCAATTCACGAACGTACATGCGCCCGGCGCAGGCTACGCGCAGTGCGCGGAAGTTCTGTGTCCGGCGTAAAGTTATTCCACCTAAAGCAGATGTAACTCAGCACCAGACGTGCACAGGTCAGCTGGACAGCAGCTGCAGCAGCACCATTACGGACGAGCTGAGCAACCACACTTGCAGGACAACACATCTGTATGCCAACATGCCAGGCAGGGCCGCCATCAGGAACTATGGGGCCCCTTACACAGCTTCAGGCATGGGCCTGGGGGGGTGCTGCCGTGAATTGAGAAAGACTAAATAAAGAAAAATGTATGTATAAAAAAAGGAACTAAAAAGAATAAAAAAAGAAATAAAAATCAAAAACATTTTTTTTTTCTAAAAAAATAAAAAAAAAGGGGACTTGCCATCTGGGGTCCTGTGCTCACATACACCACATACACTTCACATTGGTTTAGCCCAAGTCCACCATGCAGGACTTGGGAGCAGCAACGCCACG
Organism: Rana temporaria; assembly: GCF_905171775.1. Classification (NCBI taxonomy): domain Eukaryota; kingdom Metazoa; phylum Chordata; class Amphibia; order Anura; family Ranidae; genus Rana; species Rana temporaria. The sequence continues at coordinate 32,580,910 of NC_053501.1, read as the reverse complement.
CCAAGGCCCCAATGGTGTTGCTGTCCATTCATACCACTTTCACACGGTCGTGGTGATAACCTCTCCCAGACGACCCAAAGTGACACGCCTTGCTGGCAGGAATGTCACCCACATTCACACACCAGTCACACTGTAGCCTGCACTACTGACCGTGTGCAGTGACTACAAAAAAAATAAAAGGGATCATGCCATTGGCCGACATGGCATGCCCTTACTGGAGGACGGCACATACATCTATGCACGACACTCCAAAAAAAAAAATATCGCTCATACTCTGCGCTGCCAACGTCCAGAAAGTAATTTGCCCTCTCGTGGGCCAGGCCTTGTGCCTAGGGTCCGGCTCCTCAATAGCCGTGGGGACGACTGGGGTGGGGGGTCGGTCATCCCGAGGAGGGTCATCCTCTGGCCTGTCGCTCCTGGCAGCTGTTGCCTGTATGCCCTCCAATGCCAAGGCAAATTTGCTGTCAATGGCACCGTCCCAATTAGTGCAGTGGCGCACCGATCCCCCAAAAGTAGTTCCTGTACTACTTCTGGGAACTTCGAGGGGAAATTTGTATGGACAGCTGTGCAGAAACCCACACAGATGCCTGTCAAATCACATCTGAAGTCGGACTGCATTGCCAGGTTGAAATTGTGCGAGTTCAGCTGAAATGGCACGATTTCTAACCTGCACAATGTGAACCTAGGCTGAATCTCAGGACTGGCTGGACAGAAATACAAATCCATATGCAGAAATCTTTCTATATGTGCATTTACCTGTTTGGTGTCCAGCTTTAATTCTGTGATGTCAACCCAAATAGTATTCAATAATACTAGAGTTCAATAAAAATATAAAAGTCAGTATAATAAAATGTCTGGTCCCTTCTGCCAGTGACCTGTATAGTGTTTTCTGGCTCTAGACTAGTCCTGTGTTTGCTCTCTAATCTCAAGGCTTGGCAGCTGGCGCATCTAGACCAGGTCATCCCAGTCTCAGACATTCGTTTTCCTGAAAGCCTCAATCATCATTTCTAATCTCCACCGTGCCGTTTGTGGCTGTCTCTGCTGGCCACAGAAATTAACTCACAGCTGTAATACCCAGATGTCACACAACTTCGCATTCCCATATCCGAAATTAATCTGACTTGAAATGACAGACTCGCGTGCTATGTAAATCGCTGGGAATGCTTACTGTTAATAATCGCCATTTTCAAATGTCAAGCTTTATGAAAAAAATGATACTCTTCTTTGCAATTGTAACGCAATATATCTTCTGTTTACTTGGTAGTACTTTAGTTTATAGAAAATGTTACAGAAAAAAATATTGTCCATCACAAGTCATGAAAACATTTTTTAAGTGCATCTAAAGCCAAAAACTAAATATGATGCAGTATTTATTACCTATACTTAGATTTGTTGGCTGCATTAGTGTTTTCTTTTAAGGCTTTTTTTTCCTTTTATTTTTACATGGTGAATCCTGTCCATAACACACTTCCTGTCCTAGGCTGACATCACTCACCCTTTATTCTCTATAGAGGAGCAACACTGTCGCCATAAGACAGGGAGTAAGTTATAAAAACAGAACATTGGGCCAGATTCAGGTAGAAGTGCGGCGGCGTAATGTATCGTAGATACGTTACACTGCCGCAAGTTTTCATCGCAAGTGCCTGATTCACAAAGCACTTGCAATGAAAACAACGCCGGCGGCCTCCGGCGCAAGGCGGGCCAATTCAAATGGGCGTGTGCCATTTAAATTAGGCGCGCTCCCGTGCCGGACCTACTGCGCATGCTCAGTTTCGCAATTCTAGTCGTGCTTTGCGCGCCGTGACATCATTTTTTCGAACGGCAACGCGCGTAGTGTACTTCCGTATTTCCGGACGTGTTACGCAAACGACGTTAAATTTAAAATTTCGACGCGGGAACGACGGCCATACTTTAGACAGCAATACGATTGCTGACTAAAGTTAGGGCACCAAAAAACGACTAACTTTGCGACGGGAAACTAGACTAGCGGCGACGTAGCGAACGCGAAAATCCGTCGGGAATCGCCGTAACTCCTAATTTGCATACCCAACGCTGGTTTACGACGGGATCTCCCCCCAGCGGCGGCCGCGGTATTGCATCCTAAGACCTGTCAGTGTCCATCACACCTCTACTCTAGGACCACAAGCATTATGAGTATTAATATATTTGCTGGGAAGCATATACATTCTGAAATACTGTTTTAATTCTGCTTGACTTCATATCTTGCTGTGTTTGGGGTATATTGCTGTATGCAAAACACAATGGCTGTTATTTTTGGTGTTTGTAGGTGTTGGAGCAAAGTCTGCAGGCCCTCCGAGCCCACAACCTGCAAGTTTCAGAACTGGCAGACAAAGTGATTCGCCAAAATGCAGCAGCTGCCGATGTGATCTACTCGGAGAGACAAAACGCTTCTCACAGGATTGATCACTTGGAGAGAAGTGTCTCATCAAAGATGGCAGAGTTGAAGGTATTTGAGAAGGAATCCTCCTGATGTATAAATGTGCTGCTGTATACGCATGACGGGGCTTAATGGCTTATACTGTAGCATGGTATTATATTCTACAGTTGCCAATTTAGTGTTTTAGGAAGTGATGTAGTGTTAAATGGAAACGAGAATATTTTTTCAGGCAGCACAGATTTTGACTCTCATTGCAAAGTTTGCCTAAAATTTTGATTCTACTTTTTAATTTTTGCTACATGATGTGGCTTTGGAGCAGGAAATACTTCAGCCAGTTATAATTAGCCAGGTACAGTGATGACTTCCTGTGGACTTGCTCAAGTGGGTTCGGACTAGTATCTGAATACAACTGAGCTCATCCCTAGTAAAGATGTAGGAAAGGGCGGGGCAAGGTTTTTTTTGGACCACTGGGGCCATGTAAATACTGAGGTTGTGTAGGCCAAGGAAGGACCTGATGTGAAGGAACCTGGTATGTGCTCATGACATTAAGTAATCCTGTCGCCAAGTTCTCTTTCACACAAGATGGAGCCTGCTCTGCTTTATTGCGAGCAAGAGTAAACGGACTCTGCTATCCATTTACACACGATTTCCCTCCGATCCACCTAGATGGGGAGGAAGGATGCCCTCCTATTTTGTAGAATGTATTTTCAGGCAGCACAGATTTTGACTCGCATTGCGAAGTTTCACTTTTCAATTTTTGTTACACAATGTGATTTTGGAGCAGGAAATACTTCGGCCAGTTATGATTGGTCTGGTACAGTGATGGCTTTCTGGTGATCTTACTCAAGTAGGTTTGGACTACGATCCAAATACAACTGAGCTCATCCCTAGTGAAGATGTAGGAAAGGGTGGGACAAGACCCCCCACCCATTAACTTCGGGAAGGGTTTTTTGGACCACTGGGGCTCTGTAAGTACCAAGGTAGCGTAGGCTAAGGAAGGACCTGATGCGAATGTATCTGGGTGAACCTGGTATGTGCACTGGGTTAGGTAATCCTGTCACTAAGGTATTTTTCACACAGGGCAGAGCCTGCTCTATTGTAAGAGTAAACGTACTCTGCTGAATGTTTACACCAGATTTCCTTCCAATCCGCCTAGATGAAGAAGGAAGGATGCCCTTCTGTTTGGTTTTTAGTGCATCAGATTGGAGGCAGGGCGGTGTAAATGGTCACAAGTCTGTTTACACCCACCAGTCCATAGAGGTGAATAGACTGTCTGATCAGGTCTGCATGAAAAATTGACAGGTGGATCTCAGATGCTTTGTGTAAAAAGGGGCCTTTAATGTTTAACGAAAACACCCAAATGCAACATTTTTTTGATTAGAGTAGGGAATATATATATATATATATATATATATATATATATATATATATATATATATATATATATATATATATATATATATATATATATATATATATATATATATATATATATATATATATACATTTTCTTTATCTGCCTTTGTTCCATTGGTGAGATTTTTTCACTTCTAGTTCCATAAACAACAGAAATTGGGAGAAGGTCTCTCCAAAGGAATTGGACAGCCGTTACCAGAGTGTCCTCACTGCAAGATCTTTCCTCTTTCTTTGCTCCATTGGCCACTAAAATGTTAGATTTCCCACCATATTCAGTCACATTAATAACGGTCAGCATGAATGAATATATTGAGTGAATCTCCCCAATGGGAACACAAATCGAAAAGAAAACTTGTCATTTTCTCTCCGTTCCCTGCTTCACCCAAATATGAGAAAACATTTGGGCATTACATGCACTTTTACTTTTTGATGGCTTTGGTTTGAAAGAGTAGCATAACATTCATGTCCAAGTAAAAATGATTTAACACAATGTGCTGAGCTTTAATATTGTAAACTGAGCAGTCTACGTGTAAGCAATATTCCATCGCACAAAAGTAAATTTCTCTTCAAGCAAAGAAAATGGTCTGCACAATTACTGTTCTGTTGAAGAGAAGATGTAGCAAAGTCATGAAGCAGCTGATGTTTAAGCTGAAATGTTCTGGATTTATTTTATAAAGAGAAGAGCAGTGCATTTTCCGCCAGGGAATAATTTGCGTTAATATTGCCGTGTTTACCCTAAGAGCTCAATTCAATGGCGTTGTTATCCTACACTTGACGCACCTGAAATGCAGTTCAACAAAATGCCAATGTTTTTAATTAAGGAGTGCACATGACAGTTAAGATGCTGCATTTGACCTCCATTATTTGGATATACAAAAAAGTGTTGCACTAAACATAAATAAATATGCTCATAAAGTGATATAAAACAGTCCAATTATAAAAAAAACTCCAAAAACGAATTTGTGAAATTGCAGATGAATCCAAAAGACCCTCCACCGCCACCACAAGCAATATGGACTCTTACCAGAGAGCCTGGACCCTTTATTATTAAGGGTCAAACAGGCTTAAAGGGGTTGTAAAGGTTCGTGTTTTTTTTCACCTTGATGCATCTGCTCGGCTCGTCCCCAGGATCCTCTTCTTCACGGGGTCTCAGTGTTGATTGGATAGATTGATAGCAGCACAGCCATTGGCTCCCGCTGCTGTCAATCAAATCCAATAACGCGGCTGCCGGGGGGCAGGACTGAGTCATACACTCTGTGTCTATGGACTGTCTTTGCACAGCAATTTTTCAAACACGTATTTTTTTTTGGAAATAAACGGTTTCATAAAAAATTAAAACATTTAGTTAGCCCGATTTGTTTGTATACTATGATATAGGCAACATTTTTGAGGTTACCCATATAGAGTTAGTCTGGTGCTAGAATTATTGCTCTCACTCTAACATTCACGCTGTATGTAACCTGTGTGTATCTGGCTCTGATACTAGCCAGTGCCTCACCAGCCACTGACCTCACCTCACGTTCCTGCTACACACACCAAGAACCTAGGTAGGTCTTTGTAGCTCAATGTATTTAAAAACATTTTTTTTCTAAATATATTTTTTTCTAGCTACTTCAGAAGGAGGTTGAGGCCTTCAAAGCCGATCTAGAAAATCTGCAGTCCTGCGTAAAGTCATCAGCTGATTTTGTCGGCCATGTTTGTCTTTCACAAAAGGAGAAGGAAGAACGTTCTGAACCTATTAAGGTATACTTGAGAAATCTGTCTTTAATTTGATGCGTGTAGGTCATTCTTACCTAAATATAAAAAATAAGCAACATATTCTTTATGTACAGAAGCATCTGTTGGAGCTCAGAGAACGGTCGGCTGACATTGAGCATTTGAATGAAGAAACCTTTACTCTACCTCTGGATGACCGCAGTTTGATGTTGCTGCAGAACTTGAACCGGAGCTGGGAGAAAACAGGAGAAATGGCACTCGAAGATTGCAGGTCAGTACCGTGTAATCCATGTTTGTACACACGATCGGAAGTTCCGATGGAAAATTTAGACAGACTTTTTCCATTGGAAATTACGACTGTTTGTATGCCCATTGGAGTTTTTCCATTGGATATTCCGAGGAATTCTGTCTGAGTTTACATAGAGAACATGTTCTCTTTTCCTCTGATGGAATTCTCTCGGAATTCCGATGTGAGTTTGTTCGGGCTAAAGCCTGATCGTGTGTACAGGGCATTAGTCTACCCTGTCCACACAGTGACCGCTCTGCTGTGCTTTTTCAGTGCAGAAAGAACAGTGTTTTCACCCTATTAAAGAAAGTAGAAAAATATCAAATGTTTGGGTAGGAATAAAGGGTAATAAAACAGTTACGAGGGTAAAAAAAAAAGATTGTATTGATAGAAGTCCCAGAGTTAATTATACAGTAGGTCATTCTTTGCCCATAGTTCCACTTTAAATGCTTGCTGATTGGTGTCCCTTGTATCCTGAAGTTGCTTTTCAAACGTGATAGTACATTTTTCTAAGGCTTTGACAGTATGATTTTGTTTTCTTTCTCATTTGTTCGTATCTAGAGAAAATTGGGTTTTTGAAACAACTACAGTATTGCTATGTGAGTCACTATAAATTGCCCAGACAACTTAAGCATTGTTCTGATCTCATCTGTAGTACATATTAATCTATTATTCCCCCTAAATGATCTGCACTCGGAAACAATCTGGCAAATTTTGATTCGCATCCAACTAAAACGTTGCGTTTCTAGGAAACAAATTATTTGGTAAAAGCTCTGATGACTTGTTTTGTCAATTACAAACAAGGTTTTCATGGGAATCATCCTGTCTTCAGTGTTTATGGAATTCTGAATCATATTTTGCGCACACCTACACTTATTTGATAACAGCAGTTATTAAGAGAAGTATGGCCAAAGCCTCTTTGGTCTTATGTAAAACAAAAAGACCCAAATAATTAGGACAACATTGGCTGCTTGAGGCCGAACGTCTGTCACTGATTAGGTCAGGGAAAAGGGGAAGGGATTTTTCACGGCACTGGTTGGACACGGTATAGTAAAAAGTAACAAATGTTTATTTGACATAAAACGGGTATCATAAAACAACATTTAAAGACAGTCCCTACATTGCACATCAGAGAGTTATAAACAAACTATGTCTGCATGTAAGGAGTCGATCGCCTCTTTGGTCTTACTTGTCATCTGGAAAATGGGAGTGCAGTAACTTGTGACCCAGAGTGGGCTGTCTACTACACCCTGCCCACCCTTCCAGTCCCTGTTGTACTTACCTGGTGATGAGTGGTCATTGCTCTAATTCATCCCAAAGGTGTTCTGTTGGGTTGAAGTTAGGACTCTGTGCAGGCCAGTCAAGTTCCTCCACCCCAAACTTGCTCATCCGTGTCTTTATGAACCTTGCTTTATGCACTGGTGTCATGTTGGAACAGGAAAACTGTTCCCACAAAGTTGGGAGGATGAAATTGTCCAAAATGTCTTTGTATTCTTAAGAGTTTTCTTCACTGGAACTAAGGGGCCAAGCCCAACCTCCGAAAAACAACCCCACACCATAACCCCCCCTACGCCAAATGATCTGGACTAGTGCACAAAGCAAGGTCCATAAAGACATGGTTGAAGCTGTTATAGTTGCAAAGGGTAGGCCAACTCAATATTGGACCCTACGGACCAAGACTGGGATACCATTAAAGTTCATGTGTGTGTAAAGGCAGGCGTACCAATACTTTTGACAATATAGTATATTTGCTTTTAGAGATGTGTTAAAAAAATAAAAATAAGACTACCAGAATGGATGATATGTGCATATGCATGTCCTCAGACACAGATTTTAGAATTTTGTGTTATGGATCTGAATGCACAGTGAATGTTTATGCACCTGTGTGAATGTCTCCTTTGAAAATCTGGGTTCACAGCTGTAAAAAAAAGACAACAAAAACACTTTAAATGCGTTTCTTTTTTATGGATGTGTGAACAAGGCCTAAAATTCAACTTCGGAAAGCTCAATGACCGTAACCATATTTTCCCTCCAGGGAGCATCGGGTGAATGAACTGGACAGAAATAATTTTATTCAAAATTACGAGACCTGGATGCAGTGTGTGGAGAAGATGGAGAATGACCTCACTATGGGAACTGCAGGAACGTATGAAGTGCTGAAGAAGCAACAGGCAATGTATGAGGTATGAGCTGCTGACCATATGATGTATCTGTATTAAAAAATTGGCTATAGCCCCTGCCCACCGCATTCATGTTATACCTTCTTAGCGAACAATACTATAGTGTATTGAAGGTCCTGCTTTGTGTTGATGTGTACTTGATCTAAATACATTGGTTTTAGGTAGCGCCATTACAGAACCCCTCAGTACAATGATAAGGGGAATTTGCGATGGGGAAAAGTTTATCCATCCCTGCAGAGTGTTATAGCCATTTCCCCAACATGTGAACACTCTATTGTCAGTAGCAGTAGTAAGAAATATGGGCCAGATCCACGTAGCCCGGGCGCAACGTAACTTTTCCGATTTAAGTTACACCGCTGCAATTTTTCCAAGTTAGTGCCCGATCCACAAAGCACTTACCTGGAAATTTGCAGCGGTGTATCCTAAATCAGTCCGGCGCAAGGCGGGCCAATTCAAATGGGGCGAGTCCCATTTAAATTAGGCGCGCTCCCGCGCCGGACATACTGCACATGCTCCCGACGCTATTTTCCCGACGTGCTTTGCGCGAAGTTACGTTGCGCCGAGGTTTTGTGAATCGCGACGGGTAAAAAAGAGTTGCGGCGGGAAAAATAAAAAATGTAAAAAAAAATTGACAGCGACGCGGGAAAGACGGGTATACTTTTACATAGGGTACCTTTTACAAAGTGTAAAGTTAGTACACTTACGGCGACTTCACGAAGGGAAAAACCTTTGTGGATCTCCGTAAGTGCTAATTTGCATACCTGACGCTGGTTTACGACGAGAAATGCCCCCAGCGGCGGCCGCGGTACTGCATCCTAAGATCCGACAGTGTAATTCAATTACACCTGTCTGATCTTAGGGCTAGCTATGCGTAACTGATTCTATGAATCAGCTGCATAGTTAGAAACAGAGATACGACGGCGTATCAGTAGATACGCCGTCGTATCTCTTTTGTGGATCTGGCCCTAAATTACCAGCCATTGTATTGCTACTTAAGGTAATTCCAGTGGTGTTAGTAAAAATGGATCTAGAATCAAGACCAAATAGGGGTCTTTAAAGTGGCCACAGCTGGAACATATACGCTAGCTGCTATTACTGACCTTATCCTGTATATGCTAGTTGCCTGGCTGTTTTAGTGCTTTCGGATAAGCTTTCATCAAATGAATTCCCGATCCGCACATACCTCTGGGTCAGTGAAACAAACTATTGAAGACACAAGATGTGTGATGGCTAGACAAAAATAATTTTCAAAAGCTGAGGTCAGCAATCGTAGCCTCCAAATTTATCCTAGCTGAGAAATATTCCTAAACAGAATATTAGAGCACCAAGCGTTAATCCTAAAGTGAATGTAAAATGTAATCATTTTTTCAAATAATAAACATGTTATACTTAACTGCTCTGTGCAATAGTTTTGCACAGAGAAGCTTTGATCCTCCTCCTATGAGGTCCCCTGCCAATGCTCCTGCTCCTCCTCTTCTTGGTGTGCCACCATAGGAAGCTCTTTCCTATGGTGGCACACGTGGTGCGGGATCAATCCCGGGCTGCACTGCCTCTCTCCATAGCCACAGACTGCACAGCTCTGCCCCGCTCCCTCATCACAGGATTTCCCTGACAACAGCAGGAGCTATGGATCTGACCTTTGAGAAGGTAGAGAGCTGCCACTCTCGAGCACGGCACAGGATCATAATCATGGTCAGGCGAGTATAAGGGGGTTGAAGGGAGGAGCTGCACACAGAAGGTTATTTTACTTTATTGCACAAAATTAATTAACATAAAAATCTTCTGCCTTTAGAACCACTTTAAAAAATAATTAAAAAAAAATTAAGTTTATTGTTAATTTTAGTAATACACATAGTTTTTAAACATTTAGAATCATTGTGTGTGAACAGGTTACACCATTAAAAAATAAATAAAAGCATAGTAAGAAAATGGTGGCAACAAGCATGATAAGTTCTAAACAGTTATGCATTGGTTCATCGGGAGCAGACCAATGTTTGACATGTGAGAAGAGTGAGTACGTTTTAGAAGGCTACAAAGTCGGAAAGGAAGGGGGAAGGTCATGGTAGTTGTCCACCACTCTCCTTGTAGCAGTCTGAGCCAGTGGCGGAGTTTGAAAGTGTTATAGATCACTGTAATATAATGGTGTTCTGGTGAGTGTGTTAGACCTCGTACACACGATAGGATCGCCAGAGGACAACGGTCTGAAGGACCGTTTTCATCAGTCCAAACCGATCGTGTGTAGGCCCCATAGGTTATTTAACCTTCGGTCAAAAAAATGAGAACTTGCTTTAAAATTGAACCGATGGACGCCTAACCGATAGGTCAAACCGATCGTTAGTATGCAAAAGCATCGGTTAAAAACCTGCGCATGCTCAGAATCAGAACTGATTTAGATCTACTTGTCACTTTTGGAAGACACATTACTCTTGTATGGATTCACCCACTTTAATTAGTAGTGTTGCTTCTTTCATTTCTATATTGTTTTAGCTGAGTGGGTTTACACTATTAGGCTGCAGCTGAGAAGAGGATGGGATATTTACATTATTGTATGGGGTTGGGGGACATATTTATAGTAATGTATAGAAACCTGTCTGTCCTATTTAAACGTCGTCTGAAGATATGTGCGTCCAAGTTATGTTTGTCAAACTCTCTAAAGCGTCTGTTTTCAGTTCTTTGCAAACCTAGATTATACAATTTTATGTTATGATTATGATTATTTTGAGGTGTCCTATCAATTTATTTTGTTTTGCAGAAGCTGCAAGCTGAAATAGCCATAAATGAACACATTTTGCATGCCTTTGTGACCAAAGCTTTGAGTGTCCTGGAATCAGAGGAAGAAGAAAACAGGTCAGTGGATTTGTTAAAGAGCAGTGAATACAAATAATCCATACTCTTCCAATACTACTGTTAAGAGTGATACTGTCATGCAGGGTCTTCAATTTACTTTACCATCTGGTCCAGAGCAGTGCTTTGGTGCTGGCCTTGGCTGCTTGGTAGCATCACTGAATCTTGGTAGTTGGAGCTACAGGATTGCAGGCTGGCAAGACCAGAAGTTGGTCAGATCTAAGTTGGAGCTTGGAGGGGCGTGAATAGCATAGTGAGAGCTAAATAAAAAATCCAGAAAGGAGCTGAAATAAGAATAGGAGAGAGGAGAGAGAGGCAATTTGTTTGAAACTGAATCTGAAGCCCTTCTCTATTACAATTAATAAGCTAATCTTAATGCCCCACAACTGCCTGCTAGAGTGTTAAATGGGACTTAAATGGGAGGCGTTAAAAGGCTTCAAACGCCTCCTGACTCGTCAGGAGGCTTCAAATTTGAAGCAACGCTAATGCTTCATGTTTTGGTAGTGTGAACAGCACTATGTAATGTCCATTGTATCGTTTGCATAGGAGTTTGAGGGGTGTTTTTAACACCTCTCAAACACCTGCTTTTAATGCCAGGAGTGAGTGGGAATTGATGGAACAGGTGAAAAGGGTTATACCCCAAGCAAGGAAAGTTGAGTCTCTATAGCAGAATGAAGGTATTCTCACCGTGATGTATGCAAGGCTTTTACTGTCAAAGTTATTTTGGGGAATTGTGTTTTCATTTCGATGGCATGGAATAGTTTTGCTTTATAAGGGTCAGCAGGACAAATGTGTGGCTCTCCCCTCGCTTCAATGAAGCATAGAGAGGTATATTGCGCTATGGGACGCAAGCTTGAATTTTGATTCTGAGCTAAGATTAAGATTTGCATCATCAGTTGCAACCTACTCCACTGTTTCTTTTTGGAACATGGAAGCTATGAAAATCTGCAGGACACTACCTTGATATATATGACAATTTACCTGTTTAACAATAAGTCGAATTTCAGTCCTGCTGTTCTGGGTGCCTTGGCTCCCTTTCTGCTAATAGGTTGGAAACTGCTTTCTGCGTAGCCACTGATGGTGTCGACGTCTGCAGCCTGGAGTTATCAGAGTCATTTTTGGCCTCCATAGGTGTTGCTGGGTCCTTTGCCCTCCTGGCTGAGGTTTTTACTATTTCCATGCAAGACTTTAAGGCCCACGTTACCCAGGTAATTGCAAACTCAGATAGTAGAGGCCACATGCCTGCTCCCAGTCCCCTCCAGGAGATCCTGTATGCGATTTACCCACAGGCTTAGTGGCTTCTGAGTAGTTGTCCAATTATTTTTAGGCACTTAAAGGGGTTTTAAAGGTAAAAAAAAAATCCCTAAATAGCTTCCCTTACCTTAGTGCAGTCCTCCTTCACTTACCTCATCCTTCCATTTTGCTTTTAAATGTCCTTATTTCTTCTGAGAAATCCTCACTTCCTGTTCTTCTGTCTGTAACTCCACATAGTAATGCAAGGCTTTCTCCCTGGTGTGGAGAAAGCCTCTTGAGGGGGGAGGGGGTGAGCAGGAGTGTCAGGACGCCCACTAACACACAGCTCCGTTCTCTATCTGCAAAGTAGATAGCGTCCTGACCCTCCTGCTCACCCCCTCCCCCCTCAAGAGGCTTTCTCCACACCAGGGAGAAAGCCTTGCATTACTGTGTGGAGTTACAGACAGAAGAACAGGAAGTGAGGATTTCTCAGAAGAAATAAGGACATTTAAAAGCAAAATGGAAGGATGAGGTAAGTGAAGGAGGACTGCACTAAGGTAAAGGAAGCTTTTTAGGTATTTTTTTTGTTACCTTTACCCTTAAATCCTTTTGGGTGAGCTTAGACCCGAGGAATCAGTCTTCTGCTATTGAAAAAAGTTCAGCTCAGTGGTCTTTAAGAAAAGGATTGTATGCTGGGTACAGAAATCCTATTTTAAATTTCTCTATCCATGTAACACATTTATGAAGGTTTCTGTTAGGTGGCAGATGCTATCTATAATATCTTCATTATCTAAAATTTGATTTTCAGAGCCATGATCTATAATAACTGTATCTTCTTTTTTCAGAGGTGAGGTCATTTTAAAGCTGACATCCTTAAAGAAGAAGTGGCAGAGTGTGATCAGCCTGGTGCAGCAGAGGAACCGAGAGAACACCATTCTACTGAAGCAGTGGAGGCAGTTCAGAGTCTCTAAACAAAGACTTGAAAATAACTTGAATGGGGTGCAGACTGCTCTTTCCAGTGTCAGTCCACAGAGATGTCACAGCCTAATCAATGCTGAAAAACTCCTTTATGATTTTAAGGTGAGTGTGTTCTGGGGATGCTATTGTATAGTAATATTTATCCAAAAATATTTATGATCTCTAGTGCCAGGTTCGTTTTTTTTTTTTGTCCTTTTTCATTTTATTGATAAAGGAAATACTTTGTTAAAGCAAATTCATTTTCAAGGATTATTTAGATATGCATTGCCTATAAAAAAATATTAACTCTGTTGAAAGATTGCATGTTTTATTGCCATAGACTATTAAGTCAGGGGGAATTTTTTTTTTTTTAATAGATTATTTTATTAATTATAAACTTATTTCTGCAGAGTGTTTTAAATTGGTCACAATCAAAAATGCTAAATATTTAGTTGCATACGTATTCACACTCCTGTTAATATGACAAAGCTAAATCATCCCTGGTGCAGCCAAATATTTTCCAAAATCACATAATTTATTAGTAATTCCTTAAATTAGTCACGTTGTTCCTTTATTTTGTTGCGGTGCAAGCCTTTAAGAAAACACACACCTATTAAATAACAAGTGCGCCTAACCATTCTTTTTACCAACAATCTTCTCAATAAAATATGTAAATTTGAGGTATTTTATGCATGCTTTTATTCTCTGTAAAAATCTTCCTTGTGTAGACATCTAGAAGCCCCAAGATTTTTGCTAAGCACCATCTTCTTGGATGAGACTTAAAGGGTCACTAAAGGAAAAACTTTTTTTAGCTAAATAGCTTCCTTTACCTTACTGCAGTACTGGTTTCATGTCCTCATTGCTCGTTTTTGCTTTGAAGTAGCTGTAATTCTGCTGTGATCTCCACACTTCCTGCTTGTCTGGCTCCTTATGAAAAATCTCATGGCAGCCATTTACTGTGGTCCAAGCTGTGTGTCTAAAACTCCTCAGAACCAGATTAATTTTAAAAACAAAACACTGCCCTGGATTTGTTTGTTTTTGTTCTGTGGGTCTCTTTACTTCACAGAAACATGAAACCAGTTTAAAAACGAACGTGAAACTGTAGGCACATTATATAATTCAATTTAATCTATTTTTAATAATTTTTAAAAGGAATCAGTTAACTTTTATGTCTCTATTCCCTGTAAACAGTCATTTCAGCAAAACAAATGTTTTCCCTTTAGTGATCCTTTAAGTGACACTATATAGTATTACCTTTGCTCCTCCCACAGCAGCCACAAAAACAATAGTAGGGAGATGGGGGGAGGAGCAGAGGAGCTGTGCAAGCACAGAATTACTAGAACCATAGGTACTCAACCTTTGGCCCTCCAGCTGTGGCAGAACCACAAGTCCCATCACGCCTCTGCCTTTGGGAGTCATGCTTGTAACTGCAATGCCTTATGCGACTTGTAGTTCTGCAACAGCTGGAGGGCCACAGATTGAGTACCCATGATTTACTAGACCAGGGGTCTCCAAACTATAGCCCTCCAGTTGTTCAGGAACTACAATTCCCATTATGCCTAGTCATGTCTGTGAATGTCAGGCCCCGTACACACGAGGAGACATGTCCGATGAAATCGGTCCGCGGACCGTTTTCATCGGACATGTCTCCTGGGATATTTTGGTCTGATGTGTGTACACACCATCAGACCAAAATCCCTGCGGACAGAGAACGCGGTGACGTGGCGGTGACGCGGCGACGTGCGCAAACCAGGAAGTTCAATGCTTCCACGCATGCGACGATTCAATTCGACGCATGCGTGGGATTTCGGTCCGCTGGTTAGACGTAATAACCAGCGGACATGTCTGATTAGGCGTACTAACCATCGGACATGTCCGACGGACATGTTTCGAGCGGACAAGTTTCTAAGCATGCTAAGAAACTTTTTTGTCCGCTGGAAAACTGTCCGCTAGGCCGTACACACGGTCGGACATGTCCGCGGACCAGTTTCAGTGGACATGTCTCCTCGTGTGTACGGGGCCTTAGGGTTTTGTAATGCCTCATGGGACGTGTAGTTCCGTAATGGCTGGAGGGCCGTAGTTTTGAACTAGACACTTCAAGTAGAGGAAAAGGCTTTGTTATGCAAGGAGGGGGAGGGGCTCTGCTATAGTACAGACTGTTCCTGCATGAGTCAAATTCTCTAGCAAGTTCAAAGACAATATTGCAAGTAAATGATTTATGGAAAGGAAAAACACTGCAAGTTAACGTTTAAAGAATAACTCTAGGAATTTCGGTTCCTAAATTTTGCTGGTTTATAAGGTAAAAGGGATAATGTCCAATGAGGTGTATGCCACTTTGCAGACATATCTCTTATATTTACTATTTACATTTTTACTGTTGGGGATCGGACAGTGAACCTTTTGGGCCCTAGATATAGAAGCTGCAGAGTCATGTGCAGCTGCTGTGCCCGCCCCTCCTCTTGCCCAATCAGGGGAGATTTGAGCGCTGGCTGACAGGGAAGTGAGGAATGAAATAAATATAAGTATTGGTTTACAGGTGCCCTAGGCATAAATTGACCATTTAGGAAATGGTATATTACATTTTTATTACATGTTTCATTTTGGGTTTAGCTGCTCTTTAGGCAATGAGAAAGTAATTGCTAAGTTAATGTTACATAGGTAAAATGATCAAAATATATTCTCACAATAAATACAGTAAACTTTTTAAGTGCTATCTACACTAAACCACTGAATTATTTACAGGAAAAGGAGCGTCATCTTAACAGGCTGCAGTCTGTTTACAACACAATGGTAGAGAATGGTAAAGATTTACTAGCTGTAGTTGAGCCAGAGTCCAAGGAAGCTCTGCAATGTGATGTGACTCGGCTTCAAGACTTGTGGCAGAAAACAACACTGCAGTTACAGGCCGTTCTCACCCACTTCAATGACACGACTCTGGTAAGTGGCAATTCTGATCTCATTAATCAGACTTAGATGGGCAAGTCAAGATATCCTTTATAACACACATTTACATTTTCAATTTTTTTTTGCACCACAAGAAGTTTGATTTGTACAGTAAAACCTTATTAGTCGTGGTTTAAACGCTAAGTTGATCTTTTAAAAAAAAATTGCAGATAAAAAAAAAATTGCATTCACTGTTTTTCTTTCTCAGGAACCTGCAGAGCATTGCATCCACAATCAGCAGATCACTGGGTGCACTGTCAGGCTTCTGCAGACACTGTCTACAGCTTTCTGTTTGTTCTGTTTCTGTGGAAGTGTCAATGAACTATGAGAGAGCTCACCAGCCCCTCCTTATGTAAGGAGGGGCTGGTGAGCTCTTTCATAGTTCATTAACACTTCCACAGAAACAGAACAAACAGAAAGCTGTAGACAGTTGAGAACTACAAGTTGTGTGCCTTTTGTAGTTCATTCATTTACAGATTCCTGTAAGTGAAAGACGTGGCTGTGCAGGCTGTTTTTAAATTGTGACAGCAGATGTGGGGATAGAGGGGATGCCTGCTGTCACAGTGGGAATTGGGGGGGGGGTGCTGCTTAAGCCACATAAACAAACAGCCAGTTCATGCTGTATGGGCTACAGCACCTGTGTGAATGAGGCCTTAAAAAGCTTCCTTAAAGAGGAGGTCCGGGAGCTGCTGGCTTTTAATAAATGGACACTTACCTGTCCTGGAGTCCAGCGATGGCATTGTGGGTAAGGGAACCCGGCAGTGTAGCCTTTCGGCTTCATGCCGGGAACCCTACTGCGCATGCGCGAGGCCCCGCTCCTCTCTCTTCTATTAGCCTGGCGGCCAGGGGAGGAGGAGGAGGGAGCCCCACGGTGACGTCACTGCTGCGTCAAGGCTGCGGCTGGACTCCCGGAAGTGGGAAAGGATACTTGTCAAAGACAGGTATCATGTCCCCCCTCCCCCCGAAAGGTGCCAATTGTGGCACCAAAGGGGGGGAGGAATCCGATGAGTGGAAGTTCCACTTTAGGGTGGAGCACCGCTTTAAGGCCCATACAAACTATTGTAAAATCATACTCAATATACCACTTTTGACATGATCGTACAATAATCTGATCATTGGTACACAGCTTTCCAGAGCTGATCAGAAGAGGTCATGCAAAATTATCCGATGGGACAAGCAGGAATTTTTTATCTCGTGCGATTCTAGATCGATCAGTACAGTTTTCACCCGAAATTACAATACAAATACAATATGTTGCATCACTTCTGAATTTGAATTCTGTTGTACAAGAATTTTCGTAACTTTAGTAACCTATTCTTTTTTGATATGACTAGCATGCACAAATGTATCCAATAATCTCATTGTGTGTACCAGGCTTTACTCTGACATAACTTTTCATTGTTCTTCTTAGAAGAGAGAACATTTTGAACAGAATGTGGAGAACAGAAGAAAATCTCTTCATGGCCTGAAAGTGCGAGTAGACGAACCACTGCCGACACTTCACGAGGATCTGCAAAGATTTAGACAAACCGTTAAGGTATGTTATCAATGTGCCTAGAATGTGCTGGGGGGGGGATACACAAAGGAAAAGGCTCTGTAGTGTCCAATGGCAGAGTCGTTTATTTCTTAAAATATAATCTAATTAGTAAAGCCAGGACTTAGATGACAGCTCCCCAAAAAATGTCAGCAGTTGCAAAAAGTCTTCCTTTTTAGTTTCTGAATTATTCTAATCAAATTTGAGGTCATCTCTGATGAATCTCGGGTTTAAACAAGTTTTTTAACTAAAAGCTGTAATTCAAAAAATGTCTTATTTATTTGCAAGTCATGTGACAAATTCAATCACTGCTTGCTGCAATCACATTCCCTGCCGCAAAGGTTTTGTGAAAGCTAAAAGTGGAAATGCGGCAGCGGCGGCCTGTCCATTGTTTCTCTCTCTCTGTACACCACTTTCATAAGATACGAAGTGTCACTATTTTATTTAGAATTTGCTGCATTCATCGCACTACAATGTAAAAAGTGAAGCATTTTAGAACTACCTGAATTTGGTGCACTAATCGCTGTCGGAAACAAAAGTGTTGCAAATGATTCATGAATTTGACGCAATACATTATTAACACCAGAAAACTGGCGCAGCGGCTTGATCTCGTGTTCAGGAATGGTTGCAAACATTTTCCAGCAGGTTGGAAAATGTCTTTGGCAAACCAATAAGACCAACAGTGCACAATCTGAGTGTAGTATTTTAACAGATTTATTGTGGTGAAAAGACAAATGGTAACTCACATTGTAACAGTTATACCACATTCACACTGAGGTGCTTTCATGCTAAAAACAGCACCTAAAAAGCTCACGAAAAATTATTTCCATTAAAGTAAATGAATGCTTTCACACTGGGGCAGTGTCCTGGCAGGGCTGTGAAAAACTCCCCTCTCCATTGAAATGAATGGAAAGCTCTTCGAAAGCGCCTGAAAAGCGCTTCAAAAGTGTTCAGTGTTTTTACTGGCAGTTTAGAAGCGCCTCAGTGTGAAAGTGGCCTTAGACCACATTCACACTGAGGCGCTTTCATGCTAAAAACAGCGCCTAAAAGGCTCACCAAAAACCTATTTCCATTAAAATTAATGAATGCTTTCACACTGGGGCAGTGTCCTGGCAGAGCTGTGAAAAACTCCCCTCTCCATTGAAATGAATGGAAAGCGCTTCAAAAGCGCCTGAAAAGCTCTTCAAAAGCGCTCAGTGTTTTTACTGGCAGTTCAGAAGCGCCTCAGTGTGAAAGTGGCCTTAAAGTCAGGCACGTTATATAGAAAGGGCTTCCGATGCACAATTTCACAACAACAGGGAAAATCAAACCATTAGGAGTACTGGGTGGATTGATACACCTGCAGGACCAAGAGAACACCCCGGGGGGCACCAAACAAAGTAGAGCATTATTAGTACAGCACTAAGAAATACTTGTAAATTAGTAACTCATATGGGAAGAAGTGATGGCACTTGTTATATGTAATCTGTGAGTGGTCAAGTCATGCATCTGGGATCTTCCTACAACTTGCAGCCTTGGAAAGTCCAGACTTTCCAGGCTGCAAGTTGAAGACAGAGGCTCCCCATCCCTGATGCATGAGTCGACCGCTATCTTAGGCATGCATGCAGGAGGTGTGCTGAGAAAATCCCCTCCCCTCCTGAAGACTCCTGGGATGTATGACATAATTTGGCTAGGCAAGAAACCAGGAAGTGAGGAAATGTAAAAAATTGTTTAAAAAAGTTAATAGGATATACTATCCTATTTATTAACACTAGCAGCATAAGGAATACAAATAGTCAATGTTGATTGAGAGAGTGAAGTTTTACATTAAGGCTCCATGAACACTGAAGCTGATAAACTGCAGTTTATTGGCGTTTTGGCTTTTTTTTTTAAAGCCCATAAACTGAACTCTATGTTAGCCTATGTGCCCATGCACACCTGGGCGTTTTTTAGTGTTAATGAGCTTTGAAGTTTATTGGCTTTTTTCTGAACGCCTGAAGTTTGCGTTCAAAGTGCCGGGAAAAACGCTCAAAAACGCAAAACGCTCAAAAACGCTTAAAAAACGCTCAAAAACGCTGGCACCAGCGTTTTTTTGCGTTTTTTAATCCATTGAAAAAACGTTGAAAGGCTCCCTGCAAAGCTACTGGCGTTTTTTTTATAGCTTTTATCAGCTTCAGTGTGCCTGGAGCCTTAGGAGCTGATCTGATGAGCACACAACTTTTTTTGAACAAAGTGTCTGTATATTAGTGAAGAGAGATGAGCTTGGGCATATTAAGAACCTATTCTAAACCCACATAAGCTATCCTGCCAGGAGGCTTTCACCTGTACTGGGTCAATCCTAAGGGGCTGGCATTCCTGCACCAAATGTATATAGGGGAGTGTATATGTGTGGTTGCCGGGTGTGGAATGCCACTTATGATTGGCCCAGTAAAGTGACAGCTTCCTGACAGGCTCACTTAGGTGGGTTTGGACAAGGACATGAACATGCCTGAGCTCATTCCTATCAGAGAACAACTGTAGGCACTTTTAGGCTCGATTCACACATAACCTGGCCGCTGATCGCACAGCAACGCTGTCCGTCCCTGTTCTCAGGGACGAATCGGGGCAAAATCTTTGCATTAAACGGAGGCTTCGCAGCCGCCCTGGAGACGTGTGAACCGGCTTCATAGAGAGCCGGTCACATTCTCCTGCTATGCGAACTGGATGCGGTGAAGCCCACATCTAATTCGCATAGGTGTGAACCCAGCCTTGGGTCTCATGCGCACTGGACGTTTTTATTGCAGCTGTCAGGGGGGTCTGGCAGTTTTTTTTTTCTGCCTCTAAACGCCCCTCCATGTTGGCCTATGTGTCCATGCGTACATAGGTGTTTAGAGGCATAAAAACAAACCCCACTGCAAGCAAATCCAGAAGCAGCAGTGTTTTGGCAGAAAAAAAAATGCTTGATGCATGTAAAAGCTTGAGCGATAATTAATTTCAATGGCCAGAATATATTATTATTCTTGCCGATGTGATTAATTAAAAGCCAAGTGCTTGATGCGTTACATGCGTTTACAAGTGTAAACGTGTTTTTTTTTTTTTCTGCCAAAGTGCTGCTTCCAGGAGGAAAGGTGTATAAAAGAGAAGCCAAATGTTCAGTGTGTGTGAGGCCTTATAGTCCGTCAGGAATAAGCAATTCATCTTTTGATCTCATTCTTGTACTCCACTACACATGCTACTTCAGAGAAGAGGTGACCTCATTACCATCATTAAAAGACTCCGTTTACAAAGCTTTACAACAATAAGGATCATTATTTCATCCATGTGACCGACATCTTCAAATCTCTTTGGACTGAAAATGTCACTTTTGCAAAAATGAGGATCCTCATAGTGTGTGTGGAGCCGGGTACACATACATAGATTATTGTCATTCAGTCTGCACAGATTTCCCCATCCATCCCCTATACACTATGGACAGAGGAATCTCCCACTGAGCTTAATGTATTCTTACTATTAAAATATCCGAACTGCATCTACATCTGACTGGATGCAGCTGCTGTTTGGCTGACAACTTTCCTTTTGGCTTCTTCATTTTTTCAGTCCAATGACATAGAGTGAGAGGTGGCTGAAATGTGTATAGTGTGTGTGTGTATGCAGCTGTAACCTGGCAAATTGAGGCTACATTCATATGAAAGTTGGTGTGCAGATGGTTTGCTGGACTCTGAACGCAGACAATTTCCTGCGGGCAGTTTGTGTGCGGGCAAACCTCAGCAGACATGCAGACCTTGGATACACACTGGCTGCGTCTAAGTTTGGTATTCGCATGTAACTGCTTGGATGAGGAGCATGCAAAAAGCTGCGCCGCCTGCCATTGGTTTGTACCGCTGACAGCTGCTTGCACAGTTTGTACAACAAGCATTTACAACTGCCAGCAAAATTCTACTGATTCTTGCTAGTGGTCGCTCCTGGCCACTTGAGCTCCATGTAAATGTAACCTACCATGTAAATGTAACCTACCTATCCGGTGCGGACTGACAACTCATGGGGCCCCCAGGCAATAGGAGATTATGGGGCCACACAGTATACACACACACACACACACACAGAATACACATACGCACGCACAGTATGCACACGCACGCACATAATATGCACGCACGCACATAATATGCACGCACGCACATAATATGCACGCACACACATAATATGCACGCACATAATATGCACGCACGGAATACGCACGCACGGAATATGCACATACGGAATACGCACGCACGCACAGAATATGCACGCACAGAATATGCACGCACAGAATATGCACGCACAGAATATGCACGCACAGAATATGCACGCACAGAATATGCACGCACAGAATATGCACGCACAGAATACGCACGCACGGAATATGCACATACGGAATACGCACGCAAGCACACAATACGCACGCACAGAATACACACACACACACACACAGACAGAATACATACACAGAATATATACACAGTATATACACACACCCAGAATAAACACATACAGTTTACACACACAGACACACAATATACACACACAGTATACACACACAAAGAATACATACACACACACTGAAAAGGTACTGGAGAGGCGGGGCAGCTATAATCTTGGCATTTGTAAAAAAAAAAAAAAAAAAAAATGTTTACATACTGTCCCTGGTTTTACTGAGGTTGGCAACCCTGATGGGGCCCTTGGGCAGTGCCCGAGGGCCCGAATTGTCAGTCTGCCCCTGCTACCTATAGTAATCTAAGGCTGGCCATACCAGTAGGTTAAATGGAAAAAAAATGGACCCAAATTCCCCACCCTGCTGTGCTATTGTGTTCTGACAGCAGGGAGCCTTCCCCACCCTCAGAACACACTGATCAGTATTGCTGGCTATAGCCGGCGCCACTGATTGTTCTGGAAAAACCTGACAGGCTGGTTGTACACGAGTCAATCGGTTTATCAGTAGATTGACTTGTATGCAACCAGCTTGCCCCATACCTGAATAGAAACTAAACTGCTGCTGAACTGGACACATTCTGATCCATGTATAGCCTGGTTTACGCCTATGCATTTTCCAGTGCCTTTTTTTTTTAGCAGAAAGGCACTACAGTCCATTTAACATGGTTTCCTATGGGTCATATTCTTATCTGCGTTTTCCAACAGGTGCGTTTCTTAGAAAGTGTCTGGGAATTTTTTTTCCGCAGCAGGTTGTGTTTTTGGTTCTATAAAATTAAATGGAAATGAAGTGAAAACGAATAAAAAACACAGTGCTTGCGTTTTTTTATTTGTTTTTTCTGGTTTCTCCTGCATGACACCTCCCAAAAACGCATAAAAAATGCGTGTGAAAAAAAAAATGCGAAATGCACCGGCAAATCACATCTAACTGCAAACTGCAAAGGTGTGAACCAGCCTAATCGAAAAAACGACATTTTCCCAACTTCATCACTAAAGAGGAGTTCCACCTAAAAATGGAGCTTCCGCTTAACCCACTCCTCGCCCCCTTACATGCCACATTTGGCATGTAATTTTTTTTGGGGGGGAGTGGGGGCTTCAGGAGAAGGGGACTTCCTGTCCCACTTCCTCCTTCCACCGAGGGGCTGAAAAGGCGATTAGCTTAATCGCCTTTTTACAGCCCCTCCCTGTAGGCGAGCGCCTGTCCAATCGGACGGCGCGGCGCCGCTCGCGCATGCGCAGTGGGTGCCCGGCCGTGAAGCCGAAAGCTGTCACTGCCGGGTGCCCACACTAAGAATGAAGACGCCGGCCGGCGAGGGGGGGCGAGGAGCGGAGCCCCGGCTGGCGCGTCGCTGGAGCCGTGGAGCAGGTAAGTGTCAGTTTATTAAAAGCCAGCAGCTACACTTTTTGTAGCTGCTGACTTTTAATAAACTTAAAAAAAAGGTGGAAAACCCCTTTAAAACAATGTTGCCCACACACCATCGTTTTTAAAAAATGATCTAGCAAAGCGCGGTGACGTACGACGGCACTATAAAGGGGAAGTTCCATTCGCCTTTGGGCTGCTTTAGCTAAATCCGTGTTAGTAAAAGTCGATTCGCGCTTTTCTGTCTGTTACAGCGTGATGAATGTGCTTACTCCATTATGAACGGTAGTTTTGACAGGAAGAGCGCTCCCGTATCATAACTTGCTTCTGAGCATGCGCAGGTTTTTTTATGTAGTTTTAGCCGACACACAATCATTTTTTACAACCCGAAAAACGACATTGTTTAAAACGACGTTAAAAAATGCAGCATGTTCGGAAAAAAAAATTGTCGTTTTTCAGAACCTGAAAAATGTTGTGAAGCCCACACACGATCATTTTAAATGACATTTTTGAAAAACAACGTTTTTTTTCATGCCGAAAAATGATCGTGTGTACGCGGCATTAGAGTTCAGGATCAATACCGATCAGTTGGTTGATTGTCTGGGATTGCCCTCGTTGAAAGCCGCTTTGAAATTGTGCGACTTCAAAGCCGCATGTCAGTGCGACTTTGAAGGATCTGTGTGGCTCATTCACAGATGTCTACGCAAGTCGCACCTGAAGACTTTCTAATCGCAATTTGCGAATCCATGTCTGCTTTTATTTAACAAGTTGTTACATTGCCTTGTGATTTGTGTTTTTTGTTTTTATTTGGCTCCCAGTTTTTTTTCTTCTTGTAGGAATGTTTGTAGTTTCCTCAAGTTTGCAAACAAAGCAGGAACAAAACTAAATATTTAAATTGTTAATCTTTGTTTTCACTCCCTGGGGATGTAGTACTGTGTTTCCTCCAAGTATCGTTCTATTGTTATGTCGTTACTTTTTTATTAACCCCATCAGTGCCAGGCATTAACAGCAGCCTGTTGCATTTGGCCTTGGTTGTGAATCAGATGGAAAGTACAAGCAACTGGGGAGGCAGCACATTGTCCCACAGTGATTGTAGAAACACCCAGCCCCCTTCCTATCTCCCCCTCCCCCACTGACCAATCACAAGATTAAACAGGTTTGCAAATAGCCAGAGCTAAGCCCTGTGGATTGTCCCTTGTGTTTCCAATGCAGGAGCTGGAGGAAGCTTTGGATGAGTGGGGAGACGGTTTGAAAGAGCTGGATAACATGAAGGCAGAATTATCGCAATATATCATAGCGGAGGATGGCGTGGTGCTCAAGAAGCAAGTGGAAGCTCTGCACAGGCAATGGGAAGAGTTGTGTCTCAGGGTAAGGGCAAAACTTTGTGTTTTCTTCAGGCCTGACTGCTGTGCGGCACACGAGACTATTGCGGCTGATCTGTGAAAACTGGAGGGGCAACCAGTGCCATGTGTCATCTGAATGATGGGACCTCATTGATTGCTATGAGAAGCCCAGCCACATTGCTTTACTTTGTTGTGCCGCTGCCTGAAACTTTTCTGCACCATTTAAACAATGACCAGACTTTTGTGCGTTCTCCTCCCCCTTGTTTTTATTATTTTACAGGATTTATATAGCACCAACAGTGTGTGCAGTGCTTTACAACATGTATGTTTTCTAAAAAAAAAATGCAGCAAAATTCTTTATATATATATATATATATATATATATATATATATATACACATTATTATTATCATATTATATATATATATATATATATATATATATATATATATATATATATATAAAAAATGTGTTAACTCAGTTTAAAAAAACAATTCCTTGTTAACGTTCATTAATTCAGGAATGTTTTGTAGCTAGCAGCTGCTGTTTGCATTTAAAATATAATTTGTGCACACTATGCAGCCTATTAGTTTTAAACTGTGTTGTGTTCTGGAGTTCATGAATGGACACCATGTGGTATCCGTTCATATTACTAAGGATTGTCAAGGTGTTCCCATTGTGCAGTAGTTGCTGTGTTCCATGTAGAATCCTAGCAGGCTCACACTTTTGGGGTGTTCTCATTAGGATGTGTCAAGGTATTCGGATTGTGTCTTAGTTACTGTTGAGTGTAGGATCCTAACAGGTAGATACTTTTGGGTTCCCGCACTAGGATGTGTCAAGGTATTTTGAATGCACAGTGGTTACTATAATGGGGTGTAGCATCTTTGCAAGTACACATGTCTGGGGTTCCCGCATTAGGATTGGTTAAGGTGTTGCCATTGTGAAGTAGTTACTGTGTTCTATGTAGAATTCTAGCAGGCCCACACTTCTGGGGTCTTATTAGAATATGTCAAAGTATTCTGAATGTACAGTAGTTACAATAATGGGTGTAGTATCCTATTAGGTATACACTTCTGGGGTCTTCTCATTAGAATATGTCAAGGTATTCTGAATGTACAGTAGTTACTATAATGGGTGTAGCATCCTAGTAGTTCTACCCTTCTAGGGTTCCCACATTTTGGATGTGTCAAGGCATTCACATTGTGCAGTGGTTAGTGGATTCACAGGTACACACTTTTCACAGCATGAGTCAAAGTATTTTGATTGTGTAGTGGTTACTGTGTTGACTGTAGCATCCCAGCAGATACACTCTAATGGGGTTCCCACACTAGGATGTGATTCAGGGTTTTTTGAATGCACAGTGGTTATTACTATAGTGTACCATCCCAGCAGGTACACATCTGGGGTTCCTGCACTAGGCTGTGTCCAGGTATTTTTCATTGTACAGCGGTTTTCGTGTAGCATCCTATCAGGTATAAACATATGGGGTTCCTGCATTGGAATGCATCAAGGTATTCTATATGTGCAGCAGATGCACACATCTGGAATTCCAGGTTTTGAAGCATTATTGCTTTAAAAAAGCCTCTATTCACATCTGTGTTGCAGTTACACATGGTTTGCATTTCAGTTCTTTTTAGAATGGTACCACAGCACACCTGTACAGAATATGCCAATGCACCTGCAGTACAGTGCACCACGTGTGTTTTGGTATGCTGTATTGCCAAAAACTGCAGGTCCTTTTTTTCATACGTTCAAATTCTCTGCCAGTCCATGCAAAATGAATAGGTTGCTTTGATATAGTCTGGCTTAACACATGAAAGAGTGTGTTTTACGGAAGTCATAAGTGTAAAAGGGCCCTAAATTTTTTATGAATGCATAAGAGAGATCTGAGCGCTTTCAGTGTATTGCTGAATGATAATGAGTTTATTGCATATATCTCCGTCTGCTCTTCCAATCACCTCTAATAGAACTGTATGGGAAGGTGTGTAAATTGCAGATATGTAGGAAGTTTAAATAAATGCTTTGAGCCAAATATGTTGAGTAATTTCAAATGCATATGTAGCTAAACTTTATTGAAGTGTAAGGCCTGGTTCACACCTATGCAGGTTGCAGTTTGCATATTCCAGGTGCATTTTGCGTTTTTTTTTTTTTTTAATATACAATTTTGATCCATTGATGTCTATGGAACCAAAAACCAGAAAAAAAGTCCCTGACCCTTTCCATGAAATGCACAGATATGAACGTGACCCTAGGAGACTATGTTAAATGGACTGTAGAGTGTTTCTGCAAAACTGAAAATGCACTGAAAAATGCATAGGTGCGAATCGGTTCTAAGTGAGCAAATGGGTTTACATGCAGCCACAACTTCTGGTAAGTGTGCACAGTCTGTATCTACCCTTTGATATGTGAAAACTAGAAGAAGGATCTGTTGTTTACAGCAACCAAACAGTGCTTTCTATTTCCTATTTGGAATATTGTTGCTAGGGTAGCAGACCATTCAGTTTTTTTTTTTTTTTTTTAACATGCTCCATTTTCAGTAATCACGTGCACTACGATCAGCCTCCTTAGCCGTGATCTATGGATAAATGAAGGCAAGCTGGTTAAATGGATTAACCTGAGTGCAGTTTGCAGAAAACTCCTGTCACTCTAAGTATATTAGAGAGCAGCGCTTGGATTATTTATATAGCTCCAACAATTTACACTCTTTACATAATGCACAGTCCCTACCCTCAAGGAGCTTACAATCTAAGGATCCCACCTAATATACATAGTAGGGCCAATTCAAATGGAGGCAAATTATCCTACCAGCATGTCTTTGGAGCGTGGGAGGAAACCAGAGTATCTGGAGGAAACCCATGCAAGCACAGGGAGAACATGCAAACTCCAGGCAGATAATGTTCTGGCTCAGACCTGAGTGTCATGGTGCAGGTTTTTATGTGGTCCACAAAAGGGTGGATGGTTTAGACACGTCAGAAGTAGATCAATAAATATGCATACTTCCAATAACGTGGATCAGTAGAGTAATCTCAGTGTACAGTCATCTTCTCACTGTGCTCTTGTGGACTTATTCACACAAATGCATTGTAGTTATGCAAGGTAACATGCAGGCATATGTGTGTTGCATTGCTGTTCATTTTGCATTGAATGGTGCAAGTGTATTGACAGCCCATTCAAAGTAAATGGGTTTCCCTCACTCAAAGCATATGAAGGCATCACAGCTATGTTCCCTGAGACCTGTGATGAACAAACTGGATCTGCACCTGGGACACGGGTGACTAAGGCTGGCCATACATTCTACAACGTTCATAAACATTTCCTTTAGATTTACCAAAACCATATAATATGAGGTCAAACCTAAACACTTTCAATTAGTATGCAAACAAGCAGGTCCTTGCACTAGATAGTTTAAGGTAAATCTAAAGAAAATTGAATAAGAAAATTGTATAATATATGGCTAGCCCATCTACACAGAGGCTGGATTTTTTTTCCTTTTTTTGTGGACAGCATTATGCGGCCTGTTACATTGCCTGAGGGCGGAGCTGAAAGTGTCTTGCCGACTGTCATTAGGGAGGACAAGGATTATTGGTGGTCACAACACTGGTAACCTTACATTGTATACCTTATAAATATTCATGGCCCAGGATTTTTTTTTATAAAATTAAAATGAAAGAACTCGGCAGCCCCTCATCGCACATCAGTCTTCAACCTTGCAGCAGCATTGCACAGGTTGGGAGGCAGGACCGGTCTGGACTAAGGACAGGTCCTCTTCTGAATGCTGGGGTGGCCCTGGATGCTGCCCCTTGGGATACGAATCAAGCATCATTGGCCATGATGTGCTGGTTGCCGACCCACCTGCAACAATCAAATGCATAAAGCAGATACAGGCCAGTTTTCTGTGGGTAAAATTTTGTAATGGGTCAAATGTGACCCATGGGCTGTAGTTTGGAGACCCCTGTGTTAAAGGGATAAAACATAAAGAAATGTATTGCCAAGATCCACCACTTGAGTTTTCATTTTGCCCTGACATCTACTTCCATTTTTAATTGAATGTGCATTGCTAAGATTTTAAAGCCGCTAACTGACCACCTCTCTGCCCTACATAGGTGTCTATGAGAAAACAGGAGATAGAGGATCGCCTCAATGCCTGGAATGTGTTCAATGAGAAGAACAAGGAGCTGTGTGATTGGCTGGCGCAGATGGAGAGTAAAGTCTTGCAGACCTCTGATGTGAACATCGAGGAAATGATTGAGAAGCTGCAGAAGGTAAGTGGTGTTTCTGGAAATGATGGCGACTTACATTACTGGACTCTATGGGAGAGATTTGCTTCAACTGGAGCACTCAGAATCTGGTGCAGATGTGCATAGTAGCCAATCCGCTTCTAACTCAAGCTTGTTCAATTACGCTTTGACAATAAAACCTGGAAGTTGATTGGTTTGTATTCAGAGCTGCGCCAGATTCTGTGTGCGCTAGTTTTGGTAAATCTCCTCCTATGAGTCTGTATTTGAATCCACATGCAATCTCCTGCAGAGTTGGCTGTGTATACGGAGCTCTCTGAGGATATATCGGACTTCTTACACAATTCCGTATTTCCTGGAAACCAGAAATGACCTCTGACAGCTGAGATATAACACATGGTTTAAAATATCATTGAGGGGTTCCATACACAAACCTGTTTCCTGTCCTTTCCAGCGGAAAACATTTCCTGTAGCTCTAAAAATCATTTTGCTGGATTTTTATAAATAAAGTCAATGCTAATTAAATTGTCTTATATCTAAACATTAGCATCCTAGACTCTAATAAGTTCCTGTGACATATCTATTTTTATTTCAGAACACAAGCCCTGGTGCAGCTTAAGTTCTGCTAAGTTTATTCATGTTGTAAAGTGCTATTTTTATTGTCTGTATTTGTTACTGCAGTAGATTTCTGTTCTAGTAAGTTTCTGTGACTTTTATAACAGCCACTGGTGATCTGCAGTAGACAATGGTGGACTGGCAAGTATTTGTTAAAGCTGAACTCTAGACGGATATATAAAAAAAAAAACTGATCAGCTTTTGCACTAACAAGGGCCATGCTGATGGATGGAGAGAGCAGAGTGACAAAGGATTTAACTGATAAGTCTTTCCGTCCTCTTTTAAATGTCCAGTCACTGGCTCTGGACAGGACTCGTAAGAGCTTGCCTATGCTGGCAGCAGCCCTTCCGTTCCTCTGAAAAGAAATCTGCGGTGCATCACTTTTCACAGTGCGGTTGACGAGCAGCTACGATCTGGTGGCTCCTCACCGCTTGTTTTAACCTTGAAAAGCCTACACTATGCGTTGCAGGGTGGTTATGCTACGGGCCCCAATCACTTCAAATAGGTTGCATTCAGTGGCGGTACTCCCTACCAAACACAATGGGGGGTATCGTATTTGCAGTAGCCATAATATTCGTACAACTCCGGCCACTGGGTTAGGTTAAGGGGGGGTTGTTGTTGGGAGGCTGTAAAACCGTGACTCAAACGCCTATTTTTACCAATTTACCTTGTGTATGAACAAGGCCTAAGCCTATGCCCTACCAGAACAATGTAAATCTCATGATCTGATGTACAGATCCTTTTGGCAGGTATAACCACTCCCTTGGGCTTTACGTTGGGTGGCCAGTATCATTCGTTGAACACAACCCATTCAAGTGAACTGGCCAGCGCAGTAGTG
The DNA here is from genome assembly GCF_905171775.1 of Rana temporaria. Lineage (NCBI taxonomy): Eukaryota > Metazoa > Chordata > Amphibia > Anura > Ranidae > Rana > Rana temporaria. Next base: position 32,550,587 of record NC_053501.1, on the reverse strand, counting down.
TGAGCTTTTAAGAGGTCTAGACAGGCAACGAGATGACTTGCACCTCTTTACCACCTGTCAGGCACCCTCTGAAAAGCAATCCAGCAGGTATAGCTTTTCTAAGGGTTTACTGCATGTGTAAATTAACCCTTAGGTTAAATGCATATGTGTATCAAATTTTGCCCAAATTTAGGCAAACGGCTAAATTATGAAGGCACCAAAGCAGATAAAAGAGCTGTTATGTTGGACATGGACCTTTTTTAGGTTTAACAAGGCAAAGTGGCCTAACCCACAGAAACCAATCAGCAGTTCTCTATCATTGCTGTGACTGCTCTGAACTGGCAAAAGTAAAATCTTATTAGCTGCTTTCTGCATAGCCCTGTAGGTTACAGAATGTTCTAAAATAAAAGTGAATGTTCTATAATGTGTCATTGTAATAGCTTAGCGTTGATTCATCGCAATAATGGTGAACTGAGCAGTAGAAAATGCTGGTACAGGGCAGCAGTGATTTACATGCACCCGTCTTGTTTTCATGGCACTGGGTTTTACAGCTTTAATTGTCTGTTCTTAGGACTGCATGGAAGAAATTAATCTCTTCAGTGAAAATAAACTGCACTTGAAACAAATTGGAGACCAGCTGATCATAGCCAGCAACAAGGCCCGGTCGACTGATATTGAAAACAAGCTGAATAGAGTGAATGACCGATGGAAGCACCTGTTCGATGTGATTGGCTCCCGGTAAGAGTTTTTTCTTGCGCTAAAAACTTTTGACCTGGCCTAAACTATTTGTAAGACAGCAAATGTGCTGAATTCTATCCCCCTGTAACATCTACCCAAGTGAAATTTAAATGCAACCCATCAAATTCCAGACCACTGCTACCCACTTAGGTTCTGGCATTTACAGACATGTGGCATGGCTTGGCATGACACCTGTGCATCCCAGGCGGCTGAAGACGGCTATTTGCACAATTGTACAGGGAGGTAATGCTTTTGTGAAGAAGGGATGAATGTACGTTTTTGCTTTTTGCCTGGAGTCCCTCTCTGACTTTTTCTGGATGTGTAGAAATTGTTGCCTGGTTCTGTACAATCTATAAAATATAAACACTGCACTGAAATTTTAGGCTGGTGGAGTTTGATACATCAGGAATGCTTTGTATAGCTACCGTATATTGTTTTAATGGCAAATCAAGGTTGTGTCATTATCCTGGAAGTTGCAGTGGAGCTTTGTGTTGCTAATCCTCTTAAATGCTGTTTTAAATATAGCGCCTTTGGTGGTTCATTGGTTGTGCGGTTATAACTTGAATAGGAACTAAGGCTGCTTTCACACTGGGGCAAGTGGGCATTGGCAGTAAAACGCTGCTAGTTTTAGTGGCACTGTACCGTTGTTTTAGCTGCGCTATTTGTCCGCTAGCGAGATGCTTTTAACCTCCCGCTAGCGGCCGAATAAAGGGTTAAATACGCCCATGTAGTGCTTTTCAGGCGCTTTGGAAGCACTGCCCGTTCATTCCAATGGGCAGGGAAGGTGTGGGAGCGGTGTATATAAAAAATAAAAAAAGAAAAAAGAAAATGTAAGGAAAAAAAAAAGTGATGATAAATATTAAGTTTTAGCTTGAATTGCTTAGGTTTGTGGCATGTTGTTGGTTCCTATCATATGTGGTTTATTTTTATTTAAATACAAATCACTATTTCCAAAGAATTTCTTGCATTCAAAAGCAAAACTCAAGATGTCAAAAGAAAAATGTTTAATTCATTCTCATGTTGTAAACTTTTCAGCTAAAATGAAACATTTTTTTTTCTTAGTTTTGGATCGAGTGAGAGACTGTTCTGTTGCATTAGCAGTAAGGATGAGCTCCGGCGTGTTCGCACAGTCCATGTGCAGAGCCCCGCCAGGAAGTCTGCGCTGCTCTAATCACAGGCAGTGAGATATTGTCCCGGTGCGGCTGCAGAGATCGGGAAATGTCTCTCTGCCTGTGATTAGCGCAGTGCTGACTTCCTGGTGGGCTCTGCACGTGGGCTGTGCGAACACGCCGGAGCTTGTCCCCCTAAGGTGTGTGTGTGTGTGTGTGTGTGTGTGTGTGTGTGTGTGTTTGTTTGTTTTTTTATTCAATTAAGGCAGAATGTGACCCCAAAACAGTGTAATGGAACAAAAACTGTATGATTTTTTTTTTTTTTTTATGCAGTATACCACAATGCATAGTATGTGCCCTGCAGTGTCAGTCTGTCACTTTTTACTGTAAACTGTGCTTTTGAATAGCTAATTTCTGACCCTTGGTCAATTATCCCATTGATTCCTGTTTGGCGGCTTTAATGAAGCATTTAGGAGTAGGCCTTGGACATAATTGCTGTCATTTGAATGCATGTGCCTTTGCAAACCTGTATAATTGCTTTCTAATGCTACATTTAGATAGACGCAAACGGTAACACAGTGAGGCGATTGGTGTGTGCCCGATTTAGCCGAGTCCGTCAGTCTGGCTGTGGGCTTAGACACTGATGTGATTCAGTCTGTGACATCAGGCTCGGCTTGGCCATATGGCACTATTACAAGCAGCTCCCTCCTCACATGTATTGTGTGCGTGTGTAAGGGCTTGTGCCATTCAGAAAAGGATTGTCAACTCTGATTACCCGCTGCAGCTTGATGTAGTACAAAAGGGAAGGGGGAGACTTTGAGTGCTTGAATAGCTAGCTAGGCTATAAAAAGAAAAACTGCTGAGCTCCAACATCTGCCCTTCTGAATTGTAACTGTTAATATTTCAAAAGCAAGTACAGAATTTCGAGATTTTTAAATCTCAAGTCTAGCTGTCCAAAACGCACTACAATATGGTCATGTGATCTATGCAATTAAATTAAGATCCAATTGATTTCTTTCCACCAATACCTTTTTGAAACGTCTGGTCCAGAAATATATCTATTGTACGGTATGTAGTCTGTCATAAATATTAGAGAAACTATTGTAGGTAGTGATTTAATATACAGAGAAATGGTGTCAATCTTCTTTTTTTTTGACTTGAGAACTTTACTAAAAGTGAAGTTGGACTTTAAATGGAATTCTCACCTCACATAATTATCAACCTCCAATCAAATACATATCTTTGGTCCAGCCTGGCATCACACAGCCTTTGGCAGCATCCAACTTCTACTGTGAATTTCTACTGCTCACCCCATTCATTCATATGGCTGTTCTGTATTCATGGTGGCCCCAAGCAATCCAGTATGGCTCCAGCCATAGGATGGAATGTAGCAAGCAGCATGCATCCCCAGTGGGAACTGTATTCGGCGTGGATTTCTTTTTGCAAAGTCTGTGCGGTGTCTGGCAGGGTCACACAGAGAACTCAAGAGCATGGCAGGGGTTAGTATTTTGGTAGATGGCTGCGTTTTAGTGTAAGGGGGGGGGGGGGCGGCATCTTGAAGACCACTTTACTGTAGAAATATTGCCCCTATTCAAAGCATCAGTAAGACCCCATTTTGAATATGTAGTTCAGTTTTGGACACCAGATCACAAAAAGGATGTTGGGAAATTGGAGAGAGTGCAGAAAATTGGCAACTAAACTGATGGGAGGCACGGAGGTCCTCCACTGTGGGATTAGCTGAGCTACTCCAAGATTAGGTGAACTGAATGTATTCTCCCTTGAGAGGAGGTGATTAGGGGGATATGATCTTCATGTAGAACTACATAAATGGTCCATATGCTGGATGCATTCCTCAATGCACAGAATATAACTGGCTATTACAATTTATAAGTGATAACATTGGAGATTGCAGAATCAGGAAATATCCAATTACCTAAGGGGGCCAGGAAAGAAAATGTGTTTTCTCCTATTGGAGCAAATTGGACTATGCATTATAATAATTTTTGTTGTCTTTCTCTGGATCAACTGTGGGTATAAGGTTCTGTATATGGAAGTTTACAATTTAATGTACCTTATACACTCGAGTATAATCCGATCCAAATATAAGCCGAGGCACCTAATTTTGCCACAAAAAATGGGAAAACGTATTGACTCGAGTATAAGCCTAGGTTGTCCATGTGCATGCCTCACTGCCACTGTGCCCATGCCTCACTGTGCCCAATCTCCTCCATACCTGATCTCCGGCGCTGTGTGACTAGACTGACGTTTAACATGGGAATCTATGGAAGGGGTGCCCGGCTTTAAAAAAGTCGTGCTCCCCAGTCGAAGGTCCCCCGGACAACAAACTTTGCACACTTGTAGAGGAAGAGTGGGGCTACATGTGCCCAGTTTGGGGTCCAGGGGACCTACGGCTGGCTGGGATCAGGTGCACAAAGTTGAAGATGGACACAGTCTCGAGTATAAGCCGAGGGGGGCATTTTCAGCACAAAAAAATGTGCAGGAAAACTCAGCTTATACTCAAGTATATACGGTATGTATTTTTTTTTATTATTTTTTTTTACCTGAGTAATTTTGTAACTTGAGCTGACCATACACTGGCAGATTTTCATGCAAATTTTTTCATGAAAAATCTCTTTAAGCTCTGGTTCACATTGATGTCATTTTGGCATGCAAAGCGCATGCCAAATCGGCGGCTATTCCCTGCAATGGAACCGTCTGAATCGGTGCGACGCCGCATTCCCAAAAGTAGCTTCTGTACTACTTTTGGCAATTTTGGGTGCAATTTCAATAGTCATCTGTGCAGGAAACCACATGGATGTCTCTGAAATCGTCAAGTTGACAGGCTGGAATGAAATTATTCGAGTTCAGCTGAACTTGCATGATTTCAATCCCGCAGCAGTGTGAACCTGGGCTAATACAATAATAATTCCAATAGAACCTTGACAAATGCTGTTTGAAAGTACTTAAGAATTTATTGCAAAATCTAATTTTAAAGAAAATTAAATAGAATTTCCAGAGCAAAAAGCACGAATATCGAGTTTCCATCCTGCTCCTTCAAATTTTTTTAAAACAAATTCTTCTAATGTATGGCCAGTTTAAAAGTAAAGTTAGGGATCGACCTATAGTGAGCAGAGTGTCTGCTATTTTGCAGACCTTCCCCTCGCAGAATACTGAGACACCAGCGTGTGTCCTATGTATGTACTCTGAATTGTATTTAGGATTGGTATATAAGTTTCCATCTATAAGTATGCATCTTTGTTGTGGGATTAAATGAAACAATGGTTTTACAATGTCGGTAAATATCATGCCCCCAGCCTCTTATAATTATGGGTTCATTATGTGTTTGGCTTACAAAGTTCACATGGCTTACAAAGTGTACATCAAAGTTGAGACATCCAAAAGAAAAGGGTGTGATATCTGCTTATTATGCAGACAGTAAGACAAGTAAAACAATGGCTACAAAAGATTCTCCGATTATTTTTTTTTTTTTTTTTTTTTTTTTTTTTTTTACAAGAAACCTGTCAGGAGTTAAATACCTTGGCCACCGTTTCAGATATCTGCTCTTGAAAGAGCTAGTTGGCTGGCTTGTCATGCTGATAATTTGACTTGGTACATTTAGTCACTGACCCACTACACAATAAATATACCGTATAAATCGAGTTTTTCAGCACATTTTTTTTTTGTGCTGAAAATGCCCCCTCGGCTTATACTCGAGTGTCACCTTTTTGCGCCTGATCTCCCGGACTTTGGGGACCCGGTACCGGCCGGCCATAGGTCACCTGGACCCCAAACTTGGCACGCATGTAGCCCCACTTTTCCTATACAAGTGTGTAAAGTTTGTTGTCTGGGGAACCAATGGCCGGGGCACCCCTTCCATAGACTCCCATGTTAAACGGTCATTTCTCCGGTGACTTTGGGCACACATGTAGCCCCATTTCTCCTTTACAAGTGTGCAAAGTTTGTTGGCTGGGGAGCACATTATATACACCCTAGGCTAATACTCAAGTCAATACGTTTTCCCAGTTTTTTTGTGGTAAAATTAGGTGCCTCGGCTTATATTCGGGTCGGTTTATACGGTAGATACTGTATAAGGCTGTCTGACTTTTTATTTGCTGTGTTTGTCCTGGCTTTAGTACTGCTGAGTCCCAGTACAGAAACAATCTAATTTTCCAAAGGAAGCCAACAATGGCAGCTTCATCTTTGTGCTACCAGTACCAACAAACATCAGAAATCGAAATGGGTCTCCAAAAATAAAAAATCCAGGTGTTTTTTTATTTTTTGGAATGGGGGAGGAGAAAAGGCAGGAGGACATCCCTATCCATAGTTACCTTGAGGACAATGATGACACGCTGGAAAAAAAAAAAATCTGACTCCTTATTTTCCCATAACAGTATGGATACGCATTAAAAATCCAACTCCGCTGATTTCTGAACCCCCCCCCCCCCAATCCCCACTGATTAGTCAGCCGGAGATGACTATAAAGATCTGGTTCTGAAGACTTCAGGATTTGGCAGTTATTTTATATCAATCGATACTTTGAGCTATTTACAGTGACTTATGGTACTCTGTCGGTTTTCAGTTGACTATGTTATATTACAAAAAGGAGAATTGTCATTTTAGCACTTTTTACCTAGTCCTTGCTCTTTATACTGGCCTTTTTATATTGGCCCTAGCAGTATCACAGGGGAAACCTACAGCTGAAGCCTTACCCGTAAACTGCTCAAACTCCTCCCTGCTTGGACCGATCACATACTTAAACAAACCCTTAATCTGGAGTTCCTACTTGTTTAAAGAAAACCTGCCATGGTAGAAATATGGAGGATGCTGACCACCACCAGAAAATGCTTATGACCTGCATTTTATGCTGGTCATCTGGTTTCAGTACATAGTTTTAGATTCACTTGCTGTGTATTTGTGTTTGATCATTGTCTCAAAGCATTGAGGCTTGAGTCAGCTTGACAGTCAAGCAACCAACGTTTTGAGAAGGCCAGTAGTGGCAGGCACCATATTTGTCTCACAGTAGTTGTATATCATTTGAACCTGTGATTTGCCTATGCAGGGTGAAGCAGAAGGTTCAGCTAACTTCTAACTTCTTTACATATTTACAGTCTTTTTGTATTCTCGGCAGTCTGCTCAACTAGTGGAAGACAACAGATTTAACCCTGTGAAACCGTTTAAACTTAAAGGATTGGTACATCTTTTTTCCTGTCCATTTGGATAGTGCTGGGTGGCCAGTTGAGCACCAGGAGATTCCCATAGGGGGAAGGGAAATTAAGCTACCTGCTTTAGACACCCATCAGTACCAGGTATTTTCTCTGGACTTTTATGGAGAGCAATGGGTGTCCAAGTTCTTAGGAGGTACTGGTTACTCTGCATGACTGGTGGGGAGTGCGCAAAATCTACTTGCTGTGTGGGTCTCATTTTCATACTGGATTTGTTTTTTTACACTTGGCTGTTCAGCTGGCTGAATCCACAGCTAAAATTATTTTCCTATTTTGAATTGCGCTTAAGAAGCTGTAAAACTAAGACCCCTTTCACACTGCGGCGGTTTTCAGGCACTTTAGCACTAAAAATAATGCTTGAAAACTGCCTCCCATACATTTGAATGGATGCTTTAACACTGGGGTGCTTGCGGGCCGGTAGGTAAAGTCCTGCAAGCAACATCTTTGGAGCGCTATAAATGGCACTTCAAAAATGCCCCTGTCCATTGAAATGAATGGGCCGTGCTTCCAAAGCACCTTAAAAGCGCTGCAAAACTGGTCGTTTTTAAAAAAAAAAATTAAATGTTTTTAAAGGCCACATTGTCACGTGACCTTGGGAAAAAAAAATGCCCCGCTAACGTTAATAAAAGTGCTACTAACACAATGCAAAAACTACTGGCTTTAGCGGCTGCTCAAGCAGCGCTTCAATGTGAAAGGGGTCTTGGTAAAGTACAAAAGCATAGAATCCTTGGACTAGAGAATATTGGAGTTGATTTGTGAGATTGCACTCTCCAGTTTTAGTAAATCAAAATCTGGTGCAGCTGTGCATGGTAGTCAATCGGCTTCTAACGTCGGCTTGTTGTAGCTTGGACAAATAACTGGAAGCTGATTGGTTTCTATGCAAAGTCCACCAGATTTTGCACTCTAGTTTTAGCAAATCGACCCCACAGATCTGTCCAGAAGCATTGAGAAGACCTCTGGTGGCTATATATATATATATATATATATATATATATATATATATATATATATATATATATATATATATATATATATATATATATATATATATATATATATATATATATAATCTATCTCTATATATCCCCGGAGGAGCTGCTGGTTTGTTTTTTGTTTTGGGTGGCATGTTACCTGTGTGACTCCGCCGTCTAGGGTAGTTGATGAGAGCCGTAGTAATGGAATGTCTTTTTCTTGTGATTTTATTTACCCAACAAGGTAAAACAGTTGAACTTGGTGAGGAATAGCAGAGTTGGAGAACGCAGATTCAGGTGTAGGTAAAAGGAAACAGTCCTGCTTCCAATGACAAACTTTACTTCGCCACTCCAGCCGGAATGGGTATAGCGCACCTGGACAGGCCTCTCTCACAAGCCTGGCAGCCAGAATGACACTCGAACTTAAGCCTCTCAGTGTCCGGTTCCCCTGGTCCCGGATGGATGGTCAGGCCCCTATTGAAACACCAGCCTCTCTTGGCATTCCTCAGGCAGACTTTCCACCGAACCGCTTCTCCAACAGGGCGGACAGCCCAGGATCTCTTTAGGTGGGGATTTAGTCGATTACTGAGTCCCAAGCAGCAGATCAGTTGCTCTGGGCCAACATGGTCCCGAAAGCCAGGATCTCTGTGTAGCACGTGCACCCCGGCCTAGAAGGCCATCTGCCGGGGTGCCGTGGAATGGCTACCCTGAAGGTGGGTGCCACACGAGGAGAAGACCCAGGAAGATGGCATCTGCCCCATAAATACCCCTCCCCAGCATGCACAGGAAGCCTCCTCCTGATAGACTGCTGGGTAAAAGTATCCAGTCCTTGACTCCACTGCTGCCACCCGTCGACCTGGGGTGGAACTGCACCCCAGGAACAACAGCATGAGCCCACAGCACAGCCAGGCTGGGACAGAAGCTCCAAATTTAAACTAACAATGGTCAGTCGCTTAACTCTCTGACCCCCTCTAAATTTCAATAGCACCGGTTCTGAAAAGTAACCAGGCGAAATAATATATATATAATAATTTCTCTTGAGCACAGTTGTGTTTCCTGGAAAGTGTTAGGTGAGAGATTTTATTTGTTGTCTGGAGGTGTCTTTCATCGTCTTATAGTGTGATGGTCAGGACTGATGAGGGTCCCTATGTGATAGGAGAGATGTAAAATGACCTTTGCTATACCCTGTTGCCTGGTTATCCTGTGCTGGCATTCTTTGGCTTCGCAGTACTAAACATGGAGTCTCTAAGCATGGCAGTGATAGAAAGCCACCCTCTGCTCTAAGAGCTCGTGCAGGGCGGATTATAAGACCACAAAGCTTCATTAGGCTTCTGGCCAAGTGGCGTTTCTTTGAAAATCACTTAGCAGGTGCGTGCTGGTCGACATTCAACAAGCGGAGAGCAGACTACTTGTACTGGTCCTGTAATGCTATCGTTCTTCTCCTATTAATGTCTGTTACTAGTACAAACTATGCATGCAATCCAGAATATTGTGATCTTTGTGTTTAACAAGAATATCAGTCTGATTTTAAAAAAATAATACACCAAAAAAAAAAAAAAAACCCAGGATGCTGTTTTAAACCACTATCTTGTTTATTTTCAGCAAGGGAGCACTTCCTCTGTGCCCCTCTAATATAGTTTTTCCCATTTACTGGGGCCTGACTTTTTATGACTATGCTCCGCCAATAACTCTTTTTTAAATATGAATGCCTTTTATTGACTCTTGAGGCACTTTTAATTAACAGTGTAATGGCAACTAGCAGGCCAGAAAACGAGGCCCCCAAAAACAATATAAAAACTAAACATGCAGCAGAATAGCTTTTTATTTTTACATTTTTTTTTTCTTTCTTGGACTTCTAAAAGTAAAATGAGGCTTCTTCTAAAATATGCTCTTAGGTAGGACTTTAGTTATTTAAAAAGTATAATGGAATACAAGGTCACTTTTTAAAGCTGTACTGTAGGCAAAGTTCTAAATACACAGAAGATACATTTGTGGGAGATTTGCTTTCATGTCTATCTGGTCTTGAGATTTACACGGCTCTGCCAGACAACAGGACCAGGTTAGTGACTTGAAGTTGTGCAATATAGCTAGGTCACCTCCCTGCCATCGGCCTGTGTTGGTGCTGACCCTTCCTCTCCTAGTAAGAGCGCTGGCTTTATTTTAGTTCCCCCTCCAAAGCCCAACTCCGGGCAAATATAGAATTATCACTTGCAGGGGGCTGTGCTTGCACTGCTTGGTTATGTCTATGGCAGGATTTCTCAGCCAGGGTTCCTCCAGATGTTACTAGGAGTTCCTTGAGCAATTGCTGCCTCTCCAATAAGTTCCCACTGACGCCATTGATCTTTTTAGCTCTTTGTAAGGTGGTCATTCTTCCCAATGACAACAAGTGTAAGGGACTTTCTTTTTACTGACCATCACACTAATGTATCATGCGTTGTAAATATAGTCATTTTTAGCTGAGACCAATAGATCATTTTATGGGGTCCTCTGTTAAAAATGTTGAGAGGCTGGTCTAGTGGAATTATAAAGAAAATATAATTACCAGTTCTTCCGCTCCTCCTGCCAGCTAAATCAGTCCCTGTAGCTTCTGCAACCCTGCACTCTCTAGGTCTAGGGTCCATAGCCTCCCTCACTCTGGACTAGAAGACGTTGAACAGTCCACTACCGGAGCACTGGGAAGCACCATCTGCTGGGGGAGAGGAGGATCAGGTAAGAAAAACACCCTCCTCCCTCTCCCCCAGGGTTACCATAATTTTTGCCCTAAATAGCTTCCCTTACCTTACTGCAGTCCTCCTTCACTTACCTCATCCTTCAATTTTGCTTTTAAATGTCCTTATTTCTTCTGAGAAGTCCTCACTTCCTGTTCTTCTGTCTGTAACTCCACGCAGTAATGCAAGGCTTTCTCCCTGGTGTGGAGTGTCGTGCTCGCCCCCTCCATTGGACTACAGGAGAGTCAGGACGCTCTCTATGTTGCAGATAGAGAAAGCAGCTGTGTTAGTGGGTGTCCTGACTCTCCTGTAGTCCAAGGGAGGGGGCGAGCACAACACTCCACACCAGAAAGCCTCACATTACTGTATGGAGTTACAGACAGAAGAACAGGAAGTGAGGATTTCTCAGAAGAAATAAGGACATTTAAAAGCAAAATGGAAGGATGAGGTAAGTGAAGGAGGACTGCACTAAGGTAAAGGAAGCTATTTAGGAAAAAATTGTACCTTTTACAACCCCTTTAATGACCATTACGGACTTGCATGGACAGATGCAAAAATTATGGATTGTAAAAACTGTAAATTTACTGAAAGCTGGCAACCCTGCACTCCCCTGGACAAACCAAGTTCTTAACCCTCGCATTGTGGACATGGCCCCACCGCAAAGGGATAATTTATCCCTATTTGTTTAAAAGTTTTTTTAGGGCTGTGGAAATTAAAGATTAATTCCTCGATGAATCGTTAATTTTTTTGATCTATCAAAATTCTTATGATCGGTACTAATGGTGCAACGGATCGTAAATGATCCGTGATCCGAATGGCACACCACATGATCCGCGGAGCTCCGCTGCTGCCACGGCCATAGGAAAGGCCGCGGCTTCGGCCTAGCTCCCGGAGATATCTGTGGATATTGCAGTGGGGACTATATATGGTGGTAGTCCAAAAAATGTATGTGCGTTTATAATCGAAATTAATCAATGTAAAATAAAAACTATTAATCAAACACAAATTTTATTCGGTAACAGCCCTAATAAAAATTAATAAATCCTAAAAATCTAAGAATACATAATTAAAAAAAAAAAAAAAACTAGCTCTACATGGCTGTTCATAGAATTGAACAAATGCCTGATTTAAAGGTACCCAATTCACCAGACACATATGAGGACACTTTATTATGCAAACATTGGTTCTCTGTAATAACTATGCACTTCAGTGTCTGCAAATGTCATGCATTGTTTGTCACCAATTCATGTTTGTTTGTTTTCCTGAAAAAGTAAAAAAATCATTACTCGGAGGGCTTCACAGAACAGCTATATTTTTATACTGAGATTAAATTACACACGGGTGAACTCTTTTTACTAATTAGGTAACTTCTGAAGGAAACTGATTCCACTCGATTTTAGTTGGGGGGGGGGGGGGGGTGTATCACTGTAAAGGGGTCTGAATACAAATTTATACCACACTTGTCGGATATTAGTAAAATAAAATGAAAACCATTTTATCATTTTCTTTGCACTTTACAAGTGGGTGCCACTTTGTGTTGGTCTATCACATAAAATCCCAATGAAATACATTTATGTTTTTGTTTGACAAAATGTGGAATATTTCAAGGGTGTGTGTGACATATATATTTATTATATAATTTTTTATTATTATTTAATTTGTATAGCGCAGTCAATTTACGCATAGCTTTACATATACATTGTACATTCACATCGGTCCCTACCCTCAAGGAGCTTACAATCAATAGTCCCTAACTCGCATACATATACTAGGGCCCATTTAGACAGAAGCCAATTAACCTACCAGCATGTATTTGGAGTGTGTGTGTGTGTGTGTATGTATATATGTATATGTATATATGTATATGTATATGTATATATGTATATGTATATATGTGTATATATATATATATATATATATATATATATATATATATATATATATATATATATAAATGTGTAAAGCATTTCCTGCAGGACATGTACTACTGGCTTGGTACCTGTGATGCTGGCAATCTATAATCTATATTGCAGCTGTGTACCCCTCTCTGCGTTCACATATGAGCCAGTGAGTAAGTAGGCCATTGCATGGGGAGGGGATTTGTCCTTCCCAAGGATGCTTTGACTGTATCGGATCGGTAGTAAGGAATTCTGACAGTAAGTACAATGTTATGTCTTCTGGTAGAGTGCCCTCCCCTGTCCTCATCACGTACACTGCAATCTGCTCTGCTGTAGGGGGATGGGAGCAGAGCAATGCTTGTATGTGCTGTGTACAGACCTGTGAATGAATGGCTGGCTGTCACAGCCATTGCAGGTTATGCGGCCTTTGATTCATCTCCCTTTCATGGCCATGAATGATCCAGGGAGAGCTTCAATCCTACCTGGGCGAGGAGTGTCTGTGAAGCGTACAGGATCGCATTCAGTGGTGAGCATTGTAAGGATAGGATTCCCTTCTGCTTTTATGGTAAGGCATCCCTATATGTTTATCTTTGCTGTTGTCTACAGGTTTGCAGCACTGATCATTTCAGCGCTGCAGCAAGACGCAGGCTTTTGTTAGGGATTTTTTTTATTACATTTTTTACCCTAGGCCAGTGCTTTTATTTACAGTGCATTAATGATTTTACGCTTGCAACAGAAATGAATGTATTGATGTACATCCATTCTTCACATCCCTAGGAGCTCTTCCAAGGCCTCATTCGTTTGCCAGCAGGACCTGGATTACTTTATCTTCTCAGCAATATGGGATATTGAATGGAAGAATTTGTTTGCTATGAGCAGCAGCCAGACACTCGCAGCCCTACAGGCCTTATTAAAATTAAAAGACAAATGTGCAGCTTGCTTATAGGAATCAGACGCTGCATGTAACAATACAAGGAAGAATCTGATTGGACGCTAGAGAAAGCAAGTGCTTGCCACACTTAGTAGTGTGCAGTCTAATGCACTTTGCTCTCACAGTACTGATTAGAACATACATGCTATCTGTTCACTGTAGGTTACAGATAACATTTTTAGCAGTTTATTATTTACATTTGTTGCAAACTATTTGATCAGAACTTCCTTTACATGCAGGAAAAGTTAATATGTAACAAAAGTCAATGAGTAGTTTATAGAAGATGTAACTGACATTTATTTTGCTACAGCACTGCATCTCCCTACAAATTGCAAAGACCGGAGAAAAGACTGGACAGCCGCACTTCCACGAAATTCTTAAAAAGTTGCTTTTAATGGTAAAATATGGAAACGGCACTACAAGTCACAGCAGATACCCCAGTGCGAAACGCATCAGCTATCCACCCCGCTGTCTGCTGTGACTTGTAGTGCTGGTTCCATTTTTTACCATTAAAAGCAACTTTTTAAGAATTTCGTGGAAGTGCGGCTGTGCAGTCTTTTCTCCGGTCTTCGCTTTGTGCATTGCCAGCACCCACGCTTCTGAGAGGACACTGATTGCTGAGTGCACTCACCTAGAGTGGCAGTTTCCCTTTTCTCTCCCTACAAATTGCCATGGTTTTGCCTTTCGAAGCAAATAAATTTCAGTTTATCGCCTGCAGCTTCTTTTGCTGTCACTTCTTGTCCACGTGTATGCCCTCCAGTGACAGCTCAGGGTGGGCTTCAGTGATCTGTACTGTGCCCAGTATAAGTGTTGGAGGGCAAATAGTGGCAGTGTGCACAATGCAATCATCCTTTGTTTCATTAAAGCCTACCTTTGGTGTTGGGTTCTCTCCCAAAGAGGAAGAACACCAGTAAGGGTGCGTCAATGAAGGAAGCGCTCTTACAAGTGCTCCTCATGAATGAATGAATGAAAAACTTATATAGCGCGGCACATGCGAACTGAATCGCCTCTGGGCGCTTGATGTTTCGTGTCTCATGACATCAAAAGAGCAGAGTTTGAAAAGCAAACCTTCTTTCTCCTTTGGACTTGTATTTGGTTTTTGGCACCTTGACCAGATTTTGGTCAGTGGATCGCAGAACGCGATTAGAATTGTGAGGTTCTATCTTGTCGCAAAGATATTGCGGAGCCTTCCCATGGATGCACTTATGTGTCAGGCAGAGTGCTTTAAATACAATTCTGTCTTTTACTGGCAACCAGTGAAGGGTTCTCAGCGAAGGTGAGATTGATTCCCATGTTTTTTTCCCAGTCACCAGTCTGGCGGCCGCATTCTGTACGACTTGCAGACGAGCGATTTGGTACTTTGGGAGCCCGAGGTAAAGGGCATTTGCATAGTCCAGTCTGGAATTCACGATTGTTCCCACCACGACTGCTACGTCTTCTTTGGGGATAAATGGAATAAGTCTGCGTAGTAGGCGCAACAAATGGTGCGATCCGCTGACTACTGACCCTATTTGTGCGTCCATTGTCATGAAGGTGTCAAAAATGACTCCTAGACTTTTGACTTTGGAGCTAAAGGTGATGCTTTGGCCCAGAATGGGCGGCGGTGTCCAGGTTGTTGCCAGTTGACTCTTTTGGCTGGCGTGAAACATAAGGAGTTCTGTTTTGGAACTGTTGAGTTTCAGTGGAGGGCAGATTCTAAATCATGGGTGCTCAACCTGTGGCCCACCAGCTGTTGCAGAACTACAAGTCCCATCATGCCTCTGCCTTTGGGAGTCATGCTTGTAAAGTTTAGCCTTGCAATGTCTCATGGGACTTTGTAGTTTTGCAACAGCTGGAGGGCCACAGGTTGTGCACCTATGTTCTAAATGCTGCAGCGATCGGGGCTGTGTAAGAATGTGCTGCTCTCTGTAGCATTATCTTGTGAGCCTAGAGCAGCAAGTGGGGGGGATGGGGGGTGTACTGCTTACACCCTGACCTCACAGGAAGTAGGTTAAAGGAGAAATTCACCTTTTAGGAGCATTTAACACCCATATTTGGGGTGTAACATGCTTTAGCAGTCAAGCACCCCCAACCCTCCCTCTTGAGAGCAGGCTCTTCTTTCCGCATCCGCTGTCGCAATTTAGAAACAAAGCCGCTGTGCGGGCCTCTTCTCCCACAGCCATGTCATTCATTCAGCGTTCTGTGAATGAATGAACTACAACAACCATCTTCCATTGCAGCAGACAGCTTGAGGTTCTTGATGAACTGAGGGCGCTGATGAGCGCCCTCATATTTTGTTGATCTTCCTGCTCTTCAGTAACTGCCTGCTGGTACATGAGGTGTGGACAGACACCTATACCAAGAGTCTGCAGGAGCCTGACATTGCACCCATGATCTACTGAACACGGGTAAAATACTTTCCAGGCACCCGCGGGGAAAAAATAAACACTTTTTTTTCTGCAGAAATATGTGCATTTATTTGTATTTTTTTCACCAAAAGGTGGACTTGACCTTTTAAAAAACCCTGGGCATCATTTAATCTGGGAAAGGAGTGGAGATGGTTCACTGAGCCTAGTCAATCTGTGGCGAGGAGTTATAGGTGGAATAATGCAACTGCTTTTTTTTATCGTATGACAGGTTTACTTTAAATTTCACTGCAGTACTAGAATTGTGGCTGTGTACAGAAGTATCTTTGCTTGTACTGTGGTTTTAATTTTCTCTCGTTTTCTTTCCTGCACAGTGTAAAGAAGTTGAAGGAAACACTGGTAATCATTCAGCAGCTGGACAAAAACATGAGTAATCTGCGTACTTGGCTGTCTCGCATCGAATCCGAATTATCCAAACCCGTCATTTACAGCATATGTGATGACCAGGAGATAAACAAGAAACTGGAGGAACAAAAGGCAAGTTCTTTCTTTCCTTGCTTCCACACAAGACCCGGGCTACTCGGAATAACCAATCACAGTAAATCAACTTTTGGGTTTTAAATAGGGTTGTCCCGATACCACTTTTTTAAGTACAAGTACCGATACATTGTTCACGTACTCACCGATACTTTTCTTTTTTTTTTATGTCATGTGACAGTGGCCCATGTGTCAGTTTTTTTTTTTTTTTTTTTTTTATCAGCCCTGTTGGGGGTTTTGGTGAGATACCAGGGGTCTTAACAGTCCTCTGACATCTCCCCTTTGAGACAGAAAAGGGGACTAAGGACACAGATTCCCCAGTCCCTTTCTCAGCAGACTCAGCTAAAATGAATGGACAGGAGGCTCCTCTCCATTCATAAACTGAAGCATCATAAACACAGGTTACGATGCTCAGTTATGTGATCACTGACTCTGTACATTCGAAAAAGGTAGGAGCCGGACAGCAGCATGGAGGGGGACAAGGAACCGGAGGGGGACATGGAGCACAGACAGCAGCACGGAGGGGGACACAAACCCGGAGGGGGGGGAGCAGCACGGAGGGGGACAAGGACCCGGAGGGGGACACACAGCACGGAGGGGGACATGCTGCACAGACAGCAGCACGGAGGGGGACACAAACCCGGAGGGGGAGAGCAGCACTGAGCAGGATACAGGGACAGTCAGCGGTGATCGGTGCGGCTTTGGGTGGAATTACAAACACCGATCACCGCTGTATAACTTTCACTAAAGCAGCTGAAAAGATGGCAGATCAGTGCTTGTAACTCCCCCCGCCGCACCGATCACCCCTGACTGCCCAGGTATCGGGGGGGGGGGGGGGAGCATCGGAGCATTTCCCAGAGTACAAGTACTCGGGGAAATGCTCGGTATCGGTACCGATACTAGTATCGGGACAACCCTAGTTTTAAATATTTGATTTTGCTAGACCACCTGCCAAGGAAGACTATTGAGATGGTCACTTCACGATACCAGCTGAAGAGCGGTCCCTTTTGATATACACACAAAGTAAAGTGAGGTATGCTGAGTTCAGAAATAGCAATTTTCTCTCTATAAAGGTTTTCTGTGATCCTTCTTATAGCTAATCAAACAGGAACACGTTTAGAAGACAAACAATCTAATGGCTACAATTTTTTTTCTCTTCCAGGACTTGCAAAAGGACATCGAGCTGCACAGCACTGGCGTGTCTTCTGTATTAAGTATCTGTGAGCGTCTGTTGCATGATACAGATGCTTGTGCCAATGAAACGGAGTGTGACTCCATACAGCAGACCACACGGAGTCTGGATAAACGATGGAGAAATATCTGTACAATGTCTATGGAGAGACGGCTCCGGTAAGGGGGGGCGGGGTTGTAAAGCATTCTCAGGTCGTTTGGGAGATAGTCGTTCAGCTAGTTCTTGGGCCCTCCTAAAGAAGCCTTCTATGAAGCTTCTGTAGACGATGTCAAGGCCAACTCAACTGGCACCTCTATATTGGAAGGAGCAGTTGGGCTCATCTCTGAGATGATTATGGACTGTCACACGCTTCCTATTAACACAGAAACCTGTACTCACCTTGTACCTTGTATTTGCTCATAGCCATAGGTGAGGATAAATATGTAGGTTGAACACAAATGGATAATACCCCAATTATCAATAGATGACCCAGAACGTCAATAACAAATGGCAGATGCTGTAAACCAATATAGTATAAAAATAGCAGAGAACATCAAAAAGTGTTTGTGATTGGTGGTCTTTACACCCCAGTGACGGTGGTGAAATTCACAGTATATTATACTATGTATGGCTGTGTTCTATTGCATACTGGTTACCGACTCCAAATCTACCTATACTGGCTGTGGCTACCTATATTAAGTGGGTTGTACTGACTGCCCATTGAAGTTGAATGCCATGTTTCTGGCTGTATGTCCAATGTTTGTCATAGCCATGCTAAGTAGAGAGAGTTGAGCGTTGCTCTCCAATGAGGAATACTGCATTTCTGGCTGAACACTTAAGCTAGCCATACATGGATCGAAGTTCAGCAAGAACCAGCTTATTTTCAATCTATGTACGGGCAGGCTGGTTTGTACACCAGTTGATCTATAGGAAATGAGCTACATATACACCAAACGCACATCTGATAAGGTTCTGTAGCTTCTTTGGCATTTTTGTTCTGCATAGGGCAGCCCATTTAAGTTAATGGGCTGCCCTATGCGCAGCGTGCATAAACTCATGTTCCCACTACATAAATGGGACCTGACCCATTGTGGCATGGATTGCACTGGTCCTCTGAAGGTATGCTGTGGTATCTGGCTCCAAGCTGTCAGTAGCAGATTATTTAAGTCCTATAAGTTGTGAGGTGAGGCCTCCATGGACTTGGTTTGTTTTTCCAGCACATCCCACTAATGCTTGATTAGATTGAGATCCACAAACTTGTCGTCGTGTTACTCAAACCATTTTTGAATTCATCAGACCAGGCCAACATCTTCCATTACTATGTGGTTCAGTTCTGATGCTCACGTGCCCATTGTAGGCACTTTTGGCTGTGCACAGTTGCTGCCTTATACTGTATGTACTATTGGAAGGCTTGTGTTCTGGTGTTGGTTGTAAAATGTTGGATATTTCTGACACTTTCTGTCCCAATGACAATGGGAACACGGATGACAATGAAAACGTATTTTTTTGGAAACGCTCTGCTTGCTCTTTTTTTAAAAAAATTGAATACAATTTTTGGCTAGAGCTTTGATTCTTCTTTCTTTTCTATTATTATTATAATAATAATTATTATTATTATTATTATTATTTATTATTGGACAAAGAACCTAACCCAGGTTTTTATTGCAGCAGATTTCTGATAGGCAAAGTTCATATAGTTGGTGACCGTCTCAGCCTCTTTGTAATTTGTAATTACATTTTTTTTTTTTTAGAATTGAGGAAACTTGGCGTTTGTGGCAAAAGTTCCTGGAGGATTACTCTAAATTTGATGACTGGCTTAAAGAAGCTGAAGCAATGGCTGCTTCCCCAGACTCTTCAGATGTACTGTACACAAAAGCCAAAGAAGAACAAAAGCGGTTTGAGGTTTGTATCTACAGAAATGGAATTCTGCACAATCGTCAAGATTAATGCAAATGTTCCTTTTCTGTTTGTAGACATTTTACTTACTAGTTCTAAATGTCAATCCAGGCCTTTCAGCGGCAGATTCATGAGCGTCTTACTCATTTGGAACTTATAAACAAGCAGTACCGGAGACTTGCTCGGGAGAATCGCACTGATGCAGCCAGCAGATTGAAGCAGATGGTACATGAAGGCAACCAGAGCTGGGACCAGCTCCAGAGAAGAGTGGCTTCCATACTGAGGAGGCTGAAGGTAAGGCAAAGGGGGCAAGTGCCCTTCTATAGGCTGCTTCATGGGTGCTAACACACAGCAGGAGTTCAACTTGGTTTTGTCAATGATGTTAATCTACTGGTTTATTGATCTGCCTTTGTAAATCTGTCTGATTTTAGTACAGTGAGAACAAAGGTTTGGCTGTCACAACTTATAGCCCAGCCAAAATAATTGTTTTTTGCTTAACAACTCTGCTACCAGCATATATACAGTACCTCGCCTATTTTTACTAGGACAGTTTTTAGCTCTCAGTATGGAAGCAGGTAAATCCTCTCATCCTTGAGATACAATCTTACATGAAGCTACCTGTACATCGTTGAACAATCCAATAAACCAGGGTTTCTCAACCAGGGATACATGGACCCCTAAGGTTCCTCCAGAGGTTGTTAGGGGTTCTTTGAGCAATTAATGATTTCTGCCTCTCTGATAAGTTTCCTCTGACAATATTGATCTTTTTAGCGATCTGTAAGAGGGTAATTTTTCCCAATGACTACAAGTGTAAGGAGCATGCTTTCCACTGACCATCACACTAATGTATCAAGAGTTGTAGATCTAGTCATTTTTAGCAGGGGGTCCCTGAAACAGGAAAGTTATTTTAAGGGTTCCTCTGTGTTCAAATGGTTGAGAGTCTCATATAAGCCATGAAGCAAATTATGAAGTTTCTGAGAACCTTTTACCCCCCCCCCCCCCCTTCAATTATATGGCCTCTGACTCTTGGAGCATGGTTTTATCCTAAATCTGTTTACTATCAGCCTGTTTTTTTTTTATTGTGTCCACATGCCCACTTTTCCTCCATAATTGTGTCCATCCTCTCTCCCAAAATCCTATCATCTTTGTTCTGATGAAGACAACTTTACACAAGTGTTCCTACTAGCTTTCTGTGTTTCTACTGGTCAGTGATTGTACGCTTTCGCCAGTCGGTTAGTAACTGGCCTCTTAAGTCTAACCAATGAGACATTCTTAGCAACTGGAAACTTATTTTGGTGGCAGCAGATGCATGCCTTGCATCTTGGGGAAAACCTTACAATCGAAGATTTCTAAACCTTCACAGGTGCCTGTATGGTATGGAGGCTGGTGTCAATTGAGACCAAATCAAAATGGCTTTAAATCCAAACCTTGAATTTTGGATAGAGTTGAAAGTGTTTAAACCCTTTTTTAAGTTTTATTGCTGTCTCTGTCCCCTTTAGAGAGATTCACCTTCTCTATTTGTAACCATTGTCACTGGTACAAAAAGGGATTGGAAATGTCAAATGTTAGTGTTGTCGTAGGAACAAGGGTTATCTTATGGTGGAATTGGTAAGAATTATGTTTCTGGGGGCAGGAATTGAAAAAGGATTACGAATGTAACTATTCCTTACTCTGCACAAAACTAAAAAAAGAATGTAATCTACAATATATGCTGTTGATCCGACCCTTCTCTACTAAAAGACTTGAAGCTGGCCATAGAAGGTTCAAATCTTGGCCAGTTCAGCTGGGACCAGCTGGGACCAGCTGAGATTCTAACCATATATAGGCAGGCTGATTGTACCCAAGTTGATAATTCGATCAACTTGGGTACAGCCTGTCGTATTTTACATGCAATTATTTCTAGTGGCTATTGTAGTTATAGAAAATCGCTCCATCTTTGGCCAGTTTAAGCAATATAATTGAAGTCAGCACAGCCTATAAGCTCTAACCAAAAAAATGTATATTTTAATCCCCCCAACCTCTTTCTCTCATTATTTTACCATTTTGGGGCTACTTCACACCACATGTTTTCCAGTGCTTTTTATTTTTTTTCTTCATCCACAATGTATAGAAATTAGGTTACATGGTTTTCAATAGGATAGTTCACATCAGTGCTTGCAGTTCCAGTTTCAGAAAAAAGTAGAACATGCTGCATTTTTCCAGCACAGAACTGTTCTAGAACATGGAAAAATGCATCAAAAACACACTGAACCCCAGTACAGTGAAAAAAACAAAAAAAAAGTATCTGAAAACGTTTTAAAAATGCACACGCAGGAATGGATTTGGGGGACGTTGTTGTGGTGTGTGAACTAGCCCTTACACTTTTGAATATTGCAGAATTGCTAATAAACAGGGGCATGCTGGTGTAAAGGTGCTGTGGACTTAAAGGTTTGCTCTTTGTAGAATTTATTTTATTCAAATCCTTTGTTTTTCTTCAGCACTTTACTAGTCAAAGAGAAGACTTTGAAGGGACCAGAGACTGCATCCTGGTGTGGCTGACAGAAATGGACTTGCAGCTTACTAATGTGGAGCATTTCTCAGAAAGCGACATCGAGGAGAAGATGCAACAATTGGCTGTATGTTTACATTTTTCTTTTGTTGCCCATGATATTGACACCTTTTTTGTATTTTATACTGTATATTGTTTTTAATCTACGTATCGTCAAAATAAGATGCTATACGTTGTTTACAAGTCTAGTAAACCAAAAAAAGAGCACTGTACCTACTATAAAAAGTTATGTGCATTAGGTGAAGGAGTTACTAGTATCTTATACTGTGAAACATATTGATTACTATAGTACATTTTAAGTGTCCAGTAGCAATTTGTTACACACAACGGTACCCATGTAGCTTGCACCATAAAAAGCTATTTATTTTGGTCATGCCTATGATAGTTTTTAGTAGCATGCCAGTATACCAAGAAATATCTAAGGCAGACTTTCCATTCACTGTTTCACAGTAAGACGAATAAGTGAATTATGGGAGTCTTTATAAAGCCTGGTACACACTATGAACGAAAAAAAAAACAACAACTGACAGCTCTGGTTAAAGCTGCTGTACTCCTATGCAAGTTTAGTACAGCGATCTCCCCCCGCTGAGCAGTTGTGTTCTGACAGGGGGCTGCCCCCCCCTCATGCCAGAACACTCTGATCAGCGCTTTCTGACATTGGCTGAGAGCGCTGACTGGGAGTCGGTCGGCTGCTGGTTTTACAGCATGCTCGTCCGACAGAAGCCTGCCAAGCAGTTGTCAGACTGACATACACATGGTCCGATGGTCGGCGTGTTTTTTTATTTATTTTTTATTGGCCCATGTCTTGTGTGTACCAGGCTTTAGACCACACATGGTCGGATATGAGGCACTTGGGTCTAGATCCATTATCTATTTAGGAGCCTGCAGAACTAGTGTATTGAGTGCGAGATCATGAAAAATGTGCAGGAAATGGAAACATTTAGGTATCTAATTAAAGCTTTCATTTAGTGGTTCCAACTATGTGTTCTAGTTATGGCTATGTGTGTCTTGCAGGGTTTTAAACAAGAAATTACCCTGAACACCAACAAAATTGACCAGTTGATAGTTTTTGGAGAGCAGCTAATCCAGAAGAGCGAGGCCATGGACGCTGTGATTATTGAGGATGAGCTGGAAGAGATTCACAGATATTGCCAAGAGGTATTTGGACGAGTCTACAGATTCCATGAGAGACTGACATCGAGGGGTTTGGTAAGTAATAGTTTTATGGGAGTGTATAATGATGTCAGACTAAAAGCTGATCTACGATCTGCTGATATAATTTACATTTAGACATAGTTTTCATTACATTTGTAAGAAAGGTGGGCCTGTCAGTCCGTAGAAATCTAATGCTGACAAAATGTTTAGTATGACGTCTATAGCGCGGTGCCTTCCTGCCGGGTGGACGTTGTCCTGTTAACTTCCGCGATGCGTGCTGCCGCAAATGTGCTCCGCCGGAAAAGCTGTGCCCGCCGATCCACGTCCTGTCAGGGAGAGGAGACCGATGGTGTGTCCCTTGTACATAGGGACACAGATCGGTCTCCTCCCCCAGTCAGTCCCCCTCCCCACAGTAAGAATTACTCCCAGGGAACACATTTAACCCCTTCCTCGCCCCTAGTATAAACCCCTTTCCTTGAAGTTGCACTTAAATCTTCATAAATGAAAGAAAAAATTAAGACCACTATACATCTATAAATCACACCTACTTTGCAGCATAGGGTCTCCAAAAAGAAAAATTGGTGGCATGACAGCAGGATGCTAGGTAGAAGAGGCATATCTCACACATACAAGGGCACTATGGTTCCTCCTGCTGACCCCTACATTTATACAGTACACATCAGTGATATTGGGGTTGGTGGGAAGAACTACCATCTAACACAACATGAAGAGTTGAATAGAGCAGAAGCTTACCACAAGCCAAATGGAGCTTCTGATTCAACAGTTTTTTCTTACCTAGAAACATGGTCACATAAAGGAAAATACTCTACTTCCCTTAGAAGGTCTTTTTTTTTCTTTTACTCCTGTAAAGAATTTCGAGGAAGAAAGAGAAAATTCTGAAAATGATACAGATGGAGAAGATTCAAGGGAAATTCAGAATTCTTCCTGGCATTCCTCGATCCCTGAAGTAGAGACCTCCCACCAGTCTCTGTGCCACCTGATGCCCCCACCTCTCCCACATGACCGGTCAGGCCGCGAAACTCCAGTCAGTGTAGACTCCATTCCTCTAGAGTGGGATCCAACTGTTGACGTGGGTGGATCTTCTATGCACGAGAATGACGAGGAGGGTGCCTACTACAATCCTTTGTCAGGTAAGGTTGTTGGTGTTTATTTGATTTTATTATTTTTTGACCAAAGAGAATCTGTCACTTTGCCAATGAAGGATAAAAGGGACAGTCTCGTTCTAGCCAACACCTGCCTCACTTCACTCCTTTTGCTACAATGCCCTGCTGCGTCATTGCCGATATCCAGCATTTCTTAGTATAGGGGGAGCATGTAGCACTTGTGCCCAAGTGGCCCATCGCCAGGTTCAAACACTTATCTGATGAGGACATCATCAACCCTGTTTAAGCTCTGTAACCTCCTGGCACAAAGCTTACACAGGTCATGACTTCTGGAGCAAAAGGAGAGCGTGTGAGAGGATTGGGAGTGGGCAAAGTGACAATCTCTTTACACCAATGTTGTATTATTATCTATTTAAAAACAGTTTATACATTTTCCAGTTTTGTCTATGTTCTTTCCTTTGAGGGGGAAAAAAAATGACCTTGCTTTCTTCCAGATGTAGAAATTGCTGAAAGTCCAGAGGCCTATGTCATAATGACAACAAAAACTGTCCAAGCATCTTCCGGTAGGCCCCAGCCCAATGCATGTGTCTCACTCTGGCACCATTGCTGTGATGCACGCTTACTCCTTCCTCATACCCCTTCATCTGCGCCATTGCCTCTACTGCTTTTTGTGTGAGCATCATATGTCCCAAACCACATCCCTGGATGTCCATGGCACATCACCCACATCTCTGTTGCTGGCTGACCGATTGTACAACAGCATTATTGATGTGTGCCCATGTTCTTGGGATATATGCATTTTTCTGACGTGGCATAATTTTATTTATTTTCCTCTTTTTGCCTCTGCCTTCTAAAAGATTGCACACCAATGAACATACACAATGCTTGACACTTTGTGTATTTTTGTCTTTGTTGATTTAGCTTTTCTACATCATTTTAATTTCAAACGAGTAGGGTAAAAATGTAATCACTTGGATTTAAGCCGCAATGACCTTTTTTGCACCGTGATTGCACATTTGATGGTACTAAAGCAGGATGGAGAAGCAATGTCTGTAAAAAAAAAATAAGAGTGCAGCGCTGAATAATTGATCACAAACTTGGTGACACAATTCAAGTGATCAACACAATCCTTAAACCTTTTAATTCAAAAATAAATAATTGTCCATAAAAAATTTGAAAGAAAAAAAAGGGGGGAAACTAATGTAGAGTCCAGTTTGGGTTCTGATTAGATTAGAGTCCATGAGAAATTGATTGCCAAAGTAAACCAAAGTGATTGCTGGAAAATAGTAAGTGACACAAATCTTCCCGTAGACTATGTGATTTTCAGAGGAAACGCCCAAGTGTATGGTATCCTGCTTACCGGAAAGCCATGACTGTAATAAACAGTCTCACACCTAGCCCAGAGAATGAGGTCTCCCCAAAACCTATTGATATGCAGAGTAATGGCTGGTAATCCGATATTGCTCAAAGATAAAAAAACGAAAGTTCCTGTAAAGTTCGTAACACCGTCTCGTTGTGTATAGCGTGATGACGTTGCGGGCACCATACACGTTTCGTCACTAATGGACTTCAACTGAGGATTGGCCGAATCTGTAAATTGTTTAGCTGTCTTATTGATTATACTTTCTATACTCCAGTTAGTTTTCTTCTTCTTTTTTTTCTTTTTTTCTTTTTTTGTAGTTTTGGATGATTATAAGGAACAGTTAAAATTTGCGGTTGATTTACTAAAGGCAAGTAAACTGTGCACTGTAAGTCCAGTTGCTCCAGAGCTTGGTAAATTAGGTAAAGCAGCGCTTTGCAAAGAATACTCAATCACATGCAAGGAAAATTAAGATCTACAGCAACTGCAGTGCACATTATATTTTTACCTTTAGCAAATCAACCCCCTTTCTTTTTTTTTTCTTTTTGTTTTGACCCCCATTGGGAAATCATGTCCCTGTACAAAAACTGGACTTTGAAGGTACAGGCTGCAAAAAAATATTGCCAGAGGTTCCAACCCTTCCCCACCAATCGCAGAATGTGTTCTTGTTTTAACCTTTGGTCCCATCAGAGAGATTTCAGGACAGAAAGTGAAGAAAAATGTACTGTAGACAATAAAAATTATCATTTTAAAAAGGAAGTAAACAGGGTCCCTTTTCCAGCACTTGGGTATAAAGATAGTCCTAATTAAACTAAGCAGCTGCTCTATTAGTACAAAACATGTAAAAAGAGAAAGGAAAAAAAATCTAATGAATAGTCCTTCAAACTTAACCACTTCAGCTTCATATTGCTGGTCAATGACCGGGCCCCTTTTTGCGATTCGGCATTGCGTCGATTTAACTGACAATTGCGCGGTCGTGCGACGTGGCTCCCAAACAAAATTGGCGTCCTTTTTTCCCCCCACAAATAGAGCTTTCTTTTGGTGGTATTTGATCACCTCTGCGGTTTTTATTTTTTGCGCTATAAACAAAAATAGAGCGACAATTTTGAAAAAAATGAATATTTTTACTTTTTGTATAAAAAAAAAATTTCCCTCAGTTTAGGCCGATGCATATTCTTCTACATATTTTTCGTAAAAAAAAAATCGCAATAAGCGTTTGGTTTGCGCAAAAATTACAGCGTCTACAAAATAGGGGATAGTTTTATGGCATTTTTATTAATATTTTTATTTTACTAGTAATGGTGGTGATCAGCGATTTTTATCGGTACTGCGACCTTATGGCGGAGACTTTTGACACATTTTTGGGACCATTGGCATTTTTATAGTGATCAGTGCTATAAAAATGCATTGTTTACTATAAAAATGCCACTGGCAGGGAAGGGGTTAACACTAGGGGGCGGGGAAGGGGTTATTTATGTTCCCTGGGTGTGTTCTAACTGAAGGGGGGCTGGGACTGACTAGGGGAAATGACTGATCGCTGTTCATACATTGTATGAACAGACGATCCGTCATTTCTCCCCCTGACAGGACCGGGAGCTGTGTGTTTAGACACACAGCTCCCGGTTCTCGCTCTGTAACGAGCGATCGTGGGTGCCCGGCGGTGATCGCGACCGCTGAGCATGCGCGTCGGCACCAGGGGCGAGCTGGGCGCCCCTGTTGGCTGAAATGCAAGATGACGTATAGCTACGTGATCTCGCGCAGCCGAGCCGACCTGCCGCCGTCTAACTACGGCGGCTAGTGGTTAAGCAGCGCTAAACATTTTAAAGCACAATAAATCTAATAATATATGAATCCAGGTGAGGATTAATTTGGAATATCTATGCGACCGTTCATATGAAAAGCATCAGCTGTTGGGATGTTCGATCATCACCACACCAAGTGATTACGCTCCTAAGTGTCGGTTCACACTACCGCGACTTGGGATCCGACTTGTGTCGCGCGACATGAGAAATTCAATTGAAGTGAATAAGAGCCGTCTTAATGCACAGTACTGAAGTCGCTCCGACTTCAGAAAAGTCTCCTGTACTACTTCAAGGCGACTTCTAAGCAACTTGTACCCATTGATTTCAATGGAAGTTGCCTCCAAAGTCGGATCGCTGTCTTAACTGAAGCAACTTTACAGGAAAAGAAAATAGTTTACTCAGGCAAACCCCTCCCTCCCAGAGAGCTGATTATTCTGTGATTGGCCACTGGCAAAGTCACCTGTCCTGGAGGCAACTTTAAGTCGCGTTGTAAGTTGCTCCAAGTCATGCTGAAGTTGCCTTTGCAAAGTCACGCTGTAAGTCGGGTTGCCCCTGTGTGAACCGGCTTTCAGGAGTTGCACTCACTGAATTCCCAATAAACAACCGCTATGCCTGTATGTTAAGCCTTTGCGACCCCTGCAAAAAGGACATCACCCCAGAATTCCAGTGTCGATCAACCAAAAGAATATAGAGCGTTCTGTTCCTATGGTTTGCCCAGACCAAGTAAGCCAAAATCTTTGGGCAGAATTACTTGGTCTAGGCGAACCATACGACCAGAACGCTCGATATCCTTTTGGTTGATCGGCGCTGGAATTCCGGGCTGATGTCCTTTTTGCAGGGATCACAAAGGCGGTTGTTTATTGGGAGTTTGGGTGCAACTCCTAAAGGCAGCGTAATCACTTGGTGTGATGATGGTCGAACGTCCAAACAGCTGATGCTTTTCATATGAACTGTCGCATCGATATTCTGAATTGATCCTCACCTGGATTCACATATTGTTATTAGATGTATTGTGTTTTAAATGTTTAGCGCTGCTTACGCTTGATATTCATTAGATCTTTTTTGCTTACTCTTTTTTTAATAATCTAACCCTAATCTAATCTTAGTTAATAATCTAACCCTTCCCCCACCGATTGCAGAATGTGTTCTCATTTTAGTCTTTGATCCCATCAGAGAGATTTCAGGACAGAAAGTGAAGAGAAATGTATCGTGGACAATAAAAATGATCTAACCCTTCCATGCTTATCCAGAACAAAATAAAATGATTGGTTGGAGTTGGCTTTAGTTGCACCAAACCGGAAATTATTAAATGTTTGCTTGTTGCCAAAGGGAAACTGTAGACATGTGAAATGTTGTGAACATTTAACAGTACATATCTATACAGAGAACGCCATGACATGAGTTTGAAGCTTCCCCGATGAGGATGATAGAATCAACTATAGATAATGGATTTTGTGGCTGTTTGCTGCTTCCCCATCCTGCTTTACAATATCTAAACCCATCAGAAAGGTGCAGTTATAATTACATCTTTTTTTTTTTTATATATCATGTGGTTTGCATGGGCATTTGGCAACATTGTGCTAAGCCATTCATTATAAGTAATACCGATCTAACCTTTTACATCAGCTTTGTCTCTTAAAATGTCATATAATCTTGATTTGGGTATGTCTCGTATCCTTCATCCATGCTTTTCTCGTATATGCTGCTGCTGGTAAGTGTATGGTGGTGCCTGTAAGACGACTGGTTGGCATTGTTCAGTGGCACCACTTTCCACAATGCCCCATACTTTCCATCAATAATAATAATCTGCTATTACAGGGACATCCGGATTGGAGACTCCATCATGGCATTCTCCAGAAAAGCACATGGCAGTTGTAAAGCCAGAGTACAAACAAAATGAGACTGCACAGGATCTGATATCTGCTACAATGGGAATCAAAGCCTCAATAGATGCGTCTACTGTAAGTTTTATATTGTTAGCTACTGGTAAAGGGGGGAAATATTGCAATGTTTCAGCTGACTAATGACTGTGCTTTTTGTGTTTATAGAATGGGCAAATGTCCACTTCCACTCCTTCTAGAAAGGCCGACGTGAGGACATCAGGTACCACGCATGAACAGGCTGAAGACCAAGGATTTCGAGGAATTTACAGCTCAGAGACCCATTCAGGTATAATAGGATAGAACATGTTTACATTTCTAATTTTAACCACAAAAAACGTTTATGGCTTTTCACTCAGTAACACTAAGGGCTCTTTCACACGGAGCGGATCCGTATTGATCTGCTCCGTTAGCCCGTTTGGCTCAGCGCGGATTCCTCCGTTAATCCCCGCTGAGCTGTCGGCGGACAGGGTGGTCCCCCCACACAGTGCAGAGACCGCCCTGTCTCTCCTCCGCTATCCCCTATGGGGAATCGGATGAATACGTAAACGGACTTGTAATAAACAGGCCGTTTGTCCGTACATGTGAACCGACTCTTACGCTTGCTTTTAAACTGTAGTATACTATCTCCTGGTAGGTTGATCTTAGTCTGGATTCAAATAAATGTGAGTGGGCAGGCTCTTCATTGCAAACTAATAAAAATTCCAATAAAATAAATTTGCCTACAGGTCTTTTTTTAAATGTACACTGAGCTGCGCATTCACAGCTTTGTATACATTCCCAACATAGTGCCTTTGTGCCAGGATGATTGGATTCTTGATCATGCACAGGAGTTATGTCCTCCAATCGAGACAATTGAAGAATGGCACCCACAAATAGCTGAGGAGAAGATGCCGATGAGGGTCTTCTACAGGCAACAGACCTTCTGACAAAAAAAAAAACGGTAGTGGTGCTGCTAAATAGTATGAGATTTAATACATTAGTCCATCAGTAAGTCCTTGCGGTGGATACGCAGTATATGTGGAGGGGGAGATATGAAGAGGGGAGACCTGTGTAGATTACTTTAGCAGTCCAAAACAACCTTGGCAGCCTTTTAGGTGGGAGTTGAATGTAGACTCCAGATATGCAAATGATTAGAGAAACACAGGGACCTCTAGGTTAGAATTGTAAACATGTTAATGAGATACGGGTGCATTATCCACTGGCATGGAGATTAAGGAAGTAAGGCACGATTCTGGCGTGGTGTTCACTGAAGAGCTGACTTTTCTGCCTGTGGGGGAGAAATCCTAACCAGCACGATCTCTGGGACCACGCCGATGAAACCGAGGCTTGGATCAGGCTGATGCGGGCTGGAAGGTGACGCCGGGCGTGATGACGTCACTGGTGGGTTGCAATGGCGTTTCAGAGCATGCGCACTGGTAGATAGAACTCAGGACGCACTCCTTTGTCAATAAGCTTAATCCCCCAAAAAAAGCGTCCATCGTAACAAATTTAGCCACCACATCTAATGATTTGTAAACTATCATATATTAAGATCAGCAATGGTGGTCTCCATCCTTTATAGACTCCCTTTAAAGTGAAACTAAGGGATGAATACTAACTTGTCCAATGGTCTTTAGGGCTCTTCTTTGGCAATGCACAGGAGCTGGTCATCCCAGCATTCAAAGACCAGCCTGGCTCTGTAATCTGAGCTGCACATGCACAGCTCAGTTTACGGCACCAGAGAAGACGGCATGTTGGGGCTTTTTATTGCAGAATAGACCGTGCATATCTCTCCTGCACTAAAAACCTGCTTGCTCAGTGTTTCTTACAGCAGAACTTCAGTTTTGTTTTAAGTGGTCTGGCCACCCCTGAGCAAGTTTGATGGTGCTAATCTCTAGCCAAGTCCCACTAGCAACTGAAAAAAATGGCTTTCAACTGCACACATTTGTGGTGTGTGTGTTTTTTTTTCTTTTCTTTTTGTTATCTTCTTTTAAGTCGTTCATCCAATTACACATCTTGGGATGCTGATTCCTTCATTATCCACTTATTGGAGTCTATTTTTATACCTCCTGGAGTAGTCGGCTAGTAAACCTGTAACACAACTGACCTGACAGATTTGCTTAATGTGCTAAAATACAAAACGGAAACCATTAAGTAAAATGGCATAAATCTACAATCCAAAAATCTGAACTACGCATAAATTGCCAAAAACACAAATTTAATGCATATAAGGGAGCTGTTATACCTGACAAAGGATTTGCATTCCTATCCAGTTCTGTGATTTACACAGAATTTTCCCTGCTGCAGTTGTGCAACACCGGGCGTGTCCCCAGTCTCTGATTAGACTATAAAAGGAGAAGCAGTAGACAATTGAGCTCATCTTTCTACTGTCTGAACGAATAGTGCAGCACAAGTGATTGAGTCCTTAAGCTGCTTCTCTCTCATCCATTCTGAGTGCTGCTGTACTGGAGATTGCCAGAGGCAGATCTCAATTTTTTCCATTCCCTATTCAGAAGTCTTATAGCTGTAGGATAAAAACTGGATGCGTGCTGTACATGTAGTGCAGAAATGTACTGCATTTTTATTTTTTAGCCTTGACATACTGTATGCTTCAATTGATACAAAGCTGCATTATTTGTGTATTTAATATCTGCCTGGAGTTCTCTTGGCTCTTGTGCAATAATTTGCAGGGAACCGCAAACAAAACCCAAATGGAGAAGTTCTTGTTGCTGGTAGCCCCACCATTCAGCTTATTTTCAGTTTTCCATACAGCACTTAGGGCCAGATCCACAAAAGGGATACGACGGCGTATCTGCTGATACGCCGTCGTATCCCTGTTTCTAACTATGCGGCTGATTCATAGAATCAGTTACGCATAGCTAGTCCTAAGATCCGACAGGTGTAATGGACTTACACTGTCGGATCTTAGGATGCAGTACCGCGGCTGCCGCTGGGGGCATTTCTCGTCGTAATTCAGCGTCTGGTATGCAAATTAGATCCACAAAGCTTTTTCCCTTCGTTAAGTCGCCGTAAGTGTTAGTTTGCCGTCGCAAAGATAAGGCTACTTTTACAAAGTGTAAAGTTAGTACACCATGTAAAAGTATACCCGTCTTTCCCGCGTCGCTGTCAAATTTTTTTTTTTTACACGTCGCGATTCACAAAACTCGGCGCAACGTAACTTCGCGCAAAGCACGTCGGGGAAATTGCGTCAGGAGCGCGCCTAATTTAAATGGGACTCGCCCCATTTGAATTGGCCCGCCTTGCGCCGGACGGATTTAGGATACACCACCGCAAATTTCAAGGTAAGTGCTTTGTGGATCGGGCACTTTGCCCGAAAATTTGCGGCGGTGTAACCTAAATAGGTTACGTTCCGCTGCGCCGCCTGGCTGTGGATCTGGCCCTTAGAAACAAAAGACAATCTGACCCTCATGGTCAACAGGGATAGTCGGTTCCCTAATAGAAGGACAAATATTCAGTACTGAGCATCTGCACTATGCTTTAGGGTCACCAAACTTAAAACACAAATTGTGTGTGAAAGCTCTGCTGAGAAAGTGTCCACACCTGTACAGAGATACACTCTATGGTCAGACGTTTGTAGACACCTGGCCATCACAAACATATTTTTTTGGACATCCATTACAAAATCATGGACAGCGATGTGGAGTTGGCCTCCTTTTTTGGAGCCTCCATCCTTCTGGGAAGTTTTTCCACAGGATTTTGCAGTGTCTGTAAGGATTTGTGTCCATTTGGCCAAAAGAGGATTTGTGAGGTCACATACTAATATTGGATGAGAAGAATGCAAAGGTGCAAAATAACCATCACTCCAAATAGATGTTTCATGTGTTTGTGAAGACGGTACCACATAAGAAGTTAGAAACCAATATTTTGGGGCTTTAAAGAGTCACTTTTTCAAGGCAATATGGTTGTTGCCTTGCGAAAGGTACCCTGAATGGACTCAAAACTTCATTATTTTTTTTTATTCCTTATGTGACACTGACGTCACAAAAAAAAAAAATGGATCACACCTATTGGGAGTGCTGGTGACTTTGCATCTTTGGATCCAATTTTGGCATTAAACAACACCCTTGACATTTAACTTCTGTTTTTTTTTTTTTTTAACGGATCGAATTAGAGGTAGGTGGGTGTAAATGGCCACAAGTTTGTTTACATCTGTAGCTCAATAGAGGTGAACAAAGGGTTCAATTGGGTCAGACTGATTGTGTCAAAGGGGCCCAAGGCTGCTTTCACACTGATGCGCTGCAGTAAACTCCCACAAGAGTGCAGCGCAGTGCACCTGTGGCTTGCCTGCGGGTAAGCTGCACTTAGACTTCTATTATATCCTGCAGGTGTAGTGCACTTTCTGAAGTGCAAACCCACAGATAATAACAGAAGTCTATGGCTCAGTGCAGGTAACCTGCAG
Organism: Rana temporaria; assembly: GCF_905171775.1. Classification (NCBI taxonomy): domain Eukaryota; kingdom Metazoa; phylum Chordata; class Amphibia; order Anura; family Ranidae; genus Rana; species Rana temporaria. The sequence goes on along the minus strand of NC_053501.1, from coordinate 32,516,811 downwards.
GTGTTCTGCGCTGCACCTGCAGATCAGTTTGAAAGCAGCCCAGTAACCACTGCAGAATACATATGTCCATATATACACTGTGATATTAGTATTAAACTTACTTTTAATAATAGTCTTCCATTCAGGTATCACCAGCTGTTGCTGTCCCAGGCAGAGAGAATTTGGTATCGCTCCACCTGTGACAGGAGTTGGCACTAAACATAAAGGATTGGCTTATGCCAACCTGCCATCCCAGAGCAAGAGGTCACCTGCCACATCAATTGACTCCGTGTGCCACATGTGGCCCCCGGGGCCACTGGTTGGGCACCCCTGCTCTACATCAAACCATGTCTTTATAGAGTTGGACTTCTACACAGGGGCACGGTCATTTCATTCCGTTTTTAAATACTCGGTTCTTCCGAGTCCCAGAAATGTATATTTAACATAACTTGCTTGTATTTGTCTAATTGTCCTTTAATGCCCAAATCAAATCTAAGTGTATATTACACTGCTAGGAGACAATAGTGGGGTAGATTCACGTAGAATGGCGTATGTTTGTGCGGGCGTAACGTATTCTATTTACGTTACGCCTCCGCAACTTTTACAGGCAAGTGCCGTATTCTCAAAAGAAGTTGCGGCGGCGTAGCGTAAATAGGCCGGCGTAAGCCCGCCTAATTCAAATTGTGAAGAGGTGGGCGTGTGTTATGTAAATTAACCCTGACCCGACGTGATTGACGTTTTTCACGAATGGCGCATGCGCCGTCCGTGGAAGTTCCCAGTGTGCATTGCTCCAAAGTACGCCGCAAGGACGTATTGGTTTCGACGTGAACGTTAATGACGTCCAGCCCCATTCACGGACGACTTACCCAAGCGACGTAAATTTTTCAAATTTCGACGCGGGAACGACAGCCATACTTAACATTGGTACGCCGCATATACGCCTCATATAGCAGGGGTAACTTTACGCCGGGAAAAGCCTAACGTAAACGGCATAACTGTATAGCTTCGGCCGGGCGTACGTTCGTGAATTCGCGTATCTAGCGGATTTACATATTCTAGACGTAAATCGGCATACACGCCCCTAGCGGCCAGCGTAAATATGCAGTTAGGATCCGACGGCGTAAGAGACTTATGCCGGTCGGATCTAATGGAAATCTATGCGTAACCGATTCTATGAATCTGGGGCATAGATACGACCGGCCAGACTCGGAGATACGACGGCGTATCTGGAGATACACCATCGTATCTCCTTTGTGAATCTACCCCATAGTGTTTAAATCTTCGTCCTTTGAGCTACCATTATATTGTAAATAACTTGCTTTTGTGTTCCCTGCATAGACAGCAGGACATCTTGCTCTCTTAGTTGGAACGACTTGTTTTATAATACGTGTTTTTTTGGGGGGGTTTCTGCAGGTGTTATTGAACGCTGGGAGATTATTCAGGCTCAGAGCTTAAGCAACGAGCTAAGTGCAAAGCAGAATTTACAGCAGTGGCAGCAATTTAATTCCGATTTGGATAATATTTCACTGTGGCTTGAAAAGACCGAAGCCGAGCTTGACAATGCTGAAAAACTAAAGCCATCTACATCCATCCAAGAACTGGAGCACAAAGTGAAGCAGTTTAAGGTACGTAAGCGGAGTTCTAAACTTGAGCTGATTCAATAAATTGTCAAGATAAAAGGTTACATTATTGAGCTTGTGGTGTAAGGGATAAATGCGGTCTACACAGATGGTGGCATAGCAACTTTGCAGCTCATTTAAAACCAGTATAAATGATAAGACTATCAAACGCCCATGAGATTCCGTGCGATCCGATGATGGGCGCAGATTTCAAATATTTACATTATGAAAGTACTTCACTATATTCATAAGATGCATCCACTATCTGAGTAGAGCTTGCAAGCTCTCCCTATAAATGTCAAACATACAGGATCTCATTAAGTGAGTACACCCCATACATTTTTGTAAATATTTTATGATACCTTTTCATGTGACAACACTGAAGAAATGACACTTTGCTACAATGTAAAGTAGTGAGTGCACAGCTTGTATAACAGTGTAAATTTGCTGTCCCCTCAAAATAACTCCACACACAGCCATTAATGTTTATACCACTTGCAACAAAAGTGAGTACACCCCTAAGTGAAAATGTTCAAATTTGGCACAAAGTGTCAATATTTTGTGTGGCCACCATTATTTTCCAGCACTGCCTTAACCCTCTTGGGCATGGAGTTCATCAGAGCTTCACAGGTTGCTACTGGAGTCCTCTTCCACTCCTCTGTGATGTTGTCACGGAGCTGGTGGATGTTAGAGACCTTGCGCTCCTCCATCTTTTGTTTAAGGATGCCCCACAGATGCTCAATAGGGTTTAGGTCTTGAGACATGCTTGGCCAGTCTATCACTTTTACCCTTAGATTCTTTAGCAAGGCAGTGGTCGTCTTGGAGGTGTGTTTGGGGTCATTCTGTTGGAATATTGTCCTACGGCCCAGTCTCCGAAGGCAAGGGAATCATGCTGTGTCACAGTACATGTTGCCATTCATGGTTCCCTCAATGAACTGTAGCTCCCCAGTGCCAGCAGCACTCATGCAGCCACAGACCATGATGACCCAACAACCATGCTTGACTGTAGGCAAGACAAACTTTGTAGGCAAGAGTCTTTGTACTCCTCACCTGGTTGCCGCCACACACGCTTGGCTCCATCTGCACCAAATAAGTTTATCTTGTTCTCATCAGACCACAGGACCTGGTTCCAGTAATCCATGTCCTTAGTCTACTTGTCTTCAGCAAACTGTTTTCAGGCTTTCTTGTGCATTATCTTTAGAAGAGGCTTCCTTCTGGGACGACAGCCATGCAGATCAATTTGATGCAGTGTGCGGCATATGGTCTGAGCACTGACAGGCTGACCCGCTACCCCTTCAACCTCTGCAGCAATGCTGGCAGCACTGATACGTCCATTTCCAAAGACCACCCCCTGGTCGGCTGTGTCCAATCACAGCTGGTCACATGTAAACAGGGAAATGTCGGTAATCGGTGCTCCTCGCCTCACATTGACAGAATGTGTGGCAAGGAGAGCCAATCGGCGACATCTCCTCGTGAGACATTTAATCCAGGCACTAGTCAGTGCCCTGATTACATTAGAGCGCTAGAAGTACCAGCAATCGGTGCCCATTATTGAAGCCAGTCAGTGCTGGCTTTTGGTGCCCATCAGTGCTTTCCCATCAATGCTCATCGATTTTTGCCCGTCAGTGCTCATCAACGCCACCTACCAGTGCCCATAATTTTAAAATTATTAGTGCCTCCTCATCAGCACACATCAGTGAAGGAAAAAAATTACTTATTTACAAAATTTACTGACACAAACAAACTTTTTTTGTAAAAATAAAATAAAAATACCAGCGGTGATTAAATACCACCAAAAAGCTCTATTTGTGTGAAGAAAATTATAAAAATTCCACATAGTTAGTGTAGAATGATAGCGGAATTGTCATTCAAAGTGTGACAGCGCTGAAATATGGGCTGGACAGGAAGGGGGTGAAAGTGCCCAGTAGGTAAGTAGTTAAACTGCTATATGGTCTTGGCCACCATGCTGAAGCCCTGTTTCAGGGTCTTGGCAATCTTCTTATAGCCTCGAGCATCTTTATGTAGAACAACAATTATTTTTTTCAGATCCTCAGGGAGGGTTTTGCCATGAGGTGCCATGTTGAACTTTCAGTGACCAGTATGAGAGAGTGAGAGCGATAACACCAAGTTTAACACACCTGAGACCTTGTAACAGTAACAAGTCACCGGGGAGGGAATATAACTAATTGGGCCCAATTTGGACATTTTCACTTAGGGGTGTACTCACTTTTGTTGCCAGCGGTTTAGACATTGTGCGTTAAGTTATTTTGAGGGGACATCAGATTTACACTGTTATACAAGCTGTACACTCACTACTTTACATTGTAGCAAAGTGTAATTTCTTCAGTGTTGTCACATGAAAAGATATAATAAAATATTTACAAAATACTTTTGTGAGATACTGTGTATATATAATATACAATAGGCAAAATGGAAACACGTGGACTGTAAGTGATCCATTTGTAGTTCACATCCTTCTGCATTGTGGTTGTGAAGTGGGATGTGAGCTCACAGGTGTATCGAACTCGATTTCATTGCGGGTCACATCAGCATTATGGTTGTCCTTAAAGGGCCGGTTGTATCTCTAAGGCTAGATGTCCAGAGTACCTCACCCACCCTTACATCAGATGGCAAGAGTCCGGTCCCCCCCTCTTATAAATCAGTGCACCCCTTTAACATGTGCTTCTGCCAGGAAAATGCTAGGTGCAGAGCTGGGAAGCAGGAAGTGCAGGGTCTGGAGGAGGACCAGAGGGGGCTGGAGTCAGCTCCTGGAGTCTGCTGAAGGTGGAAATGAGAGGATGCTGCAGCTGTACGGAGAAGTGCAGAATCTGCCGGAGTTGTTCCATTTTTTTCTCTGCTGCTGAGTGCTGAGATAAGGTGGGGGCAGAGAAAAGGGGGTACCGCAGGAGAAGTGAGAGGGCCACATGACTTAGTTTTTAAATTTGTTCTGATTTTATTTTTTAAATGTTCTAAAATGTTGGCAGATCTCGTAATGCACTGCTTCTCTCTTGAGGCTCCTGTTGGCTGCAGTGTGTATGACTGGGATTTACAACTTGCAGTGTTCTGTGCAGGGCACAGAAAAGTGAATGCGGGCAACAAGAGTGAAAGATGAACTCTAGGCAAGCAGCTAAAACATAAACCAGAGATATGCAATTAGCAGACCTCCAGCTGTTGCAAAACTACAAATCCCATCATGCCTCTGCCTCTGGGGGTCATGCTTGTGGATGTCAGAGTCTTGCTATGCATCATGGAACTTGTAGTTCTGCAACAGCTGGAGGTCCGCTAATTGCATATCCCTGACATAAACTAAATAGAACACAACAGTTTTACCCCCCTATAAAAATTGTAATTCCACTTGGCTTGGATTTACACAACAGGTCCAGGAGAGTGACACCAATTATAAGAAATACTGTGTTGTCCTCTCGCCACCAGCCTGCCAACTAAACAGTGGTCACATAGTGACATGGTCATCCCTCTGTTTACTTTGCTCTCCACTCCTATCCGTATGTTTTATTGCCAGCATATTTGTATGCAGCACAACTAATTACCTCTCAGTCTGATGTCTAGGGGATTGCAAGAGGCCAATAGCAAGTCAAATTTAGTAGACATACAATTGTTGCATTTCAACAGCACTTTTGATGATTAATGAATACCAAGATGCATTAATTGTTGTGTTTTATGACTGCCTGGAAAACAAAATATACAAGTATATGAAAGTACAATTACAGGCTGAATATAATGGACAATAGTCAACATGTGGCTTTCGAGGCAATTTATTGCTGTTTTTTTCTTTCAGGATACTTTGAAGGCATTTGATCATTATAAAGCTCTGGTTCTTTCCGCAAACCTGAGCAGTAAAGAGTTCCAGCAGGCAGATGATGTGGAGAGTGAAAGTCTTCTGAGTAGACTGCATGAGGTGAATTCCCGCTGGGACCAAGCATGTCATAAGAGAGACAAGTGGAGGGAGAGCTTGCAGAATGATCTTAACCAGTGTGAGGTAGGACATCAAAGTGGAACACACAAATAGGTGTATGTGTGTTGTGTGTGTGTTTTTTTTTTTTTTTTTGCCATTTCTAAATGTACTTTTTAAAATGGATATAGTTGAGAGCTGTGCATATAGTGCAAAATCTGGTGCAGCTCTGCATGGTAGCCAACTTCAGCTTGTTTATTTAAGCTTTGACAATAAAACCTGGAGCTGCTCCAGATTTTGCACACTCCAGTTTTTGTACATCAACCCCAGCATCTTGGCAGCTATGGCGCACAGCCTCCAGTACAGAAGCTCACCGCAAGTGTAAAAAGCACAATCAAAACTTCAGTGGTTTCCCCACATCCAATTCGCATGACATGCGAGTGTGCCCAGCACGCAATGGAGCTGGTATACACATGTCCATGGCGGGCGCGGTCCACATTTCAAAAGGGTCCTGTGCGTCTTTGGGTCCCGTTCAAGTGCGAATTCAGGCAAACATTTGGACCTGATTTGCACCTTAACCAGTGAACAGGAACACGCTCGACCCTATGCTGGGAACTGCAGCTGCACATATGTGAACCCGGCCTTAGCCCGATGTTCCTTATATTTCCTAGAACGGGTGTCAAACTCTATTTCATCACTGAACACATCAGTATGTTTTCTCCCAAAGGGATGGATGTATCTAGGGTGCGCTACGTGCAGAGTTCAGGGGTGGAACACCAACCCAACTCCCCACATCTGACAGTATCTCCCTATGTAGGCATCTCTAGTACAGCCCTGTGTAGAGGTGGCTCTCTACTACCTGTGTATTTGGCTCTGCTATATCTCCCTGTGTAGGCGGCTCTGCCATGCCTTGCAGGGAGATTGTTTTGGTTCTCACATTCTGGAAATCTGGCCCCACCGTGAGGGATCTGTTACATCCAAAAGCCGCAGAAAGCACAGCTGTCCCTTGTAATACATAACGCTTCTGTGTTTACAAGTGGGAACGGGAGAGGAGGGTGAGAGCCAGAGGTGGAGGACTAGCGTCCCACTACGGTCCAGCTGCAAAACTGGCTGGTAGGTCCACATGAGAAGGCCTCGTATACTTTTTATAAATAATGGCATTGTTCTAGGCAAGGTGGTGTTGCACCTATTAAACCATCCACCCAACGCTGAAATAAAACTAGATGTGAATACCCGATGAGTACCAGTAGTTCAATTTTTAATTCAGATATTTCTTTAGTGTACCTGACTTTGTCTGTAGTTTGACCCTGGAAACGTACCTGCTGGTGATGCTCAAACACTTCTTATCACACACCGATTGATATAAAAAAAAAAAAAATACTAAGAGGCATTTCACGACCTCCAATCAAATTCAGACCTGCCTTGGAAGTCTGAACGTGATTGGTGATGCAGGGAGTAGAGGGAGGGGTTGATGAACAATGCATGCTTCAGGAAGTGCTCCTAATGAACCCATATAGATGTGTGTAAACTTATTCTGCAGGGGCTAAATCCAACACTCACTTTTATTTTAGGACTGTCCCTGTTTTTACTAGAGAGTTGCATAGCATTGCTGATTAACTGATTTAATATTATACACGTAATTTCATGCATATTACTGTGAAGAGGCAGGTGTGACTTTTTATATGACTGTTTACAAACAGCCAAAATCCATGAAAATGGCCTGCATTAAAACTTAAGAAGTATGTAGGCTTACAGCGAGTTTCCCCTCTCTACAGTACATGCCTGTCCTGGTTGGTGAATCTTGTTTAATAGCAAGCCTTACAAACCTCTGGGAATGTGGAGAACCCAACGGCTCACTCGCTTCCTCCACACACTGTGCAAACCATTTCCTCTCAAAGGACACTTGCGCCATTTGAAGAACTTTGCCAAGGCAACGGTGTAGTTCAGGAAACCTTTTCTATGTCCCACCAACTTCTATTAGAAATCCATTCCTGACAACCCATACCCTACCTTTCCAAATGGGGGGGAAAAAGACTTGAAAAGTACATTTGTTGATAATCAAAAAGACCATCTTATTCTTTGTACACAAAACTGCTATCTGTGGTAAATGCCAAGAAACTACCTACAAGATCTTGACATTTGTATTGGACCCCAACTGGCCTTGCTAAACTTTCCGCAACAAATCGGCCTGTGCTGGAGATGCAGGGCTCACAGAGGAACGGACTTGCACATATTCTGGGACTGCTCCATCTTACTCCGTTTTTGGCAGCAGGTCTTTCAAATAATCCTTGGAGATTCTTTCGAATAAAACTTGGATCTCTCTCTTTTACGATCTGGCTGCTCTCCTCTTAAACCTGATGCCTCTATTCAGAAAACAAAAACATAAATGTGCAGCACTATAAGTGAGACCAGGGCTTTTTTTCTCAAACAATAGGTTCTGGAACTCAACCACGACCCCACAAAACCCCTCCCCCCTACACACACCCTCCAAATCACTTAAAATAGTGGGTGTGGTCAGTCAAATTTTACGAACAGTAGGAGGGTCTCAAAGGATTGCATTACATACAGAGTGCAGAGCTGTCACTTGTAAACACAGAAACCAGACTTCTGTGTTTACAAGTGATTGTGGTGAGCAGCACCCCCCTCCCCCCCAATGGTCTGAGCTAGAGCTAGAGGTGGTGGAACTGAGTTCCACCAAGTTCCCCCTGAAAAAAAGCCCTGAGTGAGACTACTTGATATACTATCGAACACCATGCCTTGCAATAAAGAAAATTACAATTCCCATATATTAAAATGTGCATATAGAAGAAATCATCCCCACAAAGAATGTGCAGCATTAAAGGTGAGGCTACCCAAGCAATTTAATTGGAAACTTTTCTACTTGGTGTGTGATAAAAAAAAACACACACACCACACCATCTACAATAAACAACGTCCCAACAGCCTTTCCCAGTAGTTGGTGGGGGGACTGAAATCCAGTGTTGAGTGATATTGGTCAAGCCAGAAAGTAAATTCAAACACAAAAATGGAGAAGCATACGAGTTCACCCCCCCCCCCCCCCCATAGACCTCCCATCACAAGAGGTCTAATGGGTGCCTGATGTAGATCCAGGACTCTATGGGGGTTATTTACGAAAAGAAAATCCACTTTGCACTACAAGTGCAGTGCACTTGTGCATGCTAAAATGTTGTTTGTTTTCCTTGCATGTGTCCCTCAGATCTACAGCGACTGCACTTCGCAGTGCAAAGTGGATTTGTCTTTTGTAAATAACCCCCATTGGCTCCCAAAGGCTTTGCACCTTCAATTGGTCATCTGCCCCCCCCCCGATCCCGGAGGAACTTCTTCCTCCTCTCTTCTGGCTGGATCAACAGGTTAAAATAAAATAAGAGCTCTCTGGAACATTGTCACACATCATTGTCTTTGACGTCAGAGTCGTTTATGGGTGACCATGTTCCAGGATGCGCTTATCTTTTTTACCTGTTGATCCAGCCAGAGGAGAGGAAGAAAGTGTCTTAAGACTCCAGGGGAAAACGATAGGTGACCGATTTGGGGGTGCAGAGCCTTCAGGAGCCAAAGGATCTACATCAGGTGCCTATTTCACCCTATTATGGTTCTTATGACACGTGGTATGTTAAAGGATAAACCTTCTGGCTTTATCAATATCACTCAACACTGGATTTCTGGTTCTTTTCAACCGACTACTGGTAAAGACTGTTGGGACTTTGTTGGTGTGTGTGTGTTTTATCACTCACCAAGTAGAAACGTTTCTAAGTGAACTGCTTGGGTAGTCTCGCTTTTCAAAGCTGCACACTTTGTGTGGATGATTTCTTGTATATATGCATGTTTTAACACATGGGAATTGTAATTTCCTTTATTGCAACACATTTTGGGTCAAAGTATGTTGTTGCCTTAAGATTAAGTAGTCTCACTTTATAGAACTTCACATTTAGTTTTTTGTTGTTTTAGGGGTTTGTGAACTAACCTTTTAGTGCCCGGCTGCTGTTATATAAATTCATTATTTTTTTTATTTTTTTACACAATGAACCTTTTTTACTTTATCCAGATAATATTAACCATAAATCACTCTTTAACAATCATTTTAAATGCTGCTAGAGCTTGTGACACGTATGTGTTGACATAGCAGTACCCACCTATGTTGTACAATGGTTTCCATGGCTGAACGACTTGTAAAACAAAAAGAAGCAGCTTACTTCTACCCTACAAGATAAATCTGAGAAACATGTAGCTAGATAATTCTGTTACATTACACTTTTCTACATCAGTAGATGCCCCTTAGTCACCCTCTCTGGCCCTTGCTTTCCCCTATTTTATTTTTTTCTTGCCCTTCTATTCTTTTTTTTCCTACCTGCTCCTACAAAACTGCTAAAAATCTGGTGAACATCAGACTTACGCATTACCCCTTCCATGGGTTATAGAATTGACAATTGATAAATCTCAAAGTGAAGCCTATAAAATAAACTTGGTTATATGCTAAGCAATTGGCATATGTGGAATGTTGGTGTACTTTTTTTTTTTTTTTTTTTTTTTCTTCTGTTATCGCGAAAAATAGTCACTCTTAATGCACAACTTGGCATACATGCTTTGCCTTTGTTCTTGGAAGGCTGGAGTAGTTGGCGCCTGATCATTTTCGCATCCGGTGTCTGTTGTGGTAAAACACATCCTTTTAGGATGACCAAACAGCTTGGCTTGGCTTTTGCAGTCTGGTCATTTTATTTTGCTTACTATATATTTTTTTTTCCAGGAATTCCATGAGACAAGCCACCAACTATTACTGTGGTTGACTGAGGCAGAATCTCGTAGATTGAAATACCGGGTGGCAGATCGTAAGGGAGATCCACATGCACTGCTGGAGTGCCAAAGGCAACTAATGGTAAGTCTCCTATTGTAA